>NC_138777.1:82026784-82224284 GCF_965119305.1 Pelophylax lessonae | reverse complement strand
CCATCAGTGCCACCTCATCAGCGCACATCAGTGAAGGAGAAAAAATACTTATTTTCAAAATGTACTCACGAAAAATAAGAAAATTATTTTTTTTAACATTTTCTGTCTTTTTAATTTTTTTTGTAAGAAGCAGTGAATAAGTACCACCAAAAGAAAGCTCTATTTGTGTGAAAAAAATGATAAAAATGTAATGGGGGTACATTGCAACATGACCGTGCAATTGTCATTCAAAGTGTGACAGCGCTGAAAACTAAAAATTGGCCTGGGCAGGAAGGGTGTGAAAGGGCACTGTATTGAAGTGGTTAAATATTAATTGTTGAATAATCATAAAAAAATCCTTTCCTGTGATCTTCCTTTACAGAGCAGCAATACAAAAATCAATACCCATTCTAGAAAATTGCACATACCAACACTAGATAATAAACATAAAGACAAGAATGAACCCCATATTTAAGAATAGGTTAACTATTGTTAATAAATGCATTTCCATCCAACTCTATGTTCAACTTATGAAGGTAAAAGGCTTTCAGGTAATAGATCTACCTGGTTTTGAGTTTAGAAATTTATTGTTTAATAAAGCTCCCCCTCCAGTGTGAAACAAACTTATCAATGGCTAGAAACAATGTATCAGAGGGGTCTTTATTGTGTACCCATGCATAGTGCTTGGCTACACTATGGCCAGGGAAACCCCTTTTGATGTTGACCACATGCTCACTCAGACGAACACACAAAACTTGCTTAGTCTGGCCCACATACTGTATTGCAGGCCATAAGGGCACTGCAGCAAATAGACAACATTGTGGGTAGAGCAAGTGATAAAGGAGCTTATGGAATATGTCTTCAGAGTAACCTTAGATGGGAAGGATGTGACCTTTCTACGTCCTAAAATATAAATATAACAAATACGGCATTTTTACAGGGGTAGAATCCCTTCTTATCCTGAAAAAAGATCATTCTAGAAGGGGGATCAAGAACATTAACCCCTTCCCTGTCAGTGTCATTTTGCAGTAACAGTGCATATGTATAGCACTGATTACTGTAGTAATGTCACTGGTAACCCCAAAAGTGTCAAAAATGACAGTCAAGGGTCCGATCTGTCCGCCGCAATGTCGCAGTCCCGCAAAAAAAATCGCAGATCACCGCCATTACTCGTTAAAAAAAACCACCAAAAATGACAGAAATCTTTCCCTTAGTTAGTAAACGCAATAACTTTTGCGCAAACCAATCAAAATACGCTTATTGTGATTTTTGTTAACAAAAAATATGTAGCAGAAAACAAATTGGCCTAAAATGATAAAAAATTTTGATTTTTACATTTTTTTTTGGGGGGGGGGGGGGGGTTTCATATAAAAAAATGTGAAAAATATTGTTATTTTTTCAAAATAGTCGCTCTTTTTTTGTTTATAGCGCAAAAAGTATAAATCGCACAGGTGATCAAATACCACCAAAAGAAATCTCTATTTGTGGGGAAAAAAGGACATAAATTTAATTTGGGTACAGTGTTGCATGACCGCGCAATTGTCCGTTAAAATAATGCAGTGCCGAATCGCAAAATAGGGCCTGGTCAGGAATGGGGTAAAACCTTCCGGTCATAAAGCGGTTAAAAATACTTTTTGTCAAAGACATGTAGCTAAATACATTTTGGCCTAAATATATGACAAAAATTGAATATATTGGATATTTTTTAGCTGTCAAAGTAGAAAAAATATTGTTATTTTTTCAAAATTGATGCTTTTTTAATTAATATCACAAAAAATGAAAATCGCACAGGTGATCAAATACCACCAAAAGAAAGCTCTGTTTGTGGGAAAAAAAGGACGTACATTTTGTTACGGTGTTGCATGACCGCGCAATTGTCAGTTAAAGTCGCACAGTGCCGAATCACAAAAAGTGGCCTGGACGTAAGACAGCAAAATCCTCCGATGGTAAAGTGGTTAAAGAAGTCACTTGAGAGTCCGTCAGGACCCGGGGCCTTATTGGCAACCAACGATTTAATGGTCACATAGACTTCCTCTGGTGTTATGGGGGCATTTAACATGTCTAGTTGTGCTTGTGAGAGTAGAGGGAGTTCAGTATTAGGTAGGAAAACGTCCGCAACGGAACTGTCTACAGAGTTGGGTGCATACAATGAGGAATAAAAGGCTTTCATAATGCGTTGAATTGGTCATGTCGCCAGTGCTTCAGGTTAACCCCAGAAGCAGCCACACTGGTGAGAAGACCCAGCACTGGATCCCCAAAGAAGTGAGTGTGACATTGCCCCTAATTTTATATGGCCTCCCTGACCATCCAGGTTCTGGTTTCAATTGAGAGCAAAAATAGATTTTCTTTTCTAGGGGATCCAAGGTCTTTCTTCGGATGCGCAATTCTTTCAGTCACATAGGTACTGGAGTTTTCCTCAAGAAACCTTAGAGTCCAGGTTTTTGTGAATTTCCATTCTTGAGATGGATTGGCTGTGGGAGAAATTCAATTTTCAGCAGTGAAACAAGGAAAGAATTTGGCAGCTTGAGATGTGGACACAGATAAAGTTTGTAGCAGATAGTGTTAATTTTTGCAGTAAAATAATGCAGGGAAAACTTCATGAAGGGGACCTTTTAGATAGTGATCAACCGATATCATTTTTTTTTAATGCTGATACCGATATTTTGGTCATCGGATATCGGTATCGGCCGATATCGGGCGATATTTTCGGACATGTAAAAAAATATTTTTTTTTTCTAAAGTTACTCCTTGTGGAGAGATCTGGGATCTAAAAGACCCCAAACCCCTCCTTGGCACTGAAAAGCATTAAAACGCCAAGTTTGGCTGATTTGAATGCTGTCAGTTTTTTTAATTTGGCGCCGAGTACCAGGAAGTGATGTCATGACATCACTTCTGGGTTCTTTACATGGAGACCGGCACATGCGCACTTGCAGCAGGGATACCGGCTTTCACGGGGACACATCTTCATGCTACACCGGGTCTTCTCTTCGGCGGCGGCAGTGGAGGTAGGATGCCTGGGTCTCCTGGTGGGACGGGAGACCCGGGTGAGCCATGGAAGGCAGCGGGAGGGGGGGGACGTCCCCTCCCACTCCTTGTAATGACAGCCGAGCAGCTTCTCAGCCGCATCGGTTGTCATTACAAGTCAGCCGACCGTCGGCTATGGACACCGGTACCTGGGGGGGGGGGGGGCGTGATGCCTCTAGCTGCAGGCATCACCCCAGGACATGCACTTTCCCTAAATATCGGCAATATTGGTAACCTCAGGGGCCGATTCCGATATATATCGGGGAAAGTGCATATCGGCCCTCGATATATCTGTGTTGCCGATAATCGGTCGATCTCTACTTTTAGATAAATGTATTTTGTTGCAAGCTGAACCTTTTTCCCAGGTTTAAAAGGGTTAGCTCTTCGATGGTGCCAATCCTTAAATTTCTTGAGTTGGGAGGGCAGAGTGCTGGATGCAGTTAATGACTTGAAACCATGTTTGGTTAAAGTCTTTCTGTATGGTACAGAACTTAGGAATCTCTTGGGAGGAAGGTTTTGTCAAAGAAAGATACATATGCTTGTAGTGGAAATTGAAGAATGGGGATTCCTTGGTCCTAGCATTAGGATAGTTATTGTGGGCAAATTCTGCCAAAGGCAAAAGGGCAGTCAAGTAATTATGATGAGCAGACATTAGGAACAATGATTTTGATTGATCCTCTCAGTTTGTAAGATAGTATGTGAATGATAGGTAGAAGATCACTACAAAGTGATATTCAAAGACTTACAAAGGTTTTCTAGAAGTGGTTGGTGAATTGGATTCCATGGTCCAGGATAATGTGGGTTGGTATGCCATGAAGCCTGACGATTTCCTAGATGAAGATAGGCTCTAAGCCTTTGCTAATGCAGCAAGGGAAGGGGTAAAAAAAATTCCATCTTTGAAAAGCGGTATATCAGTACCCAGATACCCATATTGCCATTGGAAGGGGGCAGCCAGCTTGGTAATAAAGTCCATTGAGAGTTTGTTCCAAAGTTCTTTAGGAAAAGGTAGCTGGAGAAGATGACCAGCAGATGCAACGGTAAGAGACTTGGTGTGGACACAAATCATACAATCTCGTGATTGGTCCTTTACATCCTTTCAGAGAATGTGCCAACAGTATAGGTGGGAAAGAAACATGAGGGTTTCTGCAAACACTGGGATAGAGCATGGAGTAGTAAGTACAATGTATGAGTTCAGTTCTTAGCCCCATGGGGCACTAGAGTCTTGAAAAATAGAGGATCCCTAGATATAGGTTAGGACCAGGATGTGAATGGTTGAAATATTAAGTTCTGTCTCAGCTGGAGCTTCAGAATCTTGGAAATCAAAAAATTAGGGATGAGCTTCAAGGGTCTGGTATGGACTGGGGGGGGACCCACGCCGTTTTTTTTTCCATGTTTTTTATCTGTATTGCCGGCACTAAACAATACATTACAGCCGCGAGCAAGTTTAAATGACATTTTTCCTTTAGAAATGTCAGTATTGCTGCTGCAGGCTGCATATGTCACACAAATGTGCCACTTTGCAGGCATATTAAGGGGATCCCCCAGGCACGATACTTAAAGGAATTTTTCATTTTTATTGTTTCACTTTAAGCATCATTAAAATCACTGCTCCTGTAAAAAAACTATAATTTTTTAAAAAAATGTTTGCATTGGTACATGTCCCCCAGGGCAGTACCCAGACCCCCATACATTTTTTTTGGGCAATAAATTGCATTTAAGCCTTTAAAATTAGGAATTTTGATTTTTCATGTTCGAGTCCAATAGACTTCAATAGAGTTTGCATGTTCTAACAAACTTTTCCCCTGTTCGCAGTGTTCCGGTGTGAACCGAACCGAGGGGGTGTTCAGCTCATCACTACAAAAGAGAATGAGATTAAATCTGCTCTGGTGTTGGCAATCTAAAGGTTTGAAATGATTACAATGTCAAACACAAAGAAGAACAATGACCAATCGGCTTGCCTGGTATTGAGATAACAGGCAGTTTGTAAGTACTGAAATTTTCAAAGGTCATTGCAAATGATGATTCAACAAAGCAATCCAGGAGATATCACCACTCCTCAAGTACCTGTTTGACAGCAAGCAGTTCTCAATCACCAATGAAATAATTCCTTTCTACTGAGAAGAACTATTTAGAGAAAAAAAGGATAGTACCAACTACCACAGATGAGGTGTCCTATTAGGGCAGTACCAGAAAAGAAGGCTGGCTTAAAGCATTGAAGGTTTCAGACACATTGGTTGGGGGTGGCAGTGCTTGATGTTGTCATTTGCTTGTTGAGAACTGTAATGGGAGCAAGAACAACTGAGTAGTTGTTGATGAATAGCCAGTGGTACTTAGTGAATTCTGGAAATCTCTGTGGGGTTTGAGACCACTGGGCTTTGAAAAGATCATATTTAGACAGTATATAGCTTAGGTAAGGCAGCTACAGAAGTTTAGAGACATTTCTTGAATGTAAGATTGAGAGCAGCAAATGTGTCCTGGCAGCACCTGTGTCGCAATTGACATGAATTGGGCCGCCTGCACAGGGATGCACGGAACACCTGTGTATCCCCATGCACGTAAGCACAGCTCTCACATGGATGTACACTTTAGTAAACCCCATGTGAATGAGGCCTCAGTAGGAATTTAACAAAAAAATTGTAAGTTATATTGTGTTTATGTGTGCTGATAATAATTTTAGTGTATTTTTAGTGAAAACAGTGATTTTTAAAACCTTTTGCAGGGCTTAAGAAAAAAAAAAAAAAAAACTTCTGTCAGTCTCTGCCCCAGGACAATCCTCTTAGGTCAGTCTAACACCCTGACTAACCTGGGGTGATTGTGCTGGGGGACAGACTGACCTGGGGGGGGAATTATACTGGGGACAGATTGACCTGGGGAGGTGGGGAATTATATTGGAGGACAGAATGATCTGGGGGATTTACACTGGGGAACAGACTGAACTGGGGGGAATTACACAGGGGCACAGACTGACCTGGGGGGATTATACTGGGGGGGGGGAGTTGTTGTATTTAACCATGCTCCTTAAGCCCCCTCCCATGGTTATTGCAATTTGGCCACACCCACGTTTTAACTTGGCGTGTGTAGTGTACCACATTACTCTTCTGCTTGGTGTGACCAAAGGTGCCACAGGTCTTTTCCAACCCTAGCAACACCCCTGGCACAATGAAAACCACATCCACTCTTCACTGTGGCATACTAAGCACACCACATTTTTTTTTTAAATTTAACAATGGGACCCAAATATAATCTTATACACAGGCCCCCGGATATAATAAAATGACACTGGATTCATCAAACATTCTTTGTAAGGGAGCCAAACGGCTTGATAATCACAAGGTTGCCTTTTTCCTAGAGACCCACCTCTGGATCCCAAAGTAGGTAAGTGTGGCCTTTACCTCCATTCTAATGCATAGAAATGTGATTCTCACCAAAGGTAATGATGGCTAATGCATGTTTTTTTTCATCATATGCTCAGTTTCAATTACCCAAGTCTATGACAGATTCATCTATATAGATGCCTTGTTTTCTTATTATGCTATTACATTTTGGCTCTTACCATCAAACTCAAGATCATCATCAGGGTCACCATTATAGTTTCCACACAGACCGCATGTTTTTTCCATATACTTTTTGCTTAGGATAAGCTGTAATACAAGAGAGATAATAATAAATGTTACTTCGTGGAGTAAGGGTGTAAACTGGCTGGCTGGGTTTTGGTTCACTTACCTTGTTTAGCATAATTTCTTCTTTGTTCAAAAAAAATACTTCAGGTTTTAGTGCAGATATAATAATGTTTGGAATTAGAGAATAATTTTACTTTCATAAAGTTATTCTTTATTTACCCAAACCCGAGATCTTACGCTTGCCTGTCTGTGCTGTGGGCAGATTTACCACTATTAAACTTATATGCAAACTCTCTTCAAACTCTCTCAAACAGTTCCCAAAGTCTTAAAAACTATTCATTCCTATAGAAGGCCACCTATCATTGGGTCACATGATAGACAGCCTTCTGTGGGGATAAATGGGATATTGATTGCATAGAAAAATCCAGGACCAGCTTGAAGAGCTTTCAGCAGTGGCTGTGCAGCTCTCTGTAGACCACACAGAGATACACAACTTAATAACAGAATAAATCATAGAAAAAGCACAAAAAGTCAAAATCCAACAAAGTTATGTTGATTCTTGATCCCATTTAAGAACTAGTGCTAAAGCACAACAATTAGTTAAAGTAGATCAGCAACTCAGTAAGTCTGCATTAATAAATTCCTGACATGTCACAATTAGATGGGCCGAACGACTCCCTGTTCAGGTCGCGGCAGAATTTTGGAACAGCGCAAATGTTCGGAACCGAATAACGAACCCCATTAAAGTCTATAGGTTCAGAACTGGAAAAAACAAAAGTGCCCATGTTGAAGGCTTATATGTAAGTAATGGGGCATACAATGGTTATGGGGGTCTGGGTACTGCTTTGGGGGACATGAATCAATGACAAGAAAATTGCAAAAACATAATTTTTAAGTGAGGAGTGAGTTATTGATGCTTAAAGATAAACCGTAAAAATGAGAACTAACAATAAAAATGAAAAATTCCTTTAAATATAGTGCGTGGGGGAGTCCGCTTAGTCTGCCTGTAAAGTGGCACATCTGTACTGTGTATATAGGCACCTGTCCTCCATCTATCCATGAAAATACATGTGCTCTCACTGTGGAGACTCTAAAGGTAGAGTTAGGGTCTTCACATATCAGGGTGCCTTGCCATGGCCTGCAGCTTATGCATGTGTTTGCAAATGTGTGCAACTAAACCCCTGTTTTTAACGCATACTGTTAGACAGGTTAATTCGTTTGGCCGCTGGCTGGTAAGTAGTGACTGGAAATCCCCTTGCTTTTTTGATCTGTGTTTGCCCTTCCAGTGCTCCTTACTGTTAAGACCAGTTATAGGTGGGGGAGGTGACTACTTTTTGCAATATCGTTTATATTGGTAAGGCAAAGCACTGACACATTTGCTGCCATTCTGCAATGTGCTGGGTGTTCAGTGTGACCCTGTGCCTTTAAGGAGGGGTGGGCTCCCTCCAGTCACCTGTCCTCCATCTATCCATCAGAATGCATGTGCTCTCACTGTGGAGACTCTTTAAAGGTAGAGTTAGGGTCTGCAGATATCAGGGTGCCTTGCCGTGGCCTGCAGCTTACGCATGTATTTGCAAATGTGTGCAACTAAACCCCTGTTTTTAACGCATACTGTTAGGTAAATTCGGTTGGTCGCTGGCTGGTAAGTAGTGACTGGAAATCCCCTTGCTTTTTTGTACTGTGTATAGAGGCTACTGCAGCAATAATGCCGTTTATAAAGCCAAAAAAAATGACATTTTCCATTCAAGCTTTCCTTATTTTTATAAACAACAGCTTGGGGAGCCAATCTGTCTGATGAGGCCACAATTTTGTGTACTCGGAAACAAGATTAGAGATTTTTTGGATAAATTCTGGTGTCTCTTTCGCAGACTTTGAGAATTAAACACCACAGCAAGCCATAAATATCAGTTGCCAAAATCCCTAAGTTGTGGAAAAATATCTTTTGGTCAAAAGAGATAAACTTGTGTTATACAGTATAAGAGATAGAGCTTTTATTAGTACATCCATAAAAAAAAAGTGTAGTACATCATCAGTATACACGTACATGGTAAAAATAAAGTCATTGACAATAAAGCAGCTGACTTATAATGGAGTATACAAATTGTTGATACTGTCTTCTCTATATATTCAACGCATTTCAATCCTTTCTTCGAAGGTATTAAGAGGAGGTCACAAAAATTGAATTCTATAATAGAGCATTGTCAGAATAAATACATACATAGTGCAGTGCAAATAAATGAACAAAGGAGAATATACATTAAAACAAATGAAAAATCTCCACATTAGCATATAATAAAAGTCCAAAATGAAGCCCAAAGTTCCGCAATGAGCTAGAATAGTTCCACAAAATTAGTGAAGAAAAATCAGAAGTACATATCCACTCCAGGTAAATAATCCCTTCACCCACAGACAAACACCGTGCTCACCTCAATCCAATGACCCCTGTGTTACCAGAAGGTCATGAGCGCTTGTCCCATACCAAGGGAAAAAAAGGCATTAAAGGCAGCAGGGGTTTCTGGGAAATCAACTCGATCCCAGGCACTTGCAGTCCTTTATCCTGGGGCTGTAATTTAGAGTGTGGCCACAGTAACCAAGAGAAGAAAAAAGGGCTACTGTGGCCACACTCTAAATTACAACCCAGGATATACAACTTTGAGTGCCTAGGATTGAGTTGATGTCCGGAAAACATCTGCTGCTTCATATGCCTTTTTTTCCCTTTGTATGGGACAAGAGTTTATGACCTTCTGGTAACACATGGGTCATTGGATTGAGGTGAGCGCGGTGTTTGTCTGTGGTTGAAGGGATCAATCACCTGGAGTATATATGTACTTCTGATTTTCCTTCATTTATTCTGTGGAACTATTTTAGCTCATCACGGGACTTTTGGGCCTCATTGCGGGACTTTTATTATATGCTAATGTGGAGATTTTTCATACGTTTTAATGTATATTCTCTAATGTTCATTTATTTGTGCTGAACTACTTTGTATTTATGTGAAGATGGGGCCAAGTGATAAACCCTTTAGTGTTCAGTTGGAAATATTTTTTTTCTAAAATGTATGTGATTGTCTGCGCCAATTGTATTTCTATACAATTGTCAGAAAAAGGCAAGGACATAACATCTTATAGGTACAAAATTATTGCCAAGATAGTTTGTAGTAGCATACCATCCCTATGAACAGCATGTGCAGGTTGTCAAAGATATATGAAGAAGTTTCACTGTGCCACAGCATGAGGTGTCTCAGGTGCCCCTGAATGGTCAGCCGGGGCACCACATGTTCCACACAGGGATCCCTCCTAGGAACCAGTGAGCATAGCAACAGGTGACAATGTATATAGAAAAAAGGAGAGGGAGGAGCATGTTTGGTTTGAGATTAGAATCACATTGGTGGAAGTTAAGCCCCTAACAGTTCCAAAGGGGTAACCAATTTTCCCTGGTGGGTATTACTAAGGAGAAAATCAAACCAGGTCCCATCATGAATATAAAGATATTGGTTTTAGCATGAGGAGAAAGATTGTGCATGTAGCATACCTTCAGGCTCAGTGTGAAGGGATGGGGTTACATTAGCACAGGCAGCTGTGCACAGTCTGATAGTGCTGGCTGCCTTAAATGTGGACCCTGGTCCATGTGCAACGTGCATCGGCATGGGTGCCTGCGCATGTGCAATGCATGGTCACTCGGTGCTATGCGCACCATGTTGGCGCATGAGCAGTGTGGTGATAGGGTGATCCCCCAAAGCGTTAATGCACGGCAACAGCCTGTCATAACATGAGATGACGTCATGCATGGGTGGTCCGCCGATGCACACAGAGAGTGGTCCCAGGGGAGGATTTGGACACTCAAGGGCCAGTGGTAATGCCGACCGCTCCCCCCCATCTCATCCTCCAAAAATAAGCCACCCACACATCATGCGGGAGGCCTGGGTGTGCGGGGCGGGAATACACAGGGTCCTAGGCATAGCAACAGAGCACCCTCTAGTGGCACAAAGTGAAACTGCAACAAATGAGAGAAAAAGTTGTTAAAAAAAGATGTTAATACATTGAAAGGCTGGCAGAAAACAAGGAACATGGCAGGCATCACTGCATACAATACCAAAAAAAAAAGAATGTATATCTACCAACAGGTAAATACAAAGCATTGTACAACAAACACTATTAGTCTACATCATATTGTTAAAAAGCACATAGATATTTTGCAGACTTTGGATAGAAGTAACAGGTGCAGAAAAATTAGTCTTTGGGTGTCGGTGGTGCCTTCACATCGTAACCCTATAGAGGTACTCTTTATGAAAGAAAGAATTAGCCTTGCTGTCAAAAATTGAAATTATGTGCACCTGTCAAAAATGTGCAGAAAAATAGGTCTTTGGGTGTCAGTGGTGCCTTCGCACCTTAAGCCTATAGAGCAGGGATATGCAAACTGTGTCCCTCCAGATTTTGCAGAACTAAAAGTCCCATGAGGCATAGAAAGACACCCAGAGACAGAGGCATGATGGGACTTGTAGTTTTGCAACAGCTGGAGGGCCACAGTTTGCATATCCCTGCTATAGAGGTACTCTTGATGAAAGAAAGAATTGGCCTCAAAAATTGAAATGATATGCACCTGTCAAACAGGTGTGATAAAAAGTTGGTCTTTGGGTGACTGGTGC
Organism: Pelophylax lessonae; assembly: GCF_965119305.1. Classification (NCBI taxonomy): domain Eukaryota; kingdom Metazoa; phylum Chordata; class Amphibia; order Anura; family Ranidae; genus Pelophylax; species Pelophylax lessonae. The sequence continues at coordinate 82,213,016 of NC_138777.1, read as the reverse complement.
CTTCACACTGTAACCCTATAGACATACTCTTGGTAAAAGCAAGAATTAGCCTTGCTGTCAAAAATTGAAATGATATGCACCTGAAAATGGGGTGCCAAAAAATGAGTCATTAGGTGTGGGTGGTGCCTTCACACCATAACCCTATAGAGGTACTCTTGATGAAAGTAAGAATTGGCCTTGTAACACTCTAGAAGTAGCGCTGTGAAAAACAATGGTTATTTAACAGTAAAAGCTAATGTGACATGAAATAAAGTCCATATAGTAATGTGAAAACACCCGGTACTGTTCTAAGTGTCGATAATGTGTCAAAAACTCTTTAAATCACAAAAGCAGTGAAGTCTTCCTTATGTAAAATCTACTTCCAACACTGTCTCACGTGCAAAAAGTGATCCCACTCCCCATGGGTGTGAACTCACCACCAGCTATTAATGCCTTCCACTCTCATGGTCGGCAAACAAGCTATATTCAAACTGCTCCAAGGTAGATGTCAGATTCTGACTCCATACATTATAATAGGTCAAACGTCTTGTGGGAATAAAACAGAAAACTCCAATGGCATAGTAACCGAAAACCATCCAATTTTATTAAAATATATATAAAAGAGCTGCTCACATTATTTAAAAACAATTCAGGTGTTTGCATACATGGATCACATAGGTATTTCTATGGTCTCCTGTCTCACCACTGATGGACGCTGCCTGCTCCATGTCTCAGTGTCTCCTCTGGTCACCGTGTAGCCACGTACTGACGCATTTCATCACTTCCTACTTCCTCACAGGGGGTGGCTGCACGGCACGGCGACTACATTTAAATATCCTCCCCTATGCTGCAGGTGTGCACGCCCATATCAGGGCCCATTTCACGACACACTGTCTCATTTAGACTCTGCATCTTGTGCATCAATGCATTTAACCCCTATATGGCAATATCTAGCAAGTCTGCATCTTATCCGTCAGTGCTATTAACCCCTGTACGGCCAAATCAGGTAATTCACCCACAACATTTGTCAATTCTGTTGGCCCTTCAAAGGTAAATGAATCACAATCCACCTCGAGAATAAATATAAATTATGGCCCACATATTTAGAAGACAACAAGCGTACTGGATCACCACTACACCTAGATGGTCAAATCACGCTTTTTACCCAACATATCCATCGGATCAATTAACACTTTCTTGATAGACAAAAACACTTCACCACGGAAATAAATGCCAATTATAGCCTGCATGTTAGGGAGTCACCCCATGAAATTAATCAATCCATAAAAGAGGATATTTAATTACATACATCCTAAAATAAGTTGACAAATGACATATCACTTTACCCATAAATGTATTAAAAATGTTCTTACCCTATAAGTTAGATAGAGATACGATGTACCCATTAATCTCCAACTAGAATGAAGTAATTATTTACAGTTCTACTACTGAATTTAAAAATGTTTAATAATCACTTATGAAACAATTAATGTCTAATTCGACATTCATACCTCTTGGTTTTAAAGCGCGCAGAATATGTATGTATCCACTTGGTTTCCCTTCTGGAGATGTCTCTCACCAAATCTGAGCCTCTCCAAGCAGGGTATACATGATCTATACCCCAAAATAACATTTTAGAAGGGTCTCTATTGTGATATTTAGAAAAATGCTCTGATACACTATGATGCTTATATCCCTTGATGATATTTGCTATATATTCCCCAGTTTGATCCTCAGAGGTCGTTTAGTACGACCCACGTAGATAAATCCACAGGGACATTGGAGGGCATACACTTGTGCTGTTTCACATGTAATAATATGTGAAGACTGGATTCACACCATTGTGTTTAGTAACAACCATGATACCACATGAGTTACAGCACTGTGTGTGTTGAAGTGCCATTCATTTTGAATGGCATCCCAATGCACCTTTATAATGCAGCTGCGTTTCAGATCACCATAATCCACAGTAATACATTGCCATGTTCATGGTGCACTGCATTGGGAAAAAAGTGTAGTTAGAGTTTTTTGTCCACTTTGGTGCATTGACAGCCTTTTAAAATACCACGCACCAGAGCAAGCATTAGAGAATGGGTACTTAAGGAGAAAATGGTTTACTTAGTCGAAGTTCAGGTTTCAACTGACTAAACTGCAAACTGCTCCCAATCCCCTCCTAACTCCTATTCTAACAAGGAAATAATATAAAGAGTAGGGTTTATCTAAAGCACTTCTTTACTAAAGGCCGGTACACACGAGTCGAAATTCGGCCGGGAATTTTCGTCCGGCGACCGATATGCCGATTTTCGGCTTGTTAGTATGATGCTTCCGACAACTGACTCTGAATTTTCGGCCGAAAAAATCCTGGTGTGCAGGTTATAAAATTTTTGTCGACCATCAAAACACGTCCGATTTTCGTCTCATTAGTACAGATTTCGATGGGGAAAAATCTTATGAGCAAGACTAGGCATGCTCAGAGATGAAAGAACACATACAAAGCAATCCAACACATGACATCACTTCTGAAGTAGAATTCTGTCGTGCGGGAAAATTCATGTGCAGTCTAGAGCACTTTCCAACCAACAGACACGACTCTGGACAGATGACGGACGACCGTTTGGCGGAAATTCGTTGCGTGTGTACGAGGCTTTTAGAGGACCCATAATTGATTTAGTCCACTATACCACCAGTATGGTGTTGATTACTGTACCCCAAAAACAAGACTATAAAAATAAACACTGGGAAGGCTCCCAAGGAAAAGTAGGTACTATAGGGAAAACTACTGGTTTGACTTATACAAAAATACTTTTTTACAGGACGTTAGACACTATTAAAAAAAGCACTAAATGATTATTTAGCACCCTTTAAAAGCTGTTAGCAAATGGGAGAAATCCCTGAGTATATAGAAGTATTTTGGTTGGGCCTTAAATTTTTAGTCTGCTAGGTAACATCTGAGTCCGGACTCTGTTTATTTATGTATGACAACGTTGTCATTTTTTAACTTTTGTGATGGGTGGTGATAATGATCATTTAGTGAGTTTTTGAACGGTATCTAATGTCCTGTAATAAAGCATTTTTGTATAAGTCAGACTAATAGTATTACCTATAGTACCTATTTTTTTTCTTGGGAGCCTTCCCAGTGTTTATTTTTATAGTAAAAGAAAGAAAAAACTTTTGTGCTGCTCGGGATCTGGATAATAAACTTGTTTATTAAAATCAATAAAATTGGCTCCCGGTCAAGGAAAAAACAATGGTGTGCCAGGGAAGTAATGCTGAGCATGTAGACATAGTACCAAAGGGGGGGGGGGGGATGACTCAAACAGCAAGAAGGACCCAGAGGCAGGGAAACAACGCCTTACCACCAGTAAGGTCTGGACAGTGTGTCACCTGTGGATGGGCTGACCGACAGCCTCGATCGGATCGGGAGCCTTCGCTGCGGGTGAGTCTCCAGATGGGGCGATGCCTGGGGTGAGGAGAGGTTGATGGAGGGGTGGTATCCTCAAACCCCGACCTGCAGCTCCGGTGGTGGTGCGCGCCCGAGGTGGCAGCGGCCGCTGCTCGCCAGTCCCTGCTGACGCGACGCCGGGAGATGACGTCACCAGGCGCCTAGCGCCGATGTGCGCACCAGGGGCTGGGCCCACGATGTAGCCGGAAGTGTGGAGGTGGCTCAACAACGACCCGGCTCTTGCATCACCAAAGAATCACCTGGCGGAGCTATTGGGAAATGCCACAATTGGAGGGAAATGACATGTTTCGGGCCAAGCCCTTCTTCAGATCTCCTGTGGCTAACTGATAATGGCACATATATAGGGTATGGGGAGGAAGAGGCGTTGCCCCCCACTCTCTGGCTCCACCTTGTGTCCAATCATGATAAATATAAAACAATAACATAATGACATACAAAACAAAAACAAACCAACAAATATCATGGAAAATAAATATATAGACAATATGTGAAAATTGTGTGAAAAAAAAAAAAAATTAAAAAAAAAATTAAAAAATTAAAAAAAAAAAAAAAAAAAAAAAAATTATTAAAAAGACAAATGACGACCTTGAGCCCAACTAAGAGGAAGTTACACCACAGTGTAAGCGTCGAGCACGAGGAGCTCGACGCTTACACTGTGGTGTAACTTCCTCTTAGTTGGGCTCAAGGTCGTCATTTGTCTTTTTAATAATTTTTTTTTTTTTTTTTTTTTTTAATTTTTTAATTTTTTTTTTTAAATTTTTTTTTTTTTTTTTCACACAATTTTCACATATTGTCTATATATTTATTTTCCATGATATTTGTTGGTTTGTTTTTGTTTTGTATGTCATTATGTTATTGTTTTATATTTATCATGATTGGACACAAGGTGGAGCCAGAGAGTGGGGGGCAACGCCTCTTCCTCCCCATACCCTATATACGTGCCATTATCAGTTAGCCACAGGAGATCTGAAGAAGGGCTTGGCCCGAAACATGTCATTTCCCTCCAATTGTGGCATTTCCCAATAGCTCCGCCAGGTGATTCTTTGGTGATGCAAGAGCCGGGTCGTTGTTGAGCCACCTCCACACTTCCGGCTACATCGTGGGCCCAGCCCCTGGTGCGCACATCGGCGCTAGGCGCCTGGTGACGTCATCTCCCGGCGCCGCGTCAGCAGGGACTGACGAGCAGCGGCCGCTGCCACCTCGGGCGCGCACCACCACCGGAGCTGCAGGTCGGGGTTTGAGGATACCACCCCTCCATCAACCTCTCCTCACCCCAGGCATCGCCCCATCTGGAGACTCACCCGCAGCGAAGGCTCCCGATCCGATCGAGGCTGTCGGTCAGCCCATCCACAGGTGACACACTGTCCAGACCTTACTGGTGGTAAGGCGTTGTTTCCCTGCCTCTGGGTCCTTCTTGCTGTTTGAGTCATCCCCCCCCCCCCCTTGGTACTATGTCTACATGCTCAGCATTACTTCCCTGGCACACCATTGTTTTTTCCTTGACCGGGAGCCAATTTTATTGATTTTAATAAACAAGTTTATTATCCAGATCCCGAGCAGCACAAAAGTTTTTTCTTTCTTTTACATGTCATTTTGTCCGGGAGCGCCATCATACCCGATTTTTTGTGTTGCTATTCTCTCCACCCAGTTGGAATCTGGGTTAGGGTAGGCAGCAGCCCAGACTTGGACGTGACATTGAAGGTGGACCCCCTTGGGACATTGTCCGACCCCATTATCCCAGCCCCGCCGTCTGATTACCGCAACCACAGCGCCAGGACTTTTTTGTTTATACTATTTTATTTTTATAGTCCTATTCTAACTACCCCGTAGAAAGAAGATGCTTATACTTACCTGTTCTAAGAGCACTCGGGCCAAGTCATGCAAACAGTTTCCAACAGCATCTTAGCTTCATTGGAGAGGAGAGACAGCTGTCAATGGATACCCCATAGTAAGCCTATGGTTGACAACACTGCCCTCCCCGGAATTTTATCCATAGTTGGTGCACTCTCCCTTCCCCTGAAGCTGGCCCCTGGGGAGATCATGTGACCAGACCAGAGCACCCCGAGAATAAGTAAGCATATGCATCTTCCTTCTACAGGATAGTTAGAATCAGTGGCGGTGTTCTATCAGAAAACCCTACCCCATCAGATTTCCCTACCTACGTAATTTCCGGTGCAGGTTCGTCATGCACCAGCTGTAGCCGTGCCACACATCCTACTGCGCATGCGCGGAATAGGTAGGGAATTTTGATAACATCGTAAGGGGTGAGGCACAAGTCCTACTGCGTATGAGCGGGCGCATGCGCACCAACGGATCGGGCAGCGGCATCTCTTATAACAAACATACATCCGATCTCCATGGCCCACACTGCGCCAAGCCGACAATGGGACAATCCTATTCCCTACCCACACGGGCAAGCCCACTTTCTCATTGTCGGGTCGGCGCAGTGTGGGGCATGGAGATCGGATTGTCAGGTCGGTGCAGTGTCGGCTCGGAGCAGTGTCGGGTCAGCGCAGTGTGGGCCATGGAGATCGGAGGGATGTTTGTTATTAGAGATCCTGCTGCCCGACCCATTGGTGTGCATGCGCCGGCGCATGCACACTAGGACTTTTGCCTGAACCCTTACGATGTTATCAGAATTCCCTACCTATTCTGCGCATGCCCAATAGGACGTGTGACGCGGCTAAAAGCTGCTGAATGACAAATCCACAGCTGATCTCAACAGGAAATGACATAGGTAGGGAAATCTGATGGGGTTTGGAAATCTGATAGAACATCAGTCAGGGCATTGGGGGTGCAGGGGTGCCGCCCCCCCCCCCCCATTCATGCGTCCAGCCCCCTAATCTGCATGTGGGGCGCCGGACGCTTGGAGTTCATGGGGTTTTTTTTTCTTCTGAAGCACGTGATTAGAGCCAGAGGCTTTAATAGCTTCAGAAAAGGGTGGACCCGGGGCACAGAGCAGTGTGCCCTGGGCCTTCCCATTGTGTGACAATAGCGAATGAATATTCGCTATTGTCACATGGATCCTCCTCCTGGCCAATCAGAAAGCAGGTCCAAGAGCGAACTTTTGCGATTGGCCAAGGAGGATAACTCGGGAGATGCGGAGGACTGAGGAGAAGCCGCCGATGCATCAGGTAAGTGCACTGGTCTCTCTGCACGCTGTGCTAACTCTGCATTGAATGGGGGCATGCTGTGCTAACTCTGCATTGAATGGGGGCACGCTGTGCTAACTCTGCATTGAATGGGGGCATGCTGTGCTAACTCTGCATTGAATGGGGGCACGCTGTGCTAACTCTGCATTGAATGGGGGCATGCTGTGCTAACTCTGCATTGAATGGGGGCACGCTGTGCTAACTCTGCATTGAATGGGGACATGCTGTGCTAACTCTGCATTGAATGGGGGCACGCTGTGCTAACTCTGCATTGAATGGGGACATGCTGTGCTAACTCTGCATTGAATGGGGGCACGCTGTGCTAACTCTGCATTGAATGGGGGCACGCTGTGCTAACTATGCATTGAATGGGGGCACGCTGTGCAAACTCTGCATTTAATTGGGGCATGCTGTGCTAACTCTGCATTTAATTGGGGCATGCTGTGCTTACTCTGCATTGAAGGGGGCACACTATTACTGAAGGCCCCTTTCACACTTTTGTGACCTCAAAGTCATGCAATTTTTTGCCGCGTTTTTTTGCCGCAAAGCAATGCCTATTCGATTTTTCTGTTTGCGCCCCCCCCCCAAAAAAAAATAATTTTGAGCACCAGCCGCCACTGGTTAGAATAGGAGCTATGACAGGCAGGGCAATCTTTATTATTGTTTGGACCCTGGGCAAACATTTTCTTGGGCCCTCCCGAATCCACTTATCAACTATTTGCGGGCAGGGCAGGCTCAAGGGGAAGCTGCCTTGGGCCCCACAACAATGACTGGGCCCAGGGCAGCTGCCCCTTTTGCCCTGTGGTAAAGACGGCCCTGATGACAGGGTGAGAACAATTGAACAGCAAAAATAGGGACTTTACCCAATACCTCTTCCCAAAGCTACCATTAGCCGGGTGGGGCTGTGATGCTTAGCTTCGCAGTGCAGCAAAAAATTATTTCCCCTATCACATTTAGTGAGCAGTACCACTGCTGGCCATGAAACATCCAAATGAATGGGGATGCCAAATGGTAGGCTCATGTTTGGGGCATAGTATTGCCATTTAAAAATCCTGTTGGGCTTTGAAAAAAGTATTGCCTCCTAATTTCCTGCCAGCAGCACCTGCTTTGTTCTCTGAAAAACGACGCAGGTGTAAATGAGCCCTTACATGGGCACTTCGATGTTTCATAAATATTTTCAAATATCTGCCTTGCTAAAGAAGCTCAGGGTTAAGGTGATGGACTGGTCAAGCATGTCTCCAGACTTAAACCCTATTGAGCATCTCTGGGGCATCCTCAAATGGAAGGTGGAGGAGCGCAAGGTCTCTAACATCCACCAGCTCAGTGATGTCATCATGGAGGAGTGGAAGAGGACTCCAGTGACAACCTGTGAAGCTCTGGTGAACTCCATGTCCAAGAGGGTTAAGACAGTGCTGGGAAAAAAAGGGTGGCCACACAAAATATTGACACTTTGGGCCCAATTTGGACATTTTCACTTAGGTGTGTACTTGCTCTTGTTGCCAGCGGTTTAGACATTAAAGGCTATTAATGCCTTTAATGTCTAACTGTGCTGTCACCTCAAAAAGAGTTATTTTGAGGTGACAGCAAATGTGCACTGTTATACAAGCTGTACACTCAATACATTACATTGTAGCAAAGTGTAATTTCTTCATTGTTGTCACATGAAAAGATATAACAAAATATTTACAAAAATGTGAGGGGTTTACTCACTTTTGTGAGATACTGTGTATTATGGTGCATGTGCAGCACCTGGCTGTGTTCAGAAATGTCTGATATAAATGATCCCACTGCTGAAGCCTCAGCTTGTTGTCAAATGACAATATTCCAGTCTGAAGAGAGAGGAGACTGAGGAAATACTTCCACTGTGTGCAGCAGACTAACTATGAGCTGTGTTGCGCAGCTGGATTCTTGTTTAAAAGAGCTGTTGGGTGCAAAACTAAGGCCCCTTTCATACTATCCATCTGTCAGATGGACTCAATTTATCTCAGCGGGGGATCGTTCCGTCGATCCCCCACTGAGCAGGAGAATGACAGCTGTTCTCCGCGCTGTGTGTGGAGACACAGCTGTCAGGTCCCCATACATCTCTATGGGGGTCGGTCCATTCTCATCCGATCCTATCCGATCCGCTGGACAGATGGAAAATAAGGTTTCCATCCATTTCGATTTGACGGATCGGATCAGATGTCAGCCGACATGTCTCTGCTGACATCCGATGCCCCATAGGGATGCATGGGGGGACCGTTCAGATCCGTCAAAAAAACTGACAGGCGGATCTGAACGGTCCGCCTGTGTGAAAGAGCCCTAAGAAATGTAAATGGTAATGCCCCATACACACGTGCAGATTATCTGAAGACTTTTGTCTGCAGAATTACCTTTTCTATGTAGTGCAAGGGCCTGCCGGATTGCATACAAATTGAAAGTGTTTAGGTTTGACCTCATATTATATGGTTTTGGTAAGTCTGCAGACAAAAGTCTTCAGATAATCTGCACGTGTGTACGGGGCATAACACACACACAATTGTACACACAGCTTAAATTAATTTGATTGTCCTTTTCTGCAAGTCATAGGGGTTGAATTAGTAACACTGAAGAGTGCAAAATCTGCTGCAGCTGTACATGGTAGGCAATCACCTTCTAACTTCAGCTTGTTCAATTAAGCTTTGACAAAAAAATCGGAAAGCTAATTGGCTTCTGTTCAGCACTGCACCAGATTTTGCACTCTCCAGTTTTAGCAAATCAACCCCATCGCTGATTTACTAAAACTGGAGAGTGCAAAACCTGATGCAGCCGTTCACGATAGCCAGTCCACCTATACTGTAAATTTGTTTTTAGTTTTACACAAAGTTTTAGTTTTACACAAAGTGGAAATGTACCGTGTATATATATATATATATATATATATATATATATATATATATATATTTATATAAATATATATATATACAGCACCCTCCTAGTCCGGTGCTAGATAGAAGATATAGTTTTGCATTTTCTGCTTAACAGGAAAGCAGCAGGTAAACCATAATTGCTTCATCTGCTTATTAAAGGAGTTTGATCTTTAGTTAGGCCTGCTCAGTGTGCTCATTGTGTATTCATCTGGTCTGAGGGAGTGTCCCCACTGCGTCCAATAGGGAGGCCTCTTGGAAAGTGGAGGAAACCTGGCCAATGATACACAGGCTTTTGTAACCATCCCAGTGGGTTGGCACCTGGAGAGGTGCATCATGGGATTGGAAATAAAAGCGGAGAGCATCTGAGGCAGAGTGTCTTTTGGCAGGAGCAAAGTCCCAGGAGGAGATGGACGGCTGTCTCTCCTCCTGCAGAGTGAGAAAGGTGGTCTGGGCTGCAGAGGATCCAGTGTGCTGACCAGTGGAGCTGTTGGGCAGAGGACTTTGGGAAAAACAGTATTGTGAGTACTACGGGGTTCTGCCCAGGGGTCTGCCTAAGAGAGGGGACCGCTCCAGAGAAGTCAGGGGATCAAGGAGCCAGCTCAGAGTGTTACAGTAAAGGGGGTGCCGTGTATTGAACCCTGAAGATTAGGAACAAACGGGGTGCCAGGAAAGGCCCTGACGTTGTTCAGCAGTACAGTTCAGTTGCTACAGAGTACAGATTACCTCAGAGTACAGATTACCTCAGAGAATTCCTTCAGTTCTGTGTCACAGCCAGTGACCAACTGAAACCAGTGGCCTAGCCGTGACTAACTCAATTTCAGTGTTACTCAGCGTTAACCAGCGTTAAACAGCATTTATTCAAGTCGTCCCTGGCTATTGTGCATAGTTCTATTCAGTTCGAGTATCCCACTCATCCCTCCTCCTATCCAAGTTCCTAATAAAACATAAAAAGCAAAGAAAGTGGACTGATCCTTGTCTGAGGTAAAAACACTTGGAGAAATGCCAGATTGTTCTACTGTTGCTAATGGTAACCCAGGGGAACCCATAACCAGCAGCTCCCTTGGGAGTAGTGCTACATATATATATATATATATATATATATATATATATATATATATATATATATATATACGCACATGAACTTTATGGGCATCCCAGTCTTAGTCAGTAGGGTTCAATATTGAGTTGGCCCACCCCTTTCAGCTATAACAGCTTCATCTCTTCTGAGAAGGCTGTCCACAAGGTTTAGGAGTGTGTCTATAGGAATGTTTGACCATTCTTCCAGAAGCTCATTTGTGAGGTCAAGCACTGATGTTGAACAAGAAGGCCTTGCTTGCATTATCTGCTCTAATTCATCCCAAAGGTGTTCAGTCGGGTTGAGGTCAGGACTCTGCGCAGGCTAGTCAAGTTCCTCCACCCCAAACTCACTCATCCATGTCTTTATGGACCTTGCTTTGTGCACTGCTCCAAATCAATTGGTGGAGGTTGGTTTTGGGGATTTCCCTTTCCTGTTCCACATGACTGTGCACCGATGAACAAAGCAAGGCCCATAAAGGATAGATGAGCAAGTTTGAGGTGGAAGAACTTGACTGGCCTGCACAGAATCCTGACTTCAACCCAAAAGAACACCTTTAAGATGAATTAGAGCAGAGACTGAAAGACAGGCCTTCTCACCCATTAGTGCCTAACCACACAAATACGCTTCTGGAAGAATGGTGAAATATTCCTATAGACACGCTCCTACGTAGTGATGGACGAACATCGGCCGGGGCGGTTCGCGAACGTCAGCCGCAAATTTTCTCAAATGTCCGCGAACCGCAAGTCCGCGGCGGGCCCCATTGACTTTAATAGGAGGCGAACTTTAAAAATCTTTAGGTCATATTTGCAGCCACAAAAGACTTACTAGCTTTGCACAAATAGTCCCACCACATGGACAATGTCATAACTGAAGTATTGCAATTGGATAAGTTGCCCTAAAAATGTTTTATTTTTTTTTTACAGCAAAAAAATTTATTTTTTTTTATAAATCAGCCAGAACTGAAAGCAGCCGGTAAATACATGTCAAATACATATAGGGTCCATACACACATCTGTAAAATGGGTCCGCATCCATTCCACAATTTGGCAGAACCTTTACAGGCCCATTGATTTTCAATTCCAGTCTGAAAAATTAGGCATTCACAGGATAAAGAAGTAAGTGTCGGCCAGTACAGGCCCCAAAAATTAGCCCACATGCGTTTACCTGACAGCTAAGAACGTTGTATTCTGTGCCTGAAGGTACATTAGGCATTCACAGGATAAATAAGTAAGTGTCGGCCATAAAAGGCCCCAAAAATAAACCCACATGGGTTTACCTGACAGCTAAGAACGTAGTATTCTGTGGCTGAAGGTTCATTAGGCATTCACAGGATACAGAAGTAAGTGTCGGCCATAAAAGGCCCCAAAAATTAGCCTACATGGGTTTACCTGAAAGCTAAGAACTTAGTATTCTGTGGCTGAAGGTTCATTAGGCATTCACAGGATACACAAGTAAGTGTCGGCCATAAAAGGCCCCAAAAATTAGCCCACATAGGTTTACCTGACAGCTAAGAACGTAGTATTCTGTGGCTGAAGGTTTAGGCATTCACAGAATACAGAAGTAAGTGTCAGCCATAAAAGGCCCCAAAAATTAGCCCACATGGGTTTACCTGACAGCTAAGAACGTAGTATTCTGTGGCTGAAGATTTATTAGGCATTCACAGGATACAGAAGTAAGTGTCGGCAATAAAAGGCCCCAAAAATTAGCCCACATGGGTTTACCTGACAGCTAAGAACGTAGTATTCTGTGGCTGAAGGTTCATTAGGCATTCACAGGATACAGAAGTAAGTGTCGGCCAGTATATGCCCCAAACATGAGCCCACATGGGTTTACCTGACAGCTAAGAATGTAGTATTCTGTGGCTGGAGGTACATTAGGCATTCACAGGATACAGAAGTAAGTGCCGGCCAGTATAGGCCCAAAAATTAGCCCACATGGGTTTACCTGAAAGCTAAGAAGGTAGTATTCTGTGTCTAAAGGTTCATTAGGCATTGACAAAAAAAATAATTGTCAGCCATGAAAGGCTCCAAAAATTAGGCATTCAATGGACATGAAATGCCTTTTATGCCCTGTATTTAGCAAAGACAAGGACCAGGAATTGTTGTGGGTGGATGGCGGTCTGGCTGATATTTGTGGCCTGTCATGAGGAATTTCAATGAAACATGGTCTACTGGTCACATGTGTTGAATTCCTCAGAGATCCATGCCTCAATCATTTTTATAAATGTGAGGTAGTCTACACTGTCATGAGCTAGGCGAGTGCACTTATCGGTCACGATCCCCCCTGCTGCGCTGAACGTCCTTTCGGACAGGACACTGGACGGGGGGCAAGCCAACAGTTCCATTGCAAATTGTGCAAGCTCTGGCCAGAGGTCAAGCCTGCCCACCCAGTAGTCCAGGGGTTCATCACCCCTCAGAGCGTCCACATTGGCCGTTAACCCGATGTAGTCGGAAATCTGTCGGTCTAGGCGTTCCCTGATGCTGGATCCGGAGTACAACTGTCGATGGTTCGACTGAAAGAAGGATCTCATATCTGAAGTGACCAAGACATCTTCAAACCGCCCTCTTCTTGCAGGCGCTGTTGGATTGCTATAGTGGAAAGGTGTCGCGCTAATCTCAATAAAAAAGGGATCAATCTGGCAATACAAAATTCCACGTGAGAAATAATGTCCAAAATCAATCCAACAGAAGTGCAGGGAGAGAAGGATCCACCACCAAGTAGAATCACTAAACACTCTTACCAGCAGCTTAGACCCAAAAGGGTGATGCAACGCCCAAAGTACAAGTGTGTAGACGGCAGGTGAAGTCCACTCCCCTCTCTCAACCTCCTATTGCTGTGGTCTGGAATCAGCTTTGATAGCCTTGCCGCTCTCAGAAGACATAAATAAGATTGCCCCTCATAGTGTAGCAATTCTCAATATGTTTATTAAGATAAAAAGAAAGCAGCTTACATTGTAGTATCCAAATGTCAGCGTTCAGTTGTATCACATAGACGAACGTTGGTTTTACCACCAACAAGATGGCCGCCGCGTCCCTCGTCTGCGCATGCGTCAGCCAATTCCGATGTGTTTCATCATACATGACGCATGTGCAGACGAGGGATGCAGCGGCCATCTTGTTGGTACCCGCAACTGTCTCTCTGTGACTGGAAATTCCTCTGCCAGCGCACGCAAAAGTAAATGCAGCATTTCTCGCAGCAAAGCCTGGAAGTGCTGCATTCTGACCACCCTCTGTGATGCTGGAAACATTTCTGCAATTTTTTGTTTGTACCGGCGGTCTAAGTACGCTGCCACCCAGTACTGGTCCTTGCCCTTTATGCTTTTTATACTGGGTTCCCCCTTAAAACACTGGAGCATAGAGGCCCCCATTCACTCTAAACTGGGAGCGGTGTAGTGGCCTGGCTCCAGCTCATCATCCAGGATAATGTCGTCTTTGTTCTCCTTCCCCCATCCACGGATAACACAAGGGATCCCAGAAAGTTTTAAAACATGCTCTTCTTGCTCCTCCTCATCCGCCCCGACACCATCCTCCTCTGACTCCTCTTCAGACTCCTGTTGTTGACTCATCTCAGATGGAGTAGCACCCACTGGGAATTCATCCAACATTGCGACTTCCTCATCTTTCTGCTCCTGCTCCTCGATGGCTTGATCAATGACACAACGCAATGCACGCTCCAGAAAGAAGGCGTAAGGTACGATGTCACTGATGGTGCCCTGGCCGTGACTGACCAGTTTGGTGATCTCATCGAATGGCTGCAGAAGTCTGCATGCATCCCGCATGAGCAGCCACTGGCGAGGTGAAAAAAACCCAAGCTTTCCAGAACCTGTCCTGCCGCAGAGTTCGTACATGTAGTCGTTAACTGCACGTTTCTGCTGGAGCAGCCTATCAAGCATATGAAATGTTGAGTTCCATTGCGTCGGGCAGTCACAAATAAGACTCCTTACGGGCAGGTTGTGTCACCGCTGAATGTCAGCAAGGCAAGCCATGGCTGTGTAAGATCTTCTAAAATGGCCTGAGATTTTCCTGCCCTGCCGCAAGACATCCTGGACCCCAGGGTATTTGGCAATGAATCACTGCACGACCAAGTTCAGGATGTGTGCCATGCATGGCACGTGTGTTATTTTGCCCTGTTTCAGTGCGCTCAGCAGATTGGCACCGTTGTCATTGATCTGCCTGTAAACGCAAAGCTGAAAGGAGTGCAGGACCAGTGTGGCTCTTGGCTTCCAGGCACAACAGATGCAGCATGGCAACGTCTCACCTGGCATGTGGAATAGGTTCTGGGGATCTTGGGCGGCGCAGAGACGGTAGCAGCGGAAAAGGAGGAGTCAGCCGAGGGGGAGAGGGAGGATGGAGCAGGAGGAGGAGGAGAAGAAGAGGCAGGCCTGCATGCAATCCGTGGTGGTACAACCAAATCTACACGGGTGCCACGGGTTACATGCTTGACGGCCATCAGAAGGTTCACCCAGTGGGCAGTAAAAGTGATATACCTTCCCTGCCCTTGTTTGCTAGACCATGTGTCTGTGGTCAGATGTATCTTGGCACCAACACTGTGTGCCAGAGATATATTCACTTGCCGCTGAACATGGCCATACAGCTCTGGAATGCCCTTCTGCAAGAAAATTTTCCTGCCTGGGACCTTCCATTGTGGTGTTCCAATTCCCACAAATTTATGAAAGGCCTCCGAGTCTACCAGTTGATATGGCAGTAGTTGGGGGGCTATCAGTTCCGACAATCCAGCAGTCAAACGTTGGGCAAGAGCGTTATCCGGCGTCATCATTTTTTTCCGCTCCAACATTTGGGCCACAGAAGCTTGCCTTTTTCCAGAACAACGTGACGACGACATCATGGAAGGTGGAGTGGAGGACAATTGTGAGGAGAGAGGAGAAGGAGGAGGAGAAGGAAAAGGAGAAGAGGCTGGATGGTGAGAGCCTGGAGTGTGGCTTTGTGGGTTCTGATGGTGTTGCTCCCACTGGGCTCGGTGATAGGAGTTAAGGTGCCTTCTTAAGGCGGTCGTCCCTAGGTGAGTGTTGGGCTTACCGCGACTTATGTTTTGACTGCAAAGGCTGCAGATGGCATCACTGTTGTCAGCAATGGACACATTAAAAAAAGCCCACACTGCGGAGCCATGTGTCGGCGTCCTGGGAGCGCCAGATGTGACTGTACATGGTTGATGGCTCGCTCCTGATACATTTGCAGTCTGCTTTGTACTCTTGTGCAATGCAAGTTCCGCCTGCCTCTCCCCCCTATCTGCTGGTCCGTCTCTCCCTCTGAACTCCCCTCCTCTTCCTCTCTTGTGGCCACCCACATGACAACCATAGACATGTCATCATCCACGTCACCTTCCCCACCACTAACATTCGAGATCTTGGAGTAGGAAGCAACAGCGAGGACCAACCTCCTTGGGCTGATCTGGGTACTGTCGTCAGACTGCTGAGTGGCGGCTGTTGCCACCTCCTCTTCCTGACCCGATGCCAACAATGGCTGCACATCGCAAATGTCCAGTGACTCAAGCGGAGGGTATATGGTGGTGGTGTTTGTGGTGGTGTCTTTGGGGGTGCACACAGCAGAGACTGAAGAGGGTGCAGATAGAGAGGATGAGGAGGGTGCAGAAGAGGAAGGCTGAGTGAGCCACTCAACCAAGTCTGGTGCATCCTTTGACGTAATCGAACGCACCTTCTGAAACTTTACACTTTGGCTCCGGCCTACTGCTCCTGCCCTACCCCTACCACCCCTGCGGAAGGGCTTGCCTCTTCCTCTGCCTGCCATTTTTAAATTACCCTGTGACAAAAGTCTCTAGAGAATCGCATTATATATGGAAAAAGGTATATAACACCCCGCTTCAATCTGTGGTATTGGGGGGCCACAGGTTTATCACACCAGTTCTACAAATAATTGGCCAGTAACTGTTGTTACTGTGTGAAGCACAGTTAACACAGCAAAAGAGGCCAAATTTTTGCAGGACTAAAATACACTCTTAGAAAAGTATACTGTTAAATAACACCCCACTTCAATATGTGGTATTGGGGGGGGGGGGGAGGGGGGCACTGGTCTATCACACCAGTTGTTCAAAAAATTGGCCAGTGAGTTTGGCACTGTGTGTGTCAGAGTTAACACAGCAAAAGAGGCACTATTGTTGCAGGACACAAATACACTTGTGAATGTATACTCAGGTGACACCCCGCTTCAATATGTGGTATTGGGGGGCCACTGGTTTATCACACCAGTTGTTCAAAAAATTGGCCAGGGAGTTTTGCACTGTGTGTATCAGAGTTAACACAGCAAAAGAGGCAATATTGTTGCAGGACACAAATACACTTATGAAAGTATACTCAGATAACACCCCACTTCAATATGTGGTATTGGGGGGCCACTGATCTATCACACCAGTTGTACAAAAAGTTGGCCAGTGAGTTTGGCACTGTGTGTATCAGAGTTAACACAGCAAAAGAGGCAATATTGTTGCAGGACACAAATACACTTATGAAAGTATACTCAGATAACACCCCACTTCAATATGTGGTATTGGGGGGCCACTAATCTATCACACCAGTTGTAAAAAAAGTTGGCCAGGGAGTTTGGCACTGTGTGTATCAGAGTTAACACAGCAAAAGAGGCAATATTGTTGCAGGACACAAATACAGTTATGAAAGTATACTCAGATAACACCCCACTTCAATATGTGGTATTGGGGGCCACTGATCTATCACACTAGATGTTAAAAACATTGGCCAGTGAGTTTGGCACTGCGTGTATCAGAGTTAACACAGCAAAAGAGGCAATATTGTTGCAGGACACAAATACACTTATAAAAGTATGCTCAGATGACACCCCACTTCAATATGTGATATTGGGGGGGGGGGCACTGGTTTATCACACCAGTTGTTCAAAAATTGGCCAGGGAGTTTGGCACTGTGTGTAGCAGAGTAAATGCAGCAAAAGAGGCAATATTGTTGCAGG
Source organism: Pelophylax lessonae (assembly GCF_965119305.1). Taxonomy (NCBI): domain Eukaryota; kingdom Metazoa; phylum Chordata; class Amphibia; order Anura; family Ranidae; genus Pelophylax; species Pelophylax lessonae. Next base: position 82,195,500 of record NC_138777.1, on the reverse strand, counting down.
ACACAAAAACACTTATGAAAGTATACACAGATAACACCCCACTTCAATATGTGGTATTGGGGGCCACTGATCTATCACATTAGTTGTTAAAAACATTGGCCAGTGAGTTCGGCACTGTGTGTATCAGAGTTAACACCGCAAAAGAGGCAATATTGTTGCAGGACACAAATACACTTATAAAAGTATGCTCAGATGACACCCCACTTCAATATGTGGTCTTGGGGGCCACTGGTTTATCACACCAGTTGTTCAAAAAATTGGCCAGGGAGTTTGGCACTGTGTGTAGCAGAGTAAATGCAGCAAAAGAGGCAATATTGTTGCAGGACACAAATACACTTATAAAAGTATATTCAGATAACACCCAATGTTACACCCAATCTGTGGTATTGGGGGGGGGGGGGGGCACAGTTTTATCACACCAGTTCTACAAATAATTGGCCAGTAACTGTTGTCACTGTGTGTTGCACGGTTAACGCAGCAAAAGAGGCCATATTTTTGCAGGACTACAATACACTCTTAGAAAAGTATACTGTTAAATAACACCCCACTTCAATATCTGGTATTGGGGGGCCACTGGTCTATCACACTAGTTATAATACATTAAAAGTGCTTTTGTCACTGTTTGTAGTATTGTTGCAGCAACGCTCAACACACCAGTCACAATGCTGCATAGTGCACAATACAAATCCATTATAATATGCTTTCTATATTAAAAAGTATATTATATGTGGATTACACCCCTATATAATGCACTGCACACCTATACCAAATAGCAGCCCTTAAAATGACTTTTGTGGACCTTAACAGAGCGATTTGTGTCACTGCCATACTATCCCTGATGCACAGCATACCTGTCCCTAAACTGAGAAGAGACTGTAGTACACCTATACAAAATACCAGCCCTGAAAAGGACCTTTTGTGGATCTTAACAGAGCTATTTGTGTCACTGGCAATCTGTCCCTGATGAACTCGCCAACCTCTCCCTACGCTGACAAAAAGCCGAATGTGAAATGGCCGCCAGCTCTTTTCTATTTATAAGGTAGGGGGCATGTCCATGTGCTGAAATGTTTCAATTGGCTGTCCCGTTCCACCTGACGGCTGTGTCATGGGTCAAAGTTCTCCCCAATGTAAATTAATATGGCCGCCGCGAACATTAGCAAAAGTCCGCCTTTTCGCGAATTTGACTGCAGCAAAACAATTATTTTTTCAGTAAAGGGTAAGAATTTATTTTAGGTTATTAATACTGTTTGTAACTTTCTGCACAGTTTAAAAAATAGTTGTATTATTATAACTTTGAACTTAATGGCATCTAGTTAATTCACAAATTTCCTTTATTTCCTTTTTTCTATGTTTTTTTTTTTTTTTTTTGCATAGCTACATCGGTCCAGCTTGGACCAATGTAAGAATGCATGTGCCATACCTGGCCGATCCATGTGGAAGCTGGAAATTACTGTAATAGGCATTGCTACTCATCACTGCCAGCTTCTTCGTCCTGTGACGAGCAGCTACCCTGCTGCTTAGTGGGCCCAGGAGGTTGCTCTGTCAGCATGGAAGCCATTCAGATAACACTTTGCTATTTCTCAATGATTGCAAAGTATTCTGGTTGGATGAGGTGGAGAAGCAGGGCAGTGATGTCACAAACTCCATCTCATCCAGTCAGAGAAGGCATTGCAATAATTAAGGAAAATGCAAGATGTTCTGTGAATAGTGCCCATGCTGAGTGATTAACCACCTGTGTTCACCATGCAGCAAGGCAGCATTTTGGCATGTGACCCAGAAGTTATCAGCAATTGCTGTAGTACCAGTGCCTACTACAGTGGTGTTAAGCTTTCACCGGGATCAGCCAGAAATGGCACATGCATACTTATATTGGTCCAAGATAGACCAATGTAATTATATAGAAAGACCATACCTAAACTTCAGCTTTACTGGAGAAAGAAACGTTCCTCCTTTCACCTTGATTATCCTCTAAGTAAATCAATAATTTGAAGTGTGCTGGAAACTCCTGGAAGGTGTCTACCCAGGGTTGCCCATGGCATTGATGCTTTAACATGGACCTATCTCTAAGCAGTTTCTCCTTATACCTCTATGCAGTTATGTAATGTAGGTCAAATATATAAAATAATCTAGTTAGTTACGAAGTTACATAAAAACTTGGGACATACTGTATTTCTTCAATTCATTTTCAATTACCTAATGTTTTATGCTTCCATGTAAAACACATAGCAGCATAAAGTTATTAACTGTAGGGATGATGTTTGGGTTTGCCACCGCTGTGGTTTCACTGTTCCCTGTTATTCTTGAAGTTCGTTTATTGCAAACCTTTGCCTGTAAACATTGAAATTCTGCTGCCAGAAATAAGGGACAACCTAAAATTAAAGCGGTTGTATCCCGCTTTTTGACACTTTTACCTACAGGTAAGCCTATAATAAGGCTTACCTGTAGGTACAAATAATATCTCCTAAACCGGCACGGTTTAGGAGATATTTACAGTGCATGCAGCCGCTCGCGCGAGCGACGCATGCGCTCTGAAGGTCCGGGGGGACCTTCAATTAACTTGCCGGGAGCTTGCCGGAAAAATCACTCCCGCATGCATGCGCGGGAGTGACGTCATCGCGGCTCCGGCCAATCAGCGCGCTGGAGCCGTCTCTTCCGGCCAATCAGCGCGCCGGAGCCGCCGAACCCGGAAGAGACGACGAGGGATCATGGCAGCGCCCGCATCGATGTCCGGGGGTCCGTGTCGGGGCTTCGTTTTAAGGTAAGTTAAACATAATGGGCTAGTATGCGATGCATACTAGCTCATTATGCCTTTGTCTTGCAGGTTTTTTTTTTTTTATTTTTTTTTTTATAGGGTTTACAACCGCTTTAAGTGCTTAACCTTCGTCCCTTGTCAGTTGAATCAAAAAAGACGGAATGGATAATACCAAAGGGTGGGCTCACAGCATATTGTCAGTGTGTGTTATCGTAAGTTATTACATGTCCTCCTTGGCAGTGCTTAGGTTCCCTGCATTTTGTTTGACAATAGTTTATTAGCTCTACAGATTTCTAGAATTTAAAAACAAGATTTGAGGATTCACCAAGAAGTTCACAAACTACAATAAACCCAAGCTGTACGCTGCTTCACCTATCCCTAGTTAACTGTGTGAACTGCCCCATTCCTTATCATTACACTTTGTACAGGAAGCCAAGGATGGGTCCTGAAAGAAGATTTGTGACCCCGTTATTTTGATTTTGGTTTCTTTAAGGGTGATGACAATTTTTAGAATATACAGGGGTTCTTACCCATTTGGGGTGAGGGATTCCGGAGTAGGCCACTTGGAGAAGACTGATCTTCAATGCTTTTAGGATTAGTAAGTATTCATTTAGGACCCAGAATTGAAAGGCACAGAGAGGCTTTGAGTGGGAAAAGGCCTCCAACCTTGATTACAGGGACTTTGGTCCCAAAAGGGTTAACCCATCTGTAGGAGAGTCCAAAAAAGGAACAGGAAACAGCCAGTAGGTGGCTGTGAAGTGGAATGGAGTGGTTCACAGCTATGTGCAAGTGTGAACTGCCTGCCAGCTGAACTCCTGCAGTCTTTGCAGCCTTTGCCGCATCGTGAAGCAGACTGGAACCCCAAACTCTGAGGTGGGAGTTATTTTGCTTGCTTGTTTTTGAGTGGACAGTAAAGACTCGCTTTTACAAATGGCTTGCTGGTGATCCTAAATTCCCATATTACAACCTACATAAGTATTCTAAAGATTTCTGAAGATTTGAACTGCTTAACCACTTTACCACTAGAGCATTTTGCTGTCTTACGTCTGGGCCACTTTTTGCGATTCGGCGCTGTGCGACTTTAACTGACAATTGCGCGGTTGTGCGACGCCGTACCCAAACGAATTTGACGTCCTTTTTTTCCCACAAACAGAGCTTTCTTTTGGTGGTATTTGATCACCTCTGCGATTTTTACTTTTTGCGCTATAAAAAAAAAAAGAGCGTTTATTTTGAGAAAATAACAATATTTTTCACATTTTTTTATATGAAATTCCCCCCAAAAAAGATGTAAAAACCAATTTTTTTTTAAATTTATGGCCAATTTGTTTTCTGCTACCTATGTTTGGTAAAAAAAAATCGCAATAAGCGTATTTTGATTGGTTTGTGCAAAAGTTATTGCGTTTACTAACAAAGGGAAAGATTTTTGTCATTTTTGGTGTATTTTTTTTTAACGCGTAATGGCGGCGATCTGCGATTTTTTTTGCGGGACTGTGACATTGCGGCGGACAGATCGGACCCTTGACTGACATTTTTGACACTTTTGGGGGTACCAGTGACATTACTACAGTAATCAGTGCTATAAATATGCACTGTTACTGTAAAAATGACACTGGCAGGGAAGGGGTTAACTTTATTGGAGAGGGAGGGGTTAATGTATGCCTGGTGCTTACTGACGTGTGGGGGGGAGGTGACTTTGTGAGACAGGGACAGATCGGATGTCCAGCTATGCTGAACACTCCGATCTGTCACTCCCTGTCACTTGGGAGATCCGCCCGCTTGTGTTTACACAGGCGGGCGGATCTCCACACTAGATCCCCGACGATCGGGGCAGAGCAGCAGCGATCGCCGCTGCTCCTCCCCTGGCCCGACTCCTGCTGTGAATGAAAACAGCGGGAGCGCGCCTCCGGCGGCGCGCGAGCGCCGCCTACAGGAGAGGAGTCTGACGACGTAGGTCTACGTCGTCAGACGGGAACGAGCCACTTTGCCGCAGTACTATTACAGTACTTAGCGGTAAAGTGGTTAAATGAATGAAGGCTTCTATGATTCTAGTGATCGCAGGATGATCACATTTAGTGTAAATCATAAGATAGCAAGGCAAGAGGGGAACGAACATAGGAACCCTAAACTTCAGAAGGGCAAAATTTCCTAAACTGAGCTCAATAATAGAGAAAATAAATTGGGACCAAACCCTAGGAACACTGAACACGGAGGAAAAATAGGAATGCTTTAGGAACATATTAAACAAAAGTATCTCACAGTGCATTCCAACGGGAAATACATTTAGAAGAGCCAAGGTCAAACCAGGGTGGCTAAACTGTAATGTAAAAAAGCTTATTAGAGAAAAAAAATGGCCTTTAAGAAATATAAAAAGGAGGGGACATTATCGGCTTACCACCAATACAAGGAATCTAAAAGAAATGTAAAAACAAAATCAAGAAGGCTAAAATTGACTTTGAGAGACACATAGCAGAGGAAAGTAAAAAGAACCCTAAGAAATTCTTTAAATATATTAAAAGCAAAAAAATGAGGTCAGAGCATGTTGCACACATAATTAACAATGATGGGAGGATGGTTACAGAGGACACAGAGAAGGCAACTGTACTAAATGCTTTCTTCTCCTCAGTTTTTACACAGGAAAATGAGGGGTATACTGACCATTATTGTATGGTTAGCAGCACATCACAGGACTTGCCGCTATGGCTAACAGAGGGTGAAATCAAGAAAAGGCTTGATAACATTAACACAAAGAAATCACCAGGACTGGATGGCGTGTACGTGAGTTTACTCAAAGAACTCAGTAGGGGTTATATCTAGACTGTTTTTCCTGATCTTTGCAGACAGTATTTTGGCAGGAGCTGTACCAGGTGACTGGAGGAAAGCCAAGGTGATATCAATATTCAAAAATGGGTGGAGGCATGGCCTGGGAAACTATAGGCTGGTCAGCCTGACGTCAGTAGTATGTAAACTACTGGAAGGGATGATAAGGGACTATATCGAAGAATAACGCGTACTCAGACTGGTCTGGAGTGGTAAGCGGGGTCCTCCAAGGCTCAGTCCTGGGACCAATTTTGTTAAATTTATTCATAAATAACATTGAGGACAGGATCATTAGCTCAATCTCAGTTTTTGCGGATGACACAAAAATAGGCAGGGGCAATAACTTCTCATCAAGATATAGAAATCTTACAGAATGACCTAAACAAAATAACAGAGTGGGCAACTACATGGCAAATGAGGTTTAATGTGGAGAAATGTAAGGTATTACACTTGGGGACTAAAAACATGAATGCAAAATACGCTTTGGGGGGGAACCTCTGGGGGAATCAAGAGGGGACAGCAATTTACAAATACCACAATGGTGATCTCAGCATAGGAAAAAAATATATTTAGTCTCAAGGAGTGTAAGAGGACACGTGGCCACACAATGAGTTTAGAGGAGAGGTGGTTTAACCTTAAGTTACGTAAGGGTTTTTTTTACTGTAAGGGCGATAAGATTGTGGAACTCTCTTCCACAATTGTGGTAACTGCGGGGAATATAGCTACTTTTAAAAGACTCTTGGACATGCATCTCAAAGATCACAACATTCAGGGTTATGGGAAATGAATATTTTCACACACACCTACACAGGTTGAACTGGATGGACTGTTGTCTTTATTCAACCTCAACTACTATATAACTATGTAACTATGTCTCAAGGGAGCCTTAACCAGTAAAACTGGGAAGTGCTGGAAACATTATCAAGCTACTGTTTGTCTTACTGTACCAGAAATAAACTGTTCTAATTTCTGGTCCGGGTGTCACAATGCAGAGAGACAGAAAGTGAGGTGAAATTTCCTAAAGAAGGTCAAGTAAAGCAATAAAACCTTAATACACTTAACAAAATTATAAACGCAACACTTTTGTTTTTGCCCCCATTTTTCATGAGCTGAACTCAAAGATCTAAGACTTTTTCTATGTACACAAAAGGCCTATTGTTCCAAAATCTGTCTAAATCTGTTAGTGAGCACTTTACCGAGTTAATCCATCCACCTTGCAGGTGTGGCATATCAAGATGCTGATTAGACAGCATGATTATTGTACAGGTGTGCCTTAGGCTGGCCACAATAAAAGGCACTCTAAAATGTGCAGTTTTATTACACAGCACAATGCCACAGATGTTGCAAGATTTGAGGGAGTATGCAATTGGCATGCTGACTGTAGGAATGTCCACCAGAGCTGTTGCCCGTGAATATTCAATTCATTTCATTCAGTTTATTTCTCTACCATAAGCCATCTCCAAAGGTGTTTCAGAGAATTTGGCAGTACATCCAAGCAGCCTCATAACCGAAGACCACGTGTAACCAAACCAGCCCTGGACCTCTTCATCCAGCATCTTCACCTCCAAGATCGTCTGAGACCAGCCACCCTGACAACTGCTGCAACAATCGGTTTGCATAACCAAATAATTTCTGCACAAACTGTCAGAAACTCTGGGAGGTTCATCTGCATGCTTGTCATCCTCTTCGGGGTCTCAACCTGACTGCAGTTCGTCGTTGTAACTGACTTGAGTGGGCAAATGCTCACATTTGATGGCATCTGGCACTTTGGAGGTGTGTTCTCTTCACAGATGAATCCCGTTTTTCTTAGATCTTTGAGTTCAGCTCATGCAAAATGGGGGAAAAAACAAGTGTTGCGGGAGTCATCGGCTTCTGTTGCGGGAGTCATTGGCTCCTGCTGCTGTCAATAAAATCCTGAGAGGGGGGAGCTGGGGGTGGGGTTAAGCTGTGCTGTGCATGTCTACAGACCACAGTATATTATAACAAAAAAAATGTAGCTAACCAAAGCTACTTTTCAAGAATACCCCTACAGAGAAAAATCCCTAAAAAATAATTCTTTATAAAAATATTATTTGCCGGCAAACATTTGGAGTGCAATTTGTTATACAGAGATCCAACCTTGGGCTCTGCTCCCCCCCCCCCCCCCTTCTCTTAGTGGTTCTCTTCCAGGTGTATTTTATGCATTATGCAAATCCCCTACTCTGTACCTTTCAAAGTTTAGGAGCATTGAAACTTTCCATATTTGTGTCCTGAAGGGTTCCCTTAAATACCCATCTTTATGCAATGTTTTTAAGCTTTATGAGAAGTATTAAATTAACTAAAATTATTTTGTTAGACACAGTTCTATGACAGTTCTAGACATTTATATTTGACCATAAGTGCCTTTGTTCATTGACCTACCCTAGATACTGTATGTTTTTTAACTAGTTAGGTAGTAAACACTTGTAAACCATCTTACTTATTGAAACTGCCAGACCACTGATTATTTTCTATATCCTCACACAATTTTTCAACTTGAATCATAATTTTTCCACAAATATATGTATCATCTATACACTTACTTCAATGTTGTTATCTTGTCCCCATAATATTTCTAACATTACTGTACTCCTGATTCTCAGAGTATCGTCAGAATTTTCTATAAAGATACCATTTTTGTTGTATGGAAGTTGTAACCTATAAAATCAAAACATGGACCACAAACAAAATATATCAGGCTTTGTTTAAGTTATTTGGACCTTATCTATGTTATTTGAAATATATAAAGCTAAATGAATCACTTTTTTCTCTTTGTACTTTCTGCTAGTAAATGTAGAGTTCAAATAGCTAAATCCATATAATGCCACTGTTTTGAAATGGTCAAGGTAATTAAAATGTATTTATACCCAAAACTTTTATTTGTAATTTTCGTTGGAAATTTTTGTATGTTGTCACAGCTGCGTGTAAGGGCTCATTGATTGCTATAGTTTTGCATTTAGATGTTTTCAAAACTATCCACTGTATGCATCTAAAACCAGAATTTTTTTCTGTCATGAATGAGCCCTTACCCAACAGAAGTGAAGGAGTTATAATTCTCCACTTTACAACAAAATTAAAAAAAAACGTTTGGGCTATAGATATGGACAGGGCTTTTAGTTGTCACAGAATATGTGCAGGAACTCACCTTGTATTGTGCACAGGTTGCAGTGTTAAGGAGTGCATTACACACAGGTTGCAAGGTTCAGGAGTGAGTTACACACAAGATGCAGCATTTTGTATGCTTATCAGCATCTCTCCTGAATGAGATTGTTTCAGCCTGTAAACACTCCTGTTCGAATGCGCCTGTAAACACGTGTGCATGGACACAGGCTTACATACAGGTGCTTTTACACAAAGAAAATGCCAAACCCTTGTAAATGTTTTTTTTTTTTTTTTTTAGCCCAATGTGAATGAGGCATACAAGCTTTTGCCTGCCTACAGCCCCACACTAGACAATGATCAACAAAACAGGATCAGGATGGCAAAAACAGACTATGAAAGCTGCACTAACATAGATTCTTCACAGCATTGAAGCTGTGACTCAGTCAGTATAGCATGTGGCTGTGTAACATAGTATCAATAAGATTGAATAACAACATAGCCTACCTGAAAATCACTACTTCAGTAGAACTTCAGAACACAGCTGCAATTATCCTTAAAACAGTGGCCCTCATACTGAAGTCCAGGGTAGCTCTAGAAGCACAGGTGAAAAGCCAGAGGAGTCCAGAGACAAAGGGCTGCCCTACTGAAACTTGAGTACTTTACTAGCAATCTGGGAGGGGCTCCCCACAGTAGCCATTAGACTTCAGTCTGGCTGCCCACATTCCGGTTCTGACAATGAAGGGCCTCTGACCCGGCTGCAGAATAGTTACCTAGCTACCTTTGCCTCATCAAGTGTGGCCTTTCTGAACTGATGACAGAAGCTCAGGAATTTTTACTCCCTGGGTGTGTTAAGGAACCTTGGGTGTTGTGGGAGATGGAGTTTAAGAGGATCACACCTGTATAATAAGTAAATGCACACCCTGCTACACATCTGCATAGAAAACTACACTGATACAATGAGTGTACACAGCCATAAAAAATGAGCTATAATCTTTTTTAACAGAAGCTAGCTTTTCAAAAAGCTTAGGGTTTTCCTGTATGAGTGAATTAGAAAATATTATACCATGTTGTATGATAACTTGCTTTTTAAAGCTTTAGATTTAAAACTTACTTGATCTGCATTCGTTTTCTTAGTCTTTTTTTTCTACATTTCCTAAATAGAACTATATACAGTACATATTCAGTACATAATATGTGTGTGCATAATATACTACAATATACATTTCCACAGAAAACATTGCTAAACCAAAACATGATTGTATTTACCTTTGTCCTTCAATCTTAGGAACATGATCAACAACTTCTATGAACACATAATTTAGTTTTATAGATAATTTAAAGACAACTGGGAAATTTTTAACCAGTCCTTGATGAATCTGTATGTTGAAGTCTTCGTAGGGTTGTCCACAGTTTGAAGCCAAAAGGTAGTTACATAGTCCCGGAAATCGATAGATTTTTCCATCAAATGTCCTGAAGTGAAAGTTACCCCAGATGCTGCACACCAAACTTCCTCTGGGCTTGGGCACTGGAAAAATTAGATTTATGAGAGTACATACTGTAACACTTACTGTATGTGATTCAACAAACTGTAAAGAAATATATTTTATAGAATTACGGAACTGACTAAAATCATGTCTCTCAACTTCTCAACTCTAAATATGTGATTTAGGTTTCTCATTTTGGATCCAGTCAAACTTCAGACTTGGAGTGAGAAGGGAAGGGCTAGAACCTCTATCAGAATTTTATTTCCACCTGTGTCTCCAGTGCTGGAATACACCCTCACTTTTTAGTGAGGATGTAAAGTAATGGAAAATCCACCAACCCAAAATCCATATTTTTTGTGGTTCTCACCAAAAGGAGAGGGGATATTTTTAATAGTGGACATCTGTTCTGAAGACAGCAATCTTAGGGTAAATTTCTGCTTACTCCAGGGAGATTTCCTCTATCCTTATGTTGTGTCTCCAATAAAAGAAGTGAAAGGCATGCTCCCCTATGAGGCACAGAAACTAACAAGGCCAGCTGGAATTGGGCATTATTCTTCTTCTATTCCTTCACTCCTTGTTATAGTCTTGGCCATTCCTTTAGCATCGCAAAATGCTCCTTCATTAGACTGTGAAATAGAAAAACATTGTGAACCATACCAAGATTTATGGTTAATAAACTTTTCCAAGAAATTCAGTAAGTGGTTTCAGGATGCACTTCACCCAAACTTTCCAGTACCAAAGTGTCATCAAAACACATGCATAGTATATTGTAGTTGTCACATTCAGCTGGACTTGTTTTTGTAATGCTGAATGTTTCACTGCTTATCCAAGCAGGGTCGGGGCAAGGCCTTTTATTTACTTAGGAGAAGATGCATTTATTTTTACATAACTTTTATTGCTATCACAGAGGGAACCAATAGTCCCCTCTGTGATAGCATATAGGTGACAGGTTCTGTTTATGGAGACACCTAGGGTCTATTCGACCCTGGATGTCTCCTCTCTGATCCACTGCAGCTGATGGAACACAGACTGTGTTCCAACATTTGCTTCTCCCAGCACTGATCCTGGAGAATGATGGCTCCGGTCCAGGAATAACATCATATACGTCAATTTCTGGTCCATGTACAGGAGGAAAGCTGAGTGGATGGAGGTCTGCAAAGCTCCTGCCGCCCTCACCAGCAATTGCTGAAGCTGAAGCTGTTTTATGGTAGCACTGGTTCTGTATCCAAGCAGCTTTTTCATGGCTAATGAGAAGGAATGAGCTTCGAGTTTGAGTCGAACATCAGGCATTAGTGTGTTCGCTGAACACACGAACAAATGGGGCCGTTGATGGGAAATTCGCCCCGCCGCTGCTCCAGCCACTTTAGACGCCTCCGGCGTAATGAGCTGCTGGAGCTGTGACAGCTCTTTTATAGTAAAGGGGCGGGGACACCGCCCAGTAGCACCGCCCCTTCTAACGTGATGTCAGTAATTTATTCACTGCACCTGAGCAATGCATTATGGGGTGCTCGTGACGTCAGATTCCTATAAAAGAGCTGTCAAACTCAAACAGCTCATTACGCTGGAAGCGTCTGAAGAGGCAAGAGCTTCTTTTTTTTTTGGGGTGCGGGCGGGCAATGTGATTGATGATGGATTTACATTGGGGGACACTATTTTTTTAATAAAGGACTTATCAAAAACTGGCTTTTGTCTTTATTTTTTTTTTTGTACACTTTTTTGGTGAATGGGTAGGGGTACGATGTACCCGATATCCATTGTTAAAAGGGGCTTCCAGATTCCGATAAGCTCCCCACCCACAGACCACCACAACCACAGCCCAGGGTTGTTGGGTAGAGACCCTTGTCCCCATCAACATGGGGACAAGGTGCTTTGGGGGACCCCACACTGTTTTTTTTTTCAATTTTGGCATGGGGTTCCCCTTAAAATCCGTACCAGACCCCACACCATTTTTTTTAAAGTTTTTTTATCTGTATTGCTGGGAGCCGACAATACATTACAGCCGCAAACAAGTTTAAATTACATTTTTTCTTTTAGAAATGTCAGTATTGCTGCAGCAGGCTGCATACATCGCACAAATGTACCACTTTACAGGCACATTAAGGGGACCCCCCAGGCATGATATTTAAAGGGATTTTTAATTTTTATTGTTTCACTTTAACAATAATTAAAATCACTTTTCCTGTAAAAACGATCAGTTTTAAAAAAATGTTTTTCATTGGTTCATGTCCCCCAGGTCAGTACCCAGACCCCCATACACTTTTTTTTGGGCAATAACTTGCATTTAGGCCTTTAAAATGAGGACTTTTGATTTTTCATGTTTGAGTCCTATAGACTTTAATGGAGTTTGCATGTTCTAACAAACTTTTCCCCTGTTTGCGGTGTTCTGGTGCGAACCAAACTCGGGGGTGTTCGGCTCATCACTACTAATGAGTGCCATATCTAATATCACATACAACCTAAATACAATACAACCTAAATCAATAGATGGCCATGGTCACATCCCTAATACGGGGTTGTACCACCATCCCTCATGAACAAAGCTTATGTAGGAAAAATATATATAATCCAAATAAACTATTTACCTGCACAATAATAACTGATGAATTCTGTTGTACTGGTGTTGCACACCTCTCACAAAAAAAAAAAAAAAAAAAAATGTGCAGCACTCACCTCCTAGTAGATCATTCACTTAAAAATATAAAAATTATAAAAAAAAATGATAAAATTATAAAATTCAATATAATTTATTTTCTAAAAAGTGATCAAATAATAACAACAATAATGTAAAGAAAAATATTGATCAACTTAAAAAATCTTTTTTTTTTTTTTGTTAAAAATAACAAAAAAGTTATAGTTACCTGCTCTGTGTAGTGGTTTTGCACAGAGCAGCCCAGATCGCTGCTGTCTCTGCCAATCAGTAGGAAGAGTCCTGGACATCTGAGTCTCAATCGACATCGCTGGATCGAGATGGGGCTCAGGTAAGTATTAGGGGGGCTGAGGGGGGCCGCTGCACACAGAAGGCTTTTTAGAATGTAGAATGCATTAAAATAAAAAAACCTTCTGCTTTTACAACCACTTTAAAAATACAAGTAATAATCTAATATGAAACAAAGTTTAAAGTGATTGTAAAGTCTCTTTTTTTTGTAAAGGAAATGTAATGGAAATGTAAAGGAAAAGAGTGATCAACTTAAAGTAATACTAAAGTCTTTTTTTTTTTTGTTAAAAATAACAAACATGTTATACTTACCTGCTCTGTGAAGTGGTTTTGCACATGATCCTCCTCTTTTTGGGTTCCTCTTCAGCCCTCCTGGCCCCTCCCTTCCTTTGAGCACCCCCACAGCAAGCAGCATGCTATGGGGGCACCCAAGCTGAGCCACAGCTCCCTGTGTCCATTCAGACAAAGAGCCACCATTCATCCCTGCCTCCTCTCTCTCCTCTTTGGTTAACTGACTTTGACAGCAGTGGAAGCCAATGGCCCCGCTGCTCTGTCTCAGCCATTCAGGAGGGAGATTCCTGGATGGCCAAGGCAATCGTGGACATCGCTGGATGGAGATGGGGCTCAGGTAAGTATTAGGGAGGCTGAGGGGGGCTTCTGCACACAGAAGGCTTTTAATCCTAATGCATAGAATGCATTAAGATTAAAAAAAAAAAAACCTTCTGCCTTTACAACCATTTTAATCAATCACATTTCATATATATCAATAAAAATAAATCCAAATGTGAAAGCAAATAAATTTGACTCTGTCCTACATCCATACCTCTATAAAGCTAACAGCCTGATAACAAACTGGATCATTTCTTGTGACTTTGGGAAAAAACACAGAGGTTACTGTGTTTTACAGTATGTCCCCACCAACAGAATAAAAGGGTAAATAGCCAACATATCTGCATGTCCTTTTCTTTTTGTCTTTTATAATTTTTACTTCTTAACATATTTCTATACACTGCCCACCTTGGGGTTATTACATATAAAAATGAAAAGGTGGCCTTCTGTGTACTAAGCAAATCATTTATAACTCCTTATATTACTAGTGCTAAATTGTAAGTATACTGCTAATTTTTGATCTATTGCATTGTGTGGCTCTACCTTGTGTTCTCTGTAGAGATTGGCACAGGCATGTTCGGGATCCTAGTCCTAACCCACCTGCCTGATCCTGCCAGGAAGCCGTCACAGGCATTGAGGCATTTCCCGGTCCATAGCTGCACAGCCTGGTAAATGTCTCAATGCCTATGATCAGTTGTGTGCAGTATTGGCTTCCTGATGGGACCAAGCAGGTGGGTCGGGACTAGGATGCCAAACACGCCAGAGCCCATCTATAGTTCACTGTAATTGCAGCAGGTGGCTGACAAACAATAAGATAGCAAATCTGATTGCATGCAGATTAGTGCCAGGGTGGGGAAGCCATCATATCTGCCATTGACACAGACAGATCTCATTGCCAGCAACAAGGCTTTGTGTGTGTGTTATTGCATAGCAGAATGGTCAACTGACAAACTTTAGGTGCTGGCAAGATAAGCTGAAGTTGTGTGTTTGGTGTGTGTGTTTATGGGGAGTGGGAATGGTGAAAGTTAAAGTATTCCAGCTCAGAGAATAGCTTGGAAAATAGTACAAGCAAATGTGGGAATCCTCACACCAGACTGTGTGCAAGATTTGTATCTGCCTTTGTCTGTCCAGCCAACTCAATTCTGGGTGAATACAAAAATACAGAATTTTGACCCTCCAGATCATCCTCCTAATCAACAACATCATATACAAGTGCATCTCATAAAATCAGAATACCATAAAAAAGTTAATTTATTTTATTAATTCAATTCAAAAAGTGAAACTCATATAAATTATATAGATGTGTTACACACTGAGTGATATATTTCAAGCATGTCTTTCTTTTAATTTTAATGATTATGGCTTACAGCTAGTGAAAACCCAAAATTCAATATCTCAAAAAATTTGAATATTACATAAGACCAATAAAAAAAGTGTTGGTTTACTGAAAAGTATGCCCATGTACAGTATAGTATGCACTGAATACTTGATCGGGGCTCCTTTTGCATGAATTACAGCATCAATGTGGTGTGGCATGGAGGTGATCAGCCTGTGGCACTGTTGAGGTGTTATGGAAGGCCAGGTTGCTTTGATGGTGGCCTTCAGCTCATCTGCATTGTTGAGTCTGGTGTCTCTCATCAATCTCTTGACAATACCCCACAGATTCTCTATAGGGTTTAGGTCAGGTGAGTTTGCCGGCCAATCAAGCACATTGATAGCATGATCATTTAACCAGGTATTGGTACTTTTGGCAGAGTGGGCAGGTGCCAAGACCTGCTGAAAAATGAAATCAGCATCTCCATAAAGCTGGTCAGCAAAGGGAAGCATGAGGTGCTCTAGAATTTCCTGGTAGGGGGTGACTTTGAACTTAATAAAAGACAGTGGACCAACACCAGCAGATGACATTGCTCCCCAAATCATCAATGACTGTGGAAACTTCACACTAGACCTCATGCAACTTGGATTCTTTGCCTCTCTACTCTTCCTCCAGATCCTGGGACCTTGATTTTCAAATGAAATGCAAAATTCTCCACAGTCTGTGATGCTCCTCCCCTGGCCCGACTCCCGTTGTGAATGAAAACAGCGGGAGCGAGCCTCCGGCGGCGCGCAAGCGCCGCCCACAAGGGGGAGTGTCTGACGACGTAGTACTACGTCGTCAGACGATAACGAGCCACTCTGCCGCAGTAATATTACTGTGGGCGGAGGTAAAGTGGTTAAGGACATGTGCTAGGCACACAGGAGGTCTGTGCCATTATCGCACACCACCATTCCTGGCCCCAGCTGGCGTGGTGTGAACCACCTCTGGGCCTGACATTTCAGAGCTCCAAGAATCTCTGCTCTGGTGTGGTCCTTTTACCCTAGACAAACCAACTGAAGCACTACATGCCACCTTTTAGCCTGACTCATTGAATAGCCCCTTGAACGCTTAGGGGGTACTTGTGGTTCGTAGGACAATTCAGCAGAGGAGCGTATGGGGAGGGAGGGAGGGAGGGTGTAGAGCTGACAAATCTCGCATCATCACCACTAGCTGTATGGAGATGTGGCGGCACAACAAGCTGCAGCCCTGAGCCCTGTCCTGCATCCTTCCGAATTGCAAGCAAAGTTACCCAGTGTGCTGTGAACGAAATATAGTGTCCCTGACCATGATTGCTGGACCATGTGTCAGCAGTAATGTGGACTTTGCTGCTGACTGCCTTGCCCAACGATGCCACAACATTGCCTTCCATGTGAAGGTACAGAGCTGGAATAGCCTTACGTGAAAAGAAATACCGACTGGGAACCAGCCATTGTGGTATAGTGCATTCTCCAAATTCACGGAAGGGGGCAGAACCCACCAAACAGAAAGGCAGAAGTGGTAAACCCAGCAGCTTTGACAAGCTTGCATTTAGACTTTGGGCATGTGGGTGGCAGTGACTGTATTTTTTTTTTTTTTTTGCTGCAGCAGATGGGGCGGAGAAATTTGCTGGCTATAGTCTACAGCTGGCTGTGTGCTACTGGCAGATGTGCTGAAAGAACCTGGGACACCCTACGCTATATCATAACCCCTGTCAGTGTAGGCTACTGAGAGGTCATGAGGTATAGCAGGGGGAGACTAAGGTGAGTAAGGAGGAGAAACAGAGTTGTGTCCCTTTTGTGTGGCTATCAGGTGCTCTTGCCAATGGGCTGAGTGGTAAAAGGTTAAATGCCTTGGCAAGCTTGTGGTAACCAAATGGTTGGTGTTTTGGACATGCTTAATGTGCTTGAGATAAAGTTTGCAAATTGCAACAGTGCGATCAGTTGCACATGTGCTAAAAAAGGCCCAGACAGCTGAGCGGTGGAAGGGTCCCCTGAGATAACAGCTCCACAATGTGATGGAATAGAGTGGCTGCTCTCTAACTCTTCAATGATGGCTGCTTTGTTGGGGTTGTGCCTCACCTTCACTTTCCTCCTCTGCTCTATCCGGCACCCATGTCGCGTCAGTAAACTCATCATCATCATCTCCTCCATCCTCATTACCACTGGAGAGAACTTTGTAAAATGCTGTGGCTGGGGAAACATGAGTGCCAATTTGTCTACCAGTGCCCTCCCCTCTCTGTAGGCTCATGTTCCTACCTTCCTCAACCTCAGAACCAACATCTGCATCAAGTAATGGCTGTGCATCATCAAGGAGCACATGACTGATGCTGTGTTTAAATAACTCAGCTTAGTCCTCCATGCCTGATGCTGGGGCTATGCCAGGAATAGCTGTGGACAAGGAGGCAGATTTGGCAGCTGCAGTGTACTGTGCACTAGTCTCTGCTTGAGTGGCAGAGGATGAGGAGGAAGAGGAGGAAGAGGAGGAAGAGGAGGATGAGGATGGTTTAGTAAGCCAGTCCACCACCTCCTCTGCATGCAGTGGCTGGATAGCACAGGCAACATCACTAAACAGAGGAAATGATGCCCTGCCTCAAGACTGACCATGTCCACCTTTGTCTGTGGACACATAAGCTGCTGGCACCTTCACAGTGCCATGGGAACATCTGCTTCTCCTTGTTGGCCTCCCAGACATGATGGGAAGGTGCTTATTAACAAAATATAATATGTGTACGTGGATGCACTTTAATCAATGGAAAGTGGTGTTTGGTGCACTTTAACCTGAGTACTCACTACACAGACACATTCTGACACACTACAATATACTGCATTAAAACTGCAGTAATGCATAGAAATATACTGTATTAAATGCACAGTAACGCACATATATATACTGTGTTAAATGTGCAGTAACCCACAGAAATATACTGCGTTAAGCGTGCAGTAATGCACAGAAATAAACTGCGTTAAACGGCACATAACGCACTGAAATATACTGCATTAAATGTGCACTAATTAACAGAAATTTACTGTGTTAAATGGCACATAACGCACTGGAATATACTGTGTTAAACGTGCAGTAACACACATAAATATACTTTGTTAAACGTGAACTAATACAGTGAACTATAATGCAGTAAACCTGCTCTGACAAAAAAAACTCACACTAAATTAAAAATGAATGGCCACTACACTCACATTGACTGAACAATGACTAGATTCACACTAAACTGATATTCTAAACTGACAAAAAATCAGAATAGCACACTATAGCACACTAACTCTCTAGGAGTACTGAACAGAGCCCTGTTTTATCTCTCTCCACGCTCATATCACACTACAAATGGCCGCTATTGAAAGTATACCTTTATAGTGTGGGGTGGGACTAAGAGCAATGAGCCATGAATCATATCTCTATTAAATCATGGCTCCAACAGTGCTCTGTGCCCTGATTGGGCAAAGCTTTCATTGCTTCAGTCAATTAGGGCTTCAAATGCACTGTGTGACAGCGCAGTGCATTGTGGTCATTCGGCGGTCTGAACAAACAATCGAATGCCCCGATTATTCGGGTGGTAGTCAAACGGGTAAACAGCCAATGTCTGCACGTCCCTAATCGTCTCAATGCCACTCTGCATTGATGCAGTGATTCATGCAAAAGGAGCCCCAAACAAGTATTGAGTGCATACTATACTGTACATTGGTATACTTTTCAGTATGCCAACATTTCTGTATTAAAATGTAAATTAACTGTTGTATGCAAAGGGTTTATAAGGGTGCCCACATCCCTGGTAACTAATAGGAAAAAAAGAGAAAAAGAAGAAACCCTCTCAGTGGGATTTTAAGGGACAAAACCAATAGAAATATAAGTAATAAAATGTTGTATTTATTGATTGTCTCAAAATTAAAACCAGTATAGAAAGAGTAGAAATATCATACAAAAAATGCAGTCCTAACACAAACACATGGGGAGGGGTATGTCTCTATGTCAAGAACAATATAAAGGTGATAGAAAGGAGTGACATTACGGATGGGATGAGCATGGATTTAGAATCTGTGTGGGTTGAACTCGATAGGGAAGAAGATAAGGGAAAAGTAGTTGTGGGGGTTTGCTATAGGCCACCTAACCAAGGGGAGGAGGTAGAGCTGGAATTTTTAGCACTAATGGGTAAAGTGGCAAAACTGGGATCAGTCATCATATTGGGGGACTTCAATTATCCCGACATTGACTGGGAAGAGGGGACTGCACACTCACAGAAGGCCCGTCTATTCACGGAAACCTTACAGGACAACTACATGTCACAGTTGGTGGATTCCCCTACCAGAGAAAACGCAGTCCTGGATCTATTGATCACTAATGACCCAGACATAATCTCTGAGGTAGGAGTCCAGGACAACCTGGGCTCTAGCGATCACAGGATGATCACATTTAGTATAAATAACAATATAACAAGGCAAGTGGGGAACATAAGAACCCTAAACTTCAGAAGGGCAAACTTTCCAAAATTGTACTCATTGATGGAAAGGGTAAACTGGGACCAAACCTTGGGATCACTGACCACAGAGGAAAAATGGGAATGCTTTAGGAACATATTAAGAAAATGCATCTTGCAGTGCATTCCTATGGGAAATAAATTTAGAAGAGACAAAGCCAAACCTGGCTGGCTAAACCGTAGCGTTAAAAAACTTTTTAGGGGAAAAAAATTGGCCTTCAAGAAGTATAAATCAGAGGGCACAGTATCGGCTTTCGAGCAATACAAGGAGGAAAATAAGAAAAGTAAACAAGAAATCAAGATGGCTAAAATCAACTTTGAGAGACAAATAGCAGAGGATAGTAAAAAAAAACCCAAAGAAATTCTTTAAATATATCAACAGCAAAAAAACTAGGGCAGAGCATATTGCACACATAATTAACAGTGATGGGAGGATGGTTACAGAGGACACTGAAAAAGCAACCGTGCTGAATGCTTTTTTCTCGTCAGTCTTTACACAGGAAACGGAGGGGTACACTGACCATGACTGTATGGTTAGTAGTAATACACAGGACTTGCCACTATGGCTAACAGAGGGTGAAATCAGGGAAAGGCTGGATAAACTTAACACAAACAAATCACCAGGTCCGGATGGCATACATCCGAGAGTACTCAAGGAACTCAGTAAGGTTATATCTAGACCACTGTTCCTGATCTTTGCTGACAGTATTAGGACAGGAGATGTACCAGGGGATTGGAAGAAAGCTAACGTGATTCCGATATTCAAAAAGGGCCAGAGGCATATCCCAGGAAATTATAGGCCTGTCAGTTTGACATCAATAGTATGTAAACTTCTGGAGGGGATGATAAGGGACTATATCGTAGAGTTTGCTAAAGACAACAACATCATCAGCAGTAATCAGCACGGGTTTACAAATGGGCGTTCTTGTCAAACCAATCTCTTAACATTCTACGAGGAGGTGAGCTGTGAGCTAGATAGGGGGAGACCAGTGGATGTGGTGTACTTGGATTTCGCTAAGGCGTTTGATACAGTTCCCCACAAGTGCTTAATTTATAAAATAAGGTCTGCAGGTATCGATAGCAGGGTTTGCTCTTGGATACGGAATTGGCTTAAAAGGCGTGTCCAAAGGGTAGTAATAAACAGCGCATACTCAGACTGGTCTGAGGTAGTAAACGGGGTGCCCCAGGGCTCAGTCCTGGGACCAACCTTGTTCAATTTATTCATAAACAACATTGAGGTAGGGATCAGTAGTTCGATATCAGTTTTTGCAGATGACACAAAATTGGCCAGAGCAATAACTGCACAGCATGAAGCAGATATCCTACAGAATGACCTGGACAAAATTACAGAGTGGGCAACGACATGGCAAATGAGGTTTAACGTGGAGAAGTGTAAGGTTTTGCACTTGGGGACTAAAAACATAAAAGCACAATACACGTTAGGAGGGGAACCCTTGGGGGAATCAAAAATGGAGAAGGATCTGGGAGTCTTGGTTGATGATAGATTAGGCAACAGCATGCAATGTCAAGCGGCAGCTGCCAAAGCCAGCAGAACATTAGCATGCATAAAGAAAGGGATGTATTCCCGAGATAAGACTATAATCCTTCCACTTTATAAAACTCTGGTCCGACCGCATCTGGAGTATTCCGTCCAGTTCTGGTCGCCAGTCCTCAGGAGGGATGTGTTGGAGCTGGAGAGAGTCCAGAGAAGGGCAACTAAACTAATTAGGGGATTGGAGGACCTTGACTATGAAGAGCGTCTACAATCGCTCGATTTATTCTCCCTGGAGAAGAGACGTCTGAGGGGGGACATGATAGCAATTTATAAATATCTTAATGGGGATCCCAGCTTATAAAAAAAGCTGTTCATTCGAAGGGATTGCATGAGGACTCGAGGGCATACAATGCGATTAGAGGAGAAGCGTTTTAACCTCAGGCAACGAGGAGGGTTCTTTACTGTTAGGGCAACAAGATTGTGGAATTCTCTACCACAAGAGGTGGTTTCTGCGGGTAGTATGATGGCTTTCAAAAGACTCTTAGACTTACATCTCAAGGATCAGAACATTCAGGGGTATGTGAGATGATTACAGCCACACACACCTACACAGGTTGAACTGGATGGACTATTGTCTATATTCAACCTCACCTACTATGTAACTATGTAACTAAAGGTGCCAATCAGTGCCCATTAGTAATGCATGTCAGTGCCTCATCAGTGCTGCCTATTAGTGCCATCCATCAGTGCCCATCAGTGCCATCCATCAGTTCCTATCATTTCCTATCAGTGCCGCCTATCAGTGCTGCCTATCAGTGCCACCAACAGTGCCCATCAGTGCTGCCTATGAGTGTTCATCCGTGCCGCCTATCAGTGCCCATCAATGTTGCCTATCGGTGCCACCTATCAGTGCCACCTATCAGTGCCCATCAGTGCTGCATATCAGTGCCGCCTATCAGTGCCGATCAGTGTTACATATTAGTGCCTCATCATCAGTGCCCACCAGTGCCACCTCATCAGTGACCATCAGTGCTGCCTCATCAATGCCCCTCAGTGCAGCCTCATCAGTGCTCGTCAGTGCAGAAGAAAACTTACTTATTTACAAAATGTTTAACATAAACAAAGAAAAACATTTTTTTTTTCGGTCTTTTTTTATTTGTTTAGCAAAAAAGTTAAAACCCAGAGGTGATCAAATACAACCAAAAGAAAGCTCTATTTGTAGGAAAAAAATAATAAACATTTTGATTGAGTACAGCGTTGCATGACCGCACAATTATCATTCAAAGCCTGACAGAGCCAAAAGCTGAAAATTGGCCTGGGCAGGAAGGGGTGCAAGTGCCCTGTATTGAAGTGGTTAAACATAAAACCTTACAATTTTATTTTTTTTTTTTAAATCTGTAATAAACATTTTTTTTACCCGGAGCAGATTTGAAAAAGCTTCTCTTCTGACCATGTCCAATTTCCTCACGTAAGAATGTGTTTTCTGATTGGTAGCAATTAGGTTGTGCTGTAAACAAAAATTAGCATTTAGATATTAGTTCATTGCGTTTTTATTGGAAACATGTAAACATTCCTTCCTGAAAAGACATCCTAGAGATGTTTCAAAGAATGAAAAGGGACTTTTCTATACATTTTATTTATATATTTTGGTTTAAACCAAACAAAAATGTAAGTAAGTCTGTATCTTTAGTCAGATAATTACAGTATGAAATTTTGCATATAAATACTTTGGGATCTTTTTGTTAAAAATTCCCTTTGCAAATGTCTCAAAATGCACGAAAGCATAACGAATAATACATCTAATGTTTGTAATATGTGTGTACTAGTTTACTTGTTGGGTGACTGAAACATTTCCTAACACTCAGTCCTAAAAGAAAAAATAGCTAAAAGAACATTTCACCATGGGAGTTAAGATTCACCGGTAGAGAAACTAGTCTAACATGAAAGTCTAAGAACATTTGACCAGCAAGGAAAGTATTATGTGGGAGACTCCTACACTGTGCACAGTCTATGGAAAACTCTTTTGTGAATGGCTGAACGAATTGGGTATCCTGACTGACGTGCTAAACAACATAAAATTAAAGGATTTTTCGAACAGTATATGTATGTGTGTTTATTTACCATTGACTTTTTTTTGCTTGTGAATGAATGGGGGTACTATGTGCCCCTTGCTCATTCACGTGGTGCTTTAGGTCAATATACGGAGCTTCCTTATTTTTAAAGGGGGCTTCAAGATTCTGATAAGCCTACCACCTGCAGACCAGGACAGGGTTGTGGGGAAGAGGACCTTGTCCTCATCAACATGGGGTCAAGGTGCTTTGAAAGAAGGGCACCATTGGCAATGATCCCCCCATGTTGAGGGATTGTGGCCTCATATGAGTTAGGAAACGGAGGAACGTATGCTCATTCCCTCTTTCCTGGCCAACCATTCTGCATTCTTGAATAAGGGTCCGGTATGGATTTTGGGGGGACCTCATGCTTTTTTTTTTCTTATTACTTGCTTGAGGTCTCCCCTTAAAATCCATACCAGACCTTAAAGGCCTCTTATTCATTTGGGAAAACCCTGTCAAATTGTCCTTCACTTGTCAGTCTGGAATGTGCCCCCTACTCATTCACGCAGGGGGGGGGGGCTTATTTTCAAGGGTACTTTCAGATTCCACTAAGTCCTCTGCCCTCAGACTTCTGCAACCACCAACACAGGGTTGTAGGGAAGAGGTCCTTGTGTTCATCAGCATGGTTTCCTCTATGTTGAGGGTATGTGGTATGGTTCAGAAAGAAGGGGAGTTATATGCTCATACCCCCTGTTCCTGACCACCCAGACTGCATGCTCAGTTAAGGGTCTGGTATGAGTCCTCATAATTTTTTCTGAGGATTTTTTTCTGCTATGGTATTTGGGGGGACCATGTGCCATTTTTTTTAGGTTCCATCCTAAAATCCTTATCAGACCTAAAGGGCCTGGTATGAACTTTGGGGGAACCTCATGCCTTTTTTTTTTGTTTTTACACTATCACCTATTAGGAATGCTCAACTGACAACTGAATGTTCTGGGTGAGGATGAGACACTGGTTGTTAGGATGCCAACAGGTCCCAGCTTCCTAACAACCAGAACAAAAGCTGTCACATTTAGTGGTAGTCATAATACCACTGCTAAATGTTTCACTTCCCACTGCATCTGGAGGTTCATTTGACTGAGCACCCATTCATTTGGCTGTTCGCACAAGATTATTCATAGACTGACAATAAAATGATGTGGGCAGATTTCTGCCAGGCACAGGCTGTGTCACGCCCCTCCAGCTTGTGTCTTATAATAATAAAGAGGTAATGCTTCCATCAATCTGAGTGTCATACCCCGCCCCCATTGTGTTTAGCTGGTTTGTGGGCATGGAGGAGGAGGGAGGGAGTGCACTGTCATTTACCACTGTGTGTACACCCACATGTGTGACTCTGTAGTCACATGGGCTGCTTAGATGTAATAGGGAGGAAATGTTCAGCATAGAAACGCACAGAAAAGTGAGAATGTGTAGAGTTGCCCCCACAGCTGCAAAATTGCAAAATCCTTAGCTGAATTGGGGACATGAACATAAGGTTAATATAGAGAATAGCAGGATCAACCAGTTTTTTTGCAGAATAGGGAAACAAATCTCTAAGTGGCTGAGTGAGTATGAACAGCATGTAATACACCATTTATTGATAGTTTTTTTTTTATGATGTGGATTTAGTGACACTTTAAATGTTTAGCTGTAAAACAATATAACAGTCACCGTAGGATGGCAACTTTATATAAATGGGAATGGATCATAATCCTAGAACACTTCCACAATCACTATCAACTCCCTATAAAAAGATTGTTGGATCGCAGGCACCAAAACCTTTTAAAACGCTTTTCAAAATGTTAATTTATATAGTTAAAGTACTATTCTAACAATATACAGTCCTAATTGTCTTTTTCAGCTTCTTTCAACCAGGGGGAACAAGCACCCTGGGTTGCCTTCAGGTTTCTTCAGGGGTGCCTTGACAAAATGCTTACAAATTGCCCAAAATTGTATTTAAGCCACTGGATGGATAAAGCCTGCCCTATAGTTACGGTTTGCATTGTGCACCATTACAACCTTTTAGTCATCAGCATCCAAACAACCAATGACATTGGTTGATAAGGAGGATGTCGGAAGCTTGCACAGCATCTTTGTTTGTGCCTTCTCTGCCCCCCTCCATGAGCATTGGGGTAACATTAGCTGGATGAGGGGAAGAAACTGAGTGAGAAGAGAAACAAAGAAATACTAG
Organism: Pelophylax lessonae; assembly: GCF_965119305.1. Lineage (NCBI taxonomy): Eukaryota > Metazoa > Chordata > Amphibia > Anura > Ranidae > Pelophylax > Pelophylax lessonae. Next base: position 82,170,185 of record NC_138777.1, on the reverse strand, counting down.
TCAGTACCAGTGTGCAAGGGTATAGTAACCCACACAAATCTGGGGGGACAGCATTTTTACTCGCCAGGTATATGCTTTTCCATGCCCTCATCAATGCAGAGTTCAGCGCGCGAGCCCCTTTCAATGCAGAGCGCCACAGCATTGTCCCCAATCACTGCAGAGCACCACAGCATTGTCCCCAATCACTGCAGAGCGCCACAGCATTGTCTCCAATCACTGCAGAGTGCCCACAGCATTGTACCCCAATGATTGCAGAGTGCCACAGCATTGTACCCCAATGATTGCAGAGTGCCCACAACATTGTACCCCAATGATTGCAGAGTGCCCACAGCATTGTACCCCAATGATTGCAGAGTGCCCACAGCATTGTACCCCAATGATTGCAGAGTGCCACAGCATTGTACCCCAATGATTGCAGAGTGCCCACAACATTGTACCCCAATGATTGCAGAGTGCCCACAGCATTGTACCCCAATGATTGCAGAGTGCCCACAGCATTGTACCCCAATGATTGCAGAGTGCCCACAGCATTGTACCCCAATGATTGCAGAGTGCCCACAGCATTGTACCCCAATGATTGCAGAGTGCCACAGTCAGCATTGTACCCCAATGATTGCAGAGTGCCACAGCATTGTCCCCCAATCAATGCAGAGACCAGCGTGCATGCTCCCTTCAACCCAATGCACTTACCTGGCGGTGGCTCGGCTATCGGCGGCGGCGGGAAGGTGAGCGGCTTCTCCCTCGTCCTCTTCTGCGGCAGGAACCGGCGGGCAGCCTCTCCTCTTCTCTGCAGCGGGAACCGGCGGGAAGGTGAGCGGCGGTGACGGTGAGTGACTGACGCACACACCGGCACCGCCCCCATTGCGACGCCAGCGATCGGATGTCCTGGATGATGATTGGTCCAGGCTGGAGACTGGACCAATCACAGCCAGGAAATCACGAAGGTGGGGGTGGCCAAGCGCTCTTTCCTGCGCCCAGGTTACGCCCCCAGAAGGCAGCCAATCGGCGCCTTTCTGGGTCGTAAACCCCACTAAACTGGGGGGGGATTTCACCATACCTGTCCCCCCCGCATTATTTCCTGGGGGGGATGTGTCCCCCCGTCCCCCCCGGTTTCTTCGCCCATGCCAGTGTGTAAAGGTGTGTTTGCTTTAGAAGAGTAATTCACCCCTAACTCTGAGTCTCCTATGTGTGTGGATGTTGCTGCTTTATGTAAAACTATAAGTTTTGCTTTTTAAGTTTTAGAATGGGGTAACTCTAGATTGTTCAGAACTTTAAAGGGTGCCTTGACTGAATTTTTTTTTATGAAACACTAGTTTATTTTACTCAGAAACTACCCTACATGCTAGTTTGGGAACAAATTCTAATGATATATTAAGACACAAAAGAAACAAGGCATAGCCTGCAACTTGTTGAATCAGTGCAGTCTAGGGACCGTGATACATATCTGGTGTACAGTACATGCCCAAAATGAATAGATTTTGGATTCAGTTAAACAAAAAATAATTTGCGTTTCCATCTGAATTTACGACAATCTTCAATGAAGGTACCCTTTACAAACTAACTGCAGACATCCCAAACACACCCGATTCTTATGATATTTTTTTCTGGCAGATGAATTAAAGTTGATGTAAACCCTCATATATACCCAGTGAAGTGAACAGCCTCAGATGATACACAGAGAAGAGACAAATCTCCCTACATTAATTTTACGTGTATATCTGCTGTCTTCAGCTTTCTACCATTTCTAGAAAGTGTCACAAATCGTGTTACTAATTTTTCTTCCTGTTTCAGCAGTGGGAGGGGACTCAGTGTGAGCTGATTTTAAGCGAGTCACCCCCCCCCCCTGCTTCCACATAGGCAGAGGAATGAAGAAACTTGCAGAGCTGTGCTGTGAATAGACCATCTATCTGCTTATCTTTCTCTAAGACCCTTCCCCGATACACATTTCCAGCTGCTTTTATCTCTTGTGTCGGAGAGCTTGTCAGATGTTTTCATGCTGATAACAGAGGAATGGAGCAGCAGAAAGATATGGGACTTAGGTCTTTGGAGAAAGATAGGTAAACACTATAGATATACAGTGGGTACGGAAAGTATTCAGACCCCCTTAAATTTTTCACTCTTTGTTATATTGCAGCCATTTGCTAAAATCATTTAGGTTCATTCTTCTTCCTCATGAATGTACACATAGCACCCCATACTGACAGAAAAACACAGAATTGTTGACATTGTTGCAGATTTATTAAAAAAGAAAAACTGAAATATCACATGGTCCTAAGTATTCAGACCCTTTGCTGATCATCCTTGAGATGGTTCTACACCTTCATTTGAGTCCAGCTGTGTTTGATTATACTGATTGGACTTGATTAGGAAAGCCACACACCTGTCTACATTAGACCTTCCAGATCACAATGCATGTCAGAGCAAATGAGATTCATGAGGTCAAAGGAACTGCCTGAAGAGCTTAGAGACAGAATTGTGGCAAGGCACAGATCTGGCCAAGGTTACAAAAAGATTTCTGCTGCACTTAAGGTTCCTATGAGCACAGTGGCCTCCATAATCCTCAAATGGAAGACGTTTGGGACGACCAGAACCCTTCCTAGAGCTGGCCGTCCGGCCAAACTGAGCTATCGGGGGAGAAGAGCCTTGGTGAGAGAGGTAAAGAAGAACCCAAAGATCACTGTGGCTGAGCTCCAGAAATGCAGTCAGGAGATGGGAGAAAGTTGTAGAAAGTCAACCATCACTGCAGCCCTCCACCAGTCGGGGCTTTATGGCAGAGTGGCCCGACGGAAGCCTCTCCTCAGTGTAAGACACATGAAAGCCCGCATGGAGTTTGCTAAAAAACACCTGAAGGACTCCAAGATGGTGAGAAATAAGATTCTCTGGTCTGATGAGACCAAAATAGAATTTTTTGGCCTTAATTCTAAGCGGTATGTGTGGAGAAAACCAGGCACTGCTCATCACCTGTCAAATACAGTCCCAACAGTGAAGCATGGTGGTGGCAGCATCATGCTGTGGGGGTGTTTTTCAGCTGCAGGGACAGGACGACTGGTTGCAATCGAGGGAAAGATGAATGCGGCCAAGTACAGGGATATCCTGGACAAAAAACTTCTCCAGAGTGCTCTGGACCTCAGACTGGGCCGAAGGTTTACCTTCCAACAAGACAATGACCCTAAGCACACAGCTAAAATAACGAAGGAGTGGCTTCACAACAACTCCGTGACTGTTCTTGAATGGCCCAGCCAGAGCCCTGACTTAAACCCAAATGAGCATCTCTGGAGAGACCTAAAAATGGCTGTCCACCAACGTTTACTATCCAACCTGACAGAACTGGAGAGGATCTGCAAGGAGGAATGGCAGAGGATCCCCAAATCCAGGTGTGAAAGACTTGTTGCATCTTTCCCAAAAAGACTCCTGGCTGTATTAGATCAAAAGGGGGCTTCTACTAAATACTGAGCAAAGGGTCTGAATACTTAGGACCATGTGATATTTCAGTTTTTCTTTTTTAATAAATCTGCAACAATGTCAACAATTCTGTGCGTTTCTGTCAGTATGGGGTGCTATGTGTACATTCACGAGGAAGAAGAATGAACCTAAATTATTTTAGCAAATGGCTGCAATATAACAAAGAGTGAAAAATTTAAGGGGGTCTGAATACTTTCCGTACCCACTGTATGTGCCCAGGTCAGATTTCATGAATGGGGTTTACATCCACTTTAAGTATAAAGTGTTTACAGAGCAAAAAAATACACACCACCAAAATTCCTCAACAGCACTTGATAATGCATTAAATGTAACATATGTCATTTACAGAGAAAGATGCTTAGTGCTTACAACATTGCTTATAGGGATATCACAACTGTGTTGTTTAAAGATTATGGGTTCTCACCAGTGGCTATACTTGCTTATAGGTCAATGTTGGTAACTGTTGCTATGAATAACAGGACAATTAAATAGTGTTGTAAAGGCATATGGGAGAATCACAGCATTGCAAAAGCTGAAATTAATGTTTACGATAGAGGCATCCGCCTAGTTTCCAATGCAGATAATGAAGCCAGGTTTAGAACAGTTCCAAATCTTAAACAGAGAAGTACTAATGTATGGATGAGATCCATACTATTACATTACAGTATCTTCGCTTCTTCTGGGCATATTACTCCTTGGATAGTGCCCAATAACACGCTGTATATAAAGGAACACATTTTAAAAAGGAACTCTGTTTGACAATATCAAGATGATTTGTTGTTTTTAAGGTCTCTAGAGGTTGAGGAATTTTGGTGATGTATATTATTTTGCTGCATTTTCACTGTGCACACTTTATACACTATATTGTCAAAAGTATTGGGACTCCTGCCTTTACACGCACATGAACTTTAATGGCATCCCAGTCTTAGTCCGTAGGGTTTAATATTGAGTTGGTCCACCCTTTGCAGCTTCAACTCTTCTGGGAAGGCTGTCCACAAGGTTTATGAGTGTGTCCATGGGAATGTTTGACCATTCTTCCAAAAGCGTATTTGTGAAGTCAGGCACTGATGTTAGACAAGAAGGCCTGGCTCGCAGTCTCCACTCAATTCATCCCAAAGGTGTTTTATCAGGTTGAGGTCAAGATTATGTGTAGGCCAGTCAACTTCCCCCACCCCAAACCTGCTTATCCATGTCTTTATGTACCTTGCATTGTGCACTGGTGCCCAGTCATGTTGGAACAGGAAGGGGCCATCCCCAAACTGTTCCCACAATGTTGGGAGTATGAAATTGTCCAAAATGTCTTGATATGCTGATGGTTTAAGATTTCCCTTCACTGGAACTAAGGGGCCAAGCCCAACCCCTGAAAAACAAGCCCACACCATAATCCCCCTCCAACAAATGATTTGGACCAGGGCACAGTGAGTGAGTTTGGGGTGGAGGAACTTTACTGGCCTACACAGAGTCCTGACCTCAACCCAAAAGAACACCTTTGGGATGAATTAGAGTGCAGACTGCAAGCCAGGCCTTCTCTCCAACATCAGTGCCTGACCTCACAAAAGCATTTCTGGAAGAATGGTCAAACATTCCCATAGACAACCTCCTAAACCTTGTGGACAGCCTTTCTAGAAGAGTTGAAGCTGTTATAGCTGCAAAGGGTGGGCCAACTCAATATTAAATCCTACAGACTGAGAGTGGGATGCTATTAAATTTCATGTGCCTGTAAAGGCAGGTGTCCCAATACTTTTGACAATATAGTGTATGTACCTCTTCTTTGCTGGAACCTCAACATCTTTGTTTGTCCCTCTTCTGCCCCTCTTCATCGGCATTGGGGGTCACATTAGCTCAATGAGGGAGCGGAACTGAGGGAGAAGAAAAACAATGGAATTATAGTCAGTACCAGTGTGCAAAGGTGTGTTTGCTTTAGAAGAGTAAATTGCCCCTAACTCTAAGTCTCCTACGCGTGTGGATGTTGTTGCATTGTGTAAAATTATAAATATAGTTTTTTTACATTTTAGAATGGGGTGCCTCAGTATTGTGCAGAATTTTAAAGGGTGCCTTGATTTAAAAAAAAGGTTGAGAAACACTAATTTACTCTACTCAGAAACTACCCTACATGATAGTTTAGGAACAAATACTAATGGTATCTTTAGATTCCAAAGAAGCATGGCCTGCAACTTGTAGAATCAGTTCCGTCATCTAGGGTCTATGATACATATCTGGTGCACATGCCCACAATTAAATAGATTCTGGGTTCAATAAAAACAAATTTGTTTTTTCACCTGAATTTACAACAATCTTCAATGGAGGTACTAACCCCAGACATCCCAAAACACTTTAGAAAAACAAACAATACAGAGAGCGCACCAGCCTAGCGCATTAACTTTGCATCAGTTTTATTAAAAAAGAGAATGTTGTACAACATACTCACAAACGAGATGACTTTTCAGGAGTAGTAAAATTATATATATATATATATAAAACAAAAAAAACAAAAAAAAATAATATATATATATCTATATATATACACACACACAAGTCCGCCGATTGTCCACACAGCATGATCCGCTGATCTGAAACGGTTGTGGGATGTGAATCTCCAAATGAGCTTCATTTGGAGATATATATATATATATATATATATATATATATATATATATATATATATATAAGCGATCGACCAATTATCGGTTTGGCCGATAATCGGAGGCCGATATTCACTTTTTTGAAAGTATCGGTATCTGCCACAAACTTGGCCGATATGACCGATATTTTCTTAAGGTAGGGCCTATTGGGTTGCCTCCGGAGGGGAAGGGGGGATGGGGATTAGAGCGCCACCTGACAGAGCAGGGTTCTTCTGCTTACCCGGTGCAGGTGCTGTCATAAGAAGTCCCACCTCCTGGACCGGCTCCTACCTATGATAGACAGCACACTGGTGACGTCTATCATAGGAGCTGGTCCAGGAGGCGGGACTTCGTATGACAGCGCCCGCGCCAGGTAAGCAGAGGAAACCCTGCTCTGTGCAATCAGGCGGCGCTCTAATCCCCATGGTCACTCTGCATTGATGGGGGCACTGGTCACTCTGCATTGGATGGGGGCACTGGTCACTCTGCATTGGATGGGGGCACTGGTCACTCTGCATTGGATGGGGCCACTGGTCACTCTGCATTGGATGGGGCCACTGGTCACTCTGCATTGGATGGGGCCACTGGTCACTCTGCATTGGATGGGGGCACTGGTCACTCTGCATTGATGGGGGCACTGGTCACTCTGCATTGGATGTGTGATTGAATGTGCAGAATATCGGCCCATATCAGCCGATACCAATACTTTATGACCAAACTATCGGTATCGGCCCTGGAAAAACCATATCGGTCTATCCCTAGTTCACATATATATTTTGAAGAGAGAAAGAAATATGATCTGAAGTATACACGGTGACAAACCTCCATCCCTAAAATATACATGCAAAAGAGGACAATGGTCGTGGGACTTTAGATGAGGTAGGTCACTGACTCAAAGACATTATTGTAGAATGACAAAATGATGGTTTATTGAATATTTCATAGTAAACATATATATATTGTGGGGATTTGCGCTTGTAGGTAGGATTTGCGGGTGCATTATAGAGGCAAAACAGATGATACTTCAAGTAAATCAGGAGTGTTTTATTTACACTTCAGGAACACAAAAGTAACGGTCTTTTTTGGTGTTAACTCACACCTAACAAAAAGGAAAACGACAGTCTTTTAAGGCAGGTTTAAACACAGCAACAAGTCCATTCACCTGTGTCTCTTTGGTGCTGTTCACACACAGCAACAGATCAGTTCACCTGCTTGTTACTTTTCCAGCCTCAGCACTCACTTCCACAGCCTTCTGGTGCATGGAGATAATTCTCAATCACCTGTTAGGCTGTCTGCCTTATAAACCCCAGGCAAGACCTGGCCTGGAGCGTGGGGAGCAGCCACCCACCCATACCTTAAGTGCTCCCAATAAGAGCCGGCCCGGATTCGGCTTTGCAGCCACACTAAAATAGAAAAATGTCAAACAGCACTAGCTGCTGCTGACACAGAATTACCGGCTCTTATCTCACCGAGGCCAGGAACCTCGGTGACACGTATCTTCCGTCGACCACGGATCCATGTGCCCTGCCACATACCTCCCCCCTTTGTTCAACCCTCAGGGGGTGAACACATGTCAAACAGTGTGCGCGAGACAGGGCATCCGCATTTCCCTGTAGGCGGCCTGCCCTGTGTTCCACTGAGAACTTGAAGTTCTGAAGGAACAGGAACCATCTGGTGACCCGAGCATTTCTCTCCTTGGCCTGGCTCATCCATTGAAGAGGGGAATGGTCGGTCACCAGACGAAATTTCCTCCCCAACAGATAATAGCGAAGAGACTCGAGTGCCCATTTGATAGCCAGGCACTCTCTCTCCACTATACTGTATCGGGTCTCTGCTGGGGTGAGCTTCCGGCTGAGGTACACGACAGGATGCTCCTCCCCATTGACCTCCTGTGATAGTACAGCCCCTAGACCTACTTCCGAGGCATCGGTCTGTACTATAAATCCCTTCTTGAAGTCTGGTGTGACCAAGACTGGGGACCCACATAGTGCCGACTTCAAAGCGGAAAAGGCCTCTTCCGCCTTATCATTCCAGTGAACCATGACGGACTTTCGTCCCTTTAGTAGCCCTGTCAGTGGAGCAGCTAAGGTGGCAAAATGGGGAATGAACCTCATATAATATCCCAGCATTCCCAGGAATGATCTGACCTGCTTAGTGGTGACTGGTCGGGGCCAACTACGTATGGCTTCTATTTTGTTTACTTGGGGTTTGATGACTCCTCGCCCAACCACATACCCCAGGTCTCTTCTAATCCTATTGAACACTTTTTTGGATTAGCGGTCAGCCCGGCCTTCCTAAGGGCATCCACTACCGCCTGCACTTTGGGCAGATGACTTTCCCAATCGCGGCTGTGGATGACGACATCGTCCAGGTAAGCTGAGGCGTACTGACGATGAGGTCGCAACACTATGTCCATTAGTCTTTGGAAGGTGGCAGGGGCGCCATGCTGGCCAAAGGGTAACACCTTATAATGATTTAGACCCTGAGGAGTAACAAAAGACGTTTTTTCCTTGGCAGACTCCGTTAAGGGTACTTGCCAGTACCCTTTGGTGAGGTCTAGCACTGAAAAATATCGGGCTTGGCCTAATTTCTCAATCAGCTTGTCTACTCGGGGCATGGGATACATCAAACTTGGAGATTTCGTTTAGCTTACGAAAATCGTTGCAGAACCGCAACGTCCCGTCTGGTTTGGGTACTAAGACTATAGGACTGGCCCATTCACTTTTAGACTCTTCAATAACATTGAGTTTTAACATGAGTTGTACTTCTTCCTCAATAGCATATCGCCGAGCCTCGGATACCCGATATGGCTTTACCCGGACCTTGACCCGGGGCTCAGTGACAATATCATGTAGGATTAGAGACGTGCGTCCAGGGAGGTCTGAGAACACATCTGTGTTCCGACTAATGAACTCCCTGACTTCCTGGACCTGTTTGGAGGACAGGCTATCTGCAGCTTTTACCGAGGTTACTGCTTCACAGGCTTCAAGAGGAGGGGCTGGACCCTTTTCACCTAGAAACCCTGGCTGGGGGCTGTCGTTCTCGGACAAGTCCCTATCTTTCCACGGCTTTAGTAAATTTACGTGGTACACCTGCTCCGGCTTCCGCCGCCCTGGCTGGTGTACTTTGTAATTTACTTCCCCTATCTTTTCGAGCACCTCATAGGGACCTTGCCACCTAGCTAGGAACTTGCTATCTACTGTTGGTACTAGTACCACTACCCGATCACCCGGGTTAAAGTTCCGGACCCTAGCCTGTCGATTGTAGATCCTACTCTGGGCTCGTTGGGCTGCCTCCATGTGTTCCCGGACCAAGGGCATCACCTTTTCCATCCGTTCCTGCATCTGGGTGACATAGTCAACAACACTTTTGTAGGGGGTGGGTTGTTGTTCCCAGGCCTCTTTGGCTATATCCAACAACCCGCGAGGATGCCTACCATATAACAGTTCGAAGGGCGAGAACCCCGTGGAAGCCTGAGGTACTTCTCGCACTGCAAACATCAGATAGGCTAGAAGCAGGTCCCAGTCCTTACCATCCCTGGAAACTACTCTTTTTAACATGTTTTTTAATGTTTGGTTAAATCTCTCGACCAGGCCATCTGTCTGGGGATGGTAGACGGATGTACATAATTGTTTTATGTGGAGCAGCTTACAGAGTTCTTTCATAACCTTGGACATAAACGGTGTCCCTTGGTCAGTCAGGAGCTCTTTAGGCAGACCCACCCGGGAAAACATTTCCATTAACTCCTTAGCTATAAGTTTGGTGGACGTATGTTGCAGGGGTGTCGCCTCCGGGTAGCGAGTGGCGTAGTCAAGGATGACTAGAATATGTTGGTGACCCCTGGCAGATTTTGGAACAGGGCCGATTAGATCCATAGCGATTCGTTCAAATGGGACCTCAATTATTGGGAGAGGTATCAGGGGACTACGGAAATGGGGCTGGGGGCTAGTTATCGGACAGACCGGACATGACTTACAATACTCTTCCACTTCTCTGAACACACCGGGCCAATAAAACCTCTGTAATATTTGGTCCTGTGTTTTCTGCCACCCCAAGTGTCCCCCAAGAACATGTTGGTGGGCAAGCTCCATAACAAGCTTGCGGTACGCTGTGGGCACCACCAACTGTTCAACCAGTTCACCCCGGATTTGATTCACTCGATATAACATTTCCTGTTGAACAATAAAACGTGGAAACATCAATTCAGCCCCAGGGTTTTTTGGTTTACCATTAATGATTACAACATTTTCCCAGGCCCTGCTTAGGGACGTATCCCGGTGTTGTGCGGTCCCGAAATTTTCCCCGGAGACATTGAGGTCTGCCAACTCAGGGCCGGATGGCAAGTCCTCCACGTCTCCCACCATTACATTTAGTGGGGTGGTGTCCCCCTCTATCACAGAAGCTGTGGTCACTAGGGAGAATCGAACTTTTGAAAAGTTCGGTTCGACCAGAACACCCGAATTTCCCAAAAGTTCGGTTCGGATTTCAGAACCCCATTGAAATCAATGGGACCCGAACTTCGGTAATCAAAAAACACCATTTTTAAGCCCTAAAACCCAATAAATGCCCCTAAAAAGTGCATATGGTTCTGGGTCATGCCCCATTAACTATTAATCACACAAAAAAAGTTCTTAAAAATTGTCATTTTTGATAAAAAAGCCAATTATTGAAAAAATTAAAAAAAAAAAAAAAAAAAAAAAGAGAGTGTGCATGTGAAGTTTCAGCTCTGTAGCATGTCCAGAACCATGAAAAAAAAAAAAAAAAAGATAATTTTTCAGTAGAACAGGGATGTGGGACCCTCCTTTAACTTTAACACCTATATGATCTTTTTTTCTGGTTCTGGACATGCTACAGAGCTGAAACTTCACAGGTACACCTTTTAGACCCCCCAGACACAAAATCACACAAAAAAAGTTCTTAAAAATTGTCATTTTTGATAAAAAAGCCAATTATTGAAAAAAAAAAAAAGAGATTTTTTGATTTTTACTTTGGATTTAGTAGCTGGGGGGTCTAAAACGTGTACATGTGAAGTTTCAGCTCTGTAGCATGTCCAGAACCATAAAAAAAAAAAGATTGTTTGTATTAGAAAACTTTCAGCACAGGAGGTTGGCTCCGCTGCTGTAACACCTTGCCGGTTTAATAGAAGGCATTTTTTTGGGTTCTTTGCAGTCAGGAAAAACATCTGAACTTGTGTATAGTGGTACTGTGCACAAGTTCTGATGTCTTGCCTGCCTCCAAAAACCCCCAAAAAATGCCAGCAAAAACACACCTGGGCATTTTTTTTTTTGACGCTAGCGTTTTTTTTGGCATTTTTTGGGGTTCTTTTGAGGCAGGCAAAACATCTGAACTTGTGTATAGTGGTGTATATACACATCCATATATTTATATACACACCTAGACATATATAGGTGTGATAGTAGCAGAAATATATGCTTGCGCTAATGAAATCATTTACAGTAATATATTTCTGCTACTATCACACCTATATATGTCTAGGTGTGTATATAAATATATGGATGTGTGTATATATACCACTATACACAAGTTCAGATGTTTTGCCTGCCTCAAAAGAACCCAAAAAAATGCCAAAAAAACGCTAGCATCAAAAAAAAAAAATGCCCAGGTGTGTTTTTGCTGGCATTTTTTGGGGGTTTTTGGAGGCAGGCAAAACATCAGAACTTGTGCACAGTACCACTATACACAAGTTCAGATGTTTTTCCTGACTGCAAAGAACCCAAAAAAATGCCTTCTATTAAACCGGCAAGGTGTTACAGCAGCGAAGCCAACCCCCTGAGCTGAAAGTTTTCTAATACAAACAATCTTTTTTTTTATGGTTCTGGACATGCTACAGAGCTGAAACTTCACATGTACACTTTTTAGACCCCCCAGATCTGAAATCCAAAGTAAAAATCAAAAAATCTCTTTTTTTTTTTAAATTTTTTCAATAATTGGCTTTTTTTTATCAAAAATTACAATTTTTAAGAACTTTATTTTGTGTGATTTTGTGTCTGGGGGTCTAAAAGGTGTACCTGTGAAGTTTCAGCTCTGTAGCATGTCCAGAACCAGAAAAAAAAAGGATTGTTTGTATTAGAAAACTTTCAGCACAGGAATATGGCTTCTCTGCTGTAACACCTTGCTGGTTTAATAGAAGGCATTTTTTTGGGTTCTTTGCAGTCAGGAAAAACATCTGAACTTGTGTATAGTGGTACTGTGCACAAGTTCAGATGTTTTGCCTGCCTCCAAAACCCCCCAAAAATGCCAGCAAAAACACACCTGGGCATTTTTTTTTTTTGACGCTAGCGTTTTTTTTGGCATTTTTTGGGGGGTTTTGGAGGCAGGCAAAACATCTGAACTTGTGTATAGTGGTGTATATACACACATCCATATATTTATATACACACCTAGACATATATAGGTGTGATAGTAGCAGAAATATATTACTGTAAATGATTTCATTAGCACAAGCATATATTTCTGCTACTATCACACCTACTGTATTTTCTGGCGTATAAGACTACTTTTGAACCTCAAAAAAATCCCTCAAAAATGGGAGGTCGTCTTATACGCCGAGTATAATATCTCCAAGGTAACCTAAGTATAAGTATTACCGGTAGATCATGTAATAGGGGGGTCGTCTTATACGCCCAGTCATCTTATACGCCGGAAAATACGGTATATATGTCTAGGTGTGTATATAAATATATGGATGTGTGTATATACACCACTATACACAAGTTCAGATGTTTTGCCTGCCTCCAAAACCCCCCAAAAAATGCCAGCAAAAACACACCTGGGCATTTTTTTTTTTTGACGCTAGCGTTTTTTTGGCATTTTTTTGGGTTCTTTTGAGGCAGGCAAAACATCTGAACTTGTGTATAGTGGTATATATACACACATAATTATATTTATATAGACACCTAGCCATATATAGGTGTGATAGTAGCAGAAATATATTACTGTAAATGATTTCATTAGCGCAAGCATTTATTTCTGCTACTATCACACCTATATATGTCTAGGGGTATATATACAGACATACATGTCTATATATACCCCCTATACACATGTTCAGATGTCATGTCTGACATCAAACATGTCCTCAAAAAAGCACTGGCAGTGGCAGCCCCTGCAGCATTAAAAATGCTTGGCTGGTGAGAAGCCATATGGGTGTGCCGAAGCAATTCAGAGAAATGATCATTTCTCTATAGCGGTCACCCTGCTATGGAAGGGTTTTGTCACCCTGCCATAGCAGTCACTGCCAGTTAACCCTACACTACACTACGGTCCCCTTACACTTAACGCTTTTCCTACAGAAACTAAATTTTTGAAGCTAACTAAAGTGTAAAGGAGCACTCTAACTACACTAGATATCCCTTTCCTCACACTTATAAATAGCTAAATGACACTTTTCAAGTAAAATTAACAGAACTGCTTCCACTCTCTTCCATGTCCAGTATAACAATGCTAGGAATATGGCGGGGGCGATCTTATATACTGGGGGGCGTATTCACGAATGATTGGTCTAGGGACCCCCTAGTCACTCCAATCACATTCCTAGCATTCTCCTGCCCCCTCAATTGGCTTTTGCTAATGGTTCTGGTCCAATCACGGGCTTTTAAAGCCCATTTCCTGAAGCATTGCATTTTGGGCGGTTCTGGTTGCCGATTTCCGAACTTTTTGGACAAAAAGTTCTAAATTCAGCCGAACCTCGAACACCCAATGTTCGGGCCGAACCGATGGTCGACCCGAACCGTTCGATCATCCCTAGTGGTCACCCCTACCGAGGGCCCTTCGGACTCAGGCTCCCAGGGCTCTGGCCTCACACTGGAACCAGGCAATTCTGCTAGGGTTGTCCCTGTCTCAGGCTTGTCAGACCCTTTAACCGTAGGCCACAGCGCCGGAAAACCTGGAAAGTCCCTTCCGATTATTAGTTCATGTGGCAACTTGGTAGCGACAGCCACCTCATGGGTCCATTTGCCGGCCGCTGTAGACAAAGTTACCAGTGCTGTGGGATAGTCCTTTAAGTCTCCATGAATACATACGACCCGACTCTGCGGCCGGTATACTCAGCAGGCCGTATTAACGCCGTTCTCACCAGGGACACCAGACTTCCTGAGTCCAGCAGAGCCACCGCCAAAGTGTCTCCCACTTCCACCTAAAAAGATGGTTATTGTTTATCACCTCACCAGTGCCTGTGGCGCATAGCTTTCGTGCATACAACGAGTGGCGGTGTCCATAGTTAGTCTCCATAGGCTCGTCCTGTTGTGGACACTCAGCCCTCACGTGACCTGGCTCCTGACACCGCCAGCAGACTATTGGGGCTGGGCGTACAGGGAGTACGTCTGGAGTGTGTCTCATTGCCACCAAGCGTTGGGTCTGTGGTGGAGATTTCCGGGGTTTGACAGGCCCCCTCCCCCCTGTACATCCCTGCAAGTTCTTGGTGGCCTCATAGCGCTCCACCAGGTCAACCATATCCAGAGCATTGTCAGGAGAAGCCTGGCCGATCCAGTGCTGGAGGGGATAAGGCAAGGCCCTCCAAAACATGTCAGCCAACAAGCGGTCCAGCATATCAGTGGGATTTAACAGATCAGGCTGCAGCCATTTTTGCAATCTGTGCAGTAAATCGTAATATTGTGGCCGGGCCGGTTCGGCCGCTTTGTAGCCCCACTGATGCACTCGCTGAGCGCGGACTAAGACATTTACGCCCAGTCTCGCCAGGATCTCACCCTTTACGGTCGGGTAGTCGGCAGTTTGGTCATCTGTCAAATCGAAAAACACCTGCTGGGGTCCGGATGCCAGGAACGGAGTGACCACCTCAGCCCACTGGTCACGGGGTAGTTTCTCCCAGACCGCCACTTTTTCAAATATGGCGAGGTACGTCTCGACGTCATCCGCGGGAGCCATCTTCGGTATTGCTGCACGGACCGCTTTCCGGACATCATGCACTCCCCGAGACACCCCAGACCTTTCCAAAGCCAACACATGTTGCAGCAGCCATTGATTAGTCTCCTGCTGTGCACGCATAGCCTCCTCATGTCTTTTTTGCTGTTGCAGGTTGGCCTGGGCAAGCTGCCTTATCATCTCCTCCATCTTTTCCTGTGGCTGCAGTTTAGCAGGCTTAATATAGGACATGTAAATTCACGTTCAGCAGAACAAAAATATTTTGGCGTCTTACGCCAGCCTCACTGCGTTTGCCCGCATCCGAGCACCAAATGTGGGGATTTGCGCTTGTAGGTAGGATTTGCGGGTGCAGTATAGAGGCAAAACAGATGATTCTTCAAGTAAATCAGGAGTGTTTTATTTACACTTCAGGAACACAAAAGTAACAGTCTTTTTTGGTGTTAACTCACACCCAACAAAAAGGAAAACGACAGTCTTAAGGCAGGTTTAAACACAGCAACAAGTCCATTCACCTGTGTCTCTTTGGTGCTGTTCACACACAGCAACAGATCAGTTCACCTGCTTGTTACTTTTCCAGCCTCAGCACTCACTTCCACAGCCTTCTGGTGCATGGAGATAATTCTCAATCACCTGTTATGCTGTCTGCCTTATAAACCCCAGGCAAGACCTGGCCTGGAGCGTGGGGAGCAGCCACCCACCCATACCTTAACTGCTCCCAATAAGAGCCGGCCCGGATTCGGCTTTGCAGCCACACTAAAATAGAAAAATGTCAAACAGCACTAGCTGCTGCTGACACAGAATTACCGGCTCTTATCTCACCGAGGCCAGGAACCTCGGTGACACGTATCTTCCGTCGACCACGGATCTATGTGCCCTGCCACAATATATATATATATATATATATATATATATATATATATATATATATATATATATATATATTCCATGATCCAGATAAAATACAGATAAATATATAAAAAACAGACATAAATAAGATATATTCCATGTATAGGTACAATTCATATTACAGTAAATAAATATATCATAAATAAATTAAATAAATAGTATATCATGAACAATACATGGTCAATCCCCAGATAATATGTCTTCACATCTATATTCTCTAAGCGTTTCGTGGAAATTTGTCCACTCATCAGGAGCTTGATTAAAAAATATCTATAAATGGAAACTAATTTTTGAAGAAGAAAATCTTGTATTAAAGGGAAAGAATGCACCAAAATACTCCCTTAAATAAACCATGTAAACAAAATCCTACTACTTACATTTCAGTAACTAAGATAAACCCAGTGACCATAAGGGAATGGGAACGCCATGAATCAAATGTCTAACCCGGGGCTGAGGCGGGTATAAGCTAATCGGTCTGCATGATGATGAAAAAAGGGGGGGGGTTTGGGGGGGCCTAGTAAAGACCACAAATAATTTGGATGGGTGTGAACACACATAGGGGGAGATTTACTAAAACAGGAGAGTGCTAAATCTGGTGCAGCTCTGCATAGAAACCAATCAGCTTCCAGGTTTTATTGTCAAAGCTTAATTGAACAAGCTGGAGTTAGAAGCTGATTGGCTACCATGCACAGCTGCACCAGATTCTGTGTACTCCAGTTTTAGTAAATCTCCCCCATAGTATCCAAAAAGAGAAAAGAGTAATCAAATATAATATATATAATACATGATCAAATGAAAAATTTTTTATACCTGGTGATATGTGCCACAGAACCGAGGAGAAGTCAAAAATATTGGGACCAATAAAGGAAAAGACATCGGACAGTGCAAGGTGATCATGGAGTGGAATGGAACGCCAGTGATAAAAACTAGGGACCAAATGATGAAGAACAGAAACCACAATGGGGAAAAAAAATTGGTAGTGATTATACTGTAAATACCAAATCAAAATAGTAAAGGGTGAAAACGGTGGTAGTGTTAAAAGTATGACAAAGGTAGCTAAAAAGCATCTTACCAATGACCAAGTGATATGTAGAAAAGGGTAATGGGATAATCCCCCACCCCATTCTAAGAAAAGGACAAAGTGAGTCCCAATTGGGCAAAGCTAAATAACCTAAGAGACCAAGACGTAACCCCACCAATACCATGTGGATGCCAGTGCAGAGGGGTGGGGGAGAGTGACCAATATATTTTGAACACTTCAATCACCATCATAGTGCGGGTTGTCTATAATTATTTGTTATTTTGTTATACATAGCTGATGGGAGATCTAAAGGAGAATGTACAATCAGATTGTAAAGAAAGTGGATGGAAGGTAGTATTGTAATGAGAGAGGTGTGGTCCAGAGTGGTGAACACACCCTATTCTGGGATGCAACAAGGTGAAGGCTTCTGGGAGATGAACTAACAGAAAGTGAAAGCTAAGGAAGTGATGGAATCTGGGAATCCTTTTTAAAAAAACAAATACACTGACAAGATTTTAAACCTTCTGTGGGTGAGGTAAGTGAAAAATTGAGAGAAAAGCACCTTGGGATGGCTGGGCCAGAAATGGCATTGGAAAATGCTTTTATTCATTATGAAAACTGAAATAGCTGCTTTACTTCTGTTCTTAAAATGCAGAAGATTCCCTTCAATTACTACTACTACTACATCTCTTATGTGAAAGGAGGGTCTTGTATAAATGTATACATTTTAATGGAGGGCTCCCACAAAAAAAAAGTGTTGGATTCCCCCTAAAAGTACATACCAGACCCTTATCCTTGATGAGGGTCTGGTATAGATGTCAAGGAGGAAACCACACAAAAAAAAAAACAAAACAAAATAGGGGTACCTATCAAAAATCCATACCAGACTCTTATCTGTGCTTATAGCCTGACTAATCAGGAAAGTGGGAAAAAAGTGTCCGCAATACTGAGCAACATGTCTTCAACATGTGGGGAATTCTGGCCAGGGGGCATGCAAGGCAGAACAGGGGGTAAACCAGCTGTATTAGTTATGGTGATTGTGGTGGTCAGCAATTAGGAACATAATTGTTGGCTGCACTGGTCTGGAGACAGAGACTGATATGGCTAGTGATCAGGAACACTGTTGCTGGCTTACACTGGTCTCACAACACTGGGACTGGTGTGGTGATAATGAGAAACACTGTTGTTGGCTTACACTGGTCTGGTGACACTGGGACTTGTGTGGCGGCAACAGGGAACACTTTTGGTGACTAGGGATGGGTGAACGATTCGGCCCAATCAAGAGTTTGGGCCGAACATTTGCCTGTTCGGCCATTCGCCGAACACCCAAATTTGAAGGGTGTTCACAAGGGTGTTCGCTCAGACATACAACCTGCACACTGCATTCTGCGCCCTGATTGGGCAAAGCTTTACCCATTTATGACGCAGTGTAAGCTGGTTGTAAGGAGCAGAGCTGGGAAGCCGGCCGCGGCGTCCTTAACAACCAAAGAGTTATCAGCTGTTAACCACTTGCCGACCGCCGCACGACTATCTACGTCGGCGGTCAGCCCCTCACAGGCAAACTAACGTAGGGCTACGTTGCTTGCTTGTGAGGGTCTAGGGAGCGAGTGCGCGCCCCCGGAGGCACGCTCCCGCATGGTCACGGACCCCCCCGCGCGTGTGACCAGCGGACCCGATGTCCGCCGGCCACTCGGCGATCGGCGGGGGAGAGGGAGAATGTCAGGCAGCTTGTGTAAACAAGCTGCCTGTCATTCTCCTCGCTGCAAAGACACTGATCACATAGATCTACTATGTAGATCCGTTGATCAGTGTCCTTACAGCTGAAGCCACAGCCAATCACAGTAGAAAGCACGCCCCTAGGGACACACACAGCCCCTCCCTCCCAAATAAAGTTAACCCCTTCACTACCAGTGTATTTTTACAGTAACAGTGCATATATATAGCACTGATTACTGTAGAAATGTCACTGGTAACCCCAAAAGTGTCAAAAATGTCAGTCAAGGGTCCGATCTGTCCGCCGCAATGTCGCAGTACCGCAAAAAAATCGCAGATCGCTGCCATTACGCGTTAAAAAAAAAACAACAAAAATGACAAAAATCTTTCCCTTTGTTAGTAAACGCGATAACTTTTGCGTAAACCAATCAAAATACGCTTTTTGCGATTTTTTTTACCAAACATAGGTAGCATAAAACAAATTGGCCGAAAATGTTAAAAAAATTTTTGGGGGGGAATTTCATATAAAAAATGTGAAAAATATTGTTATTTTTGCAAAATTGATGCTCTTTTTTTGTTTATAGCGCGTGATCAAAAAATCGCACAGGTGATCAAATACCACCAAAAGAAAGCTCTGTTTGTGGGAAAAAAAGGACGCCAAATTCGTTTAGGTACAGCGTCGCATGACAGCGCAATTGTCCGTTAAAGTCACGCAGTGCCGAATCGCAAAATACCCCCTGGTCGGAATGGGGGTAAAATCTTCCGGGGCTTAAGTGGTTAATAGGTGTCCCTGCTGACAGCTGAATAAAAAGGAAAGGGCAGGTAAAGAAAAAAATTGCTTGGGGGTCCCCCCCCAAGTCCATACCAGACCCTTCAGTGTACAAAGGCACTTGTCTGCCTCCTGGGAGGCCTCCCGCCGTATGCCCGCTCTGTGCTTTGACATTTCTCATATAGGCAAGGGGCGGGGCTACCTGACCTCATCACCCGGTGGCACCACCCACTTCTGACATCACTTGACGTGCCTATATAAGAAATGTCAAAGCGTGGAGCAGACATACCGTGGGATGCCTCCCAGGAGGCAGAGCGTTTTTCATTTCTTCAATTTTTTATGTCGGCAGGCAGCATGATTGATGATGAATTTACATCGAGGGACACTATTTTTTTTCTTTTTTAATAAAGGATTTGTCAAAAACTGTCTTGTGTGGTTATTACTTTTGTACACTTTTTTGGTGAATGGGTAGAGTACTTTGTACCCGATACCCATTCACATACAGTATCTCACAAAAGTGAGTACACCCCTCACATTTTTGTATATATTTTATTATATCTTTTCAGGAGAAAACACTGCAGAAATTACATTTTTCTACAATGTAGTGAGTAAATGTGTAAAGTAGTGAGTGTACTTCTTGTATAACAATGTAAATTTGCTGTCCCCTATAAATAATTCAACACACAGCCATTAATGTCTAAACCACTGGCAACAAAAGCGAGTACACCCCTATGTGAAAATGACCAAACTGGGCCCAATATTGTCAATATTTTGTGTGGCCACCATTATTTTCCAGCACTGCCTTAACACTCTTGGGCATTGAGTTCACCAGAGCTTCACAGGTTGCCACTGGAGTCCTCTTCTACTCCTCCATGATGACATCATGGAGCTGGTGGATGTTAGAGACCTTGCGCTCCTCCACCTTCCATTTGAGGATGCCTCACAGATGCTCAATAGAGTTTAGGTCTGGAGACATGCTTGGCCAGTCCATCACATTTACCCTCAGCTTCTTTAGCAAGGCCGTGGCCGTCTTGGAGATGTGTTTGTCGTTTTCATGTTGGAATACTGCCCTGCAGCCCAGTCTTCAAAGGGTGGGGATCATGCTCTGCTTCAGTATGTCACAGCACATGTTGGCATTCATGGTTCCCTCAATGAACTGTAGCTCCCCAGTGCCGGCAGCACTCATGCAGCCCCAGACCATGACACTCCCACCACCATGCTTGACTGTAGGCAAGATGCACTTGTCTTTGTACTCATCACTTGGTTGCCCCCACACACGCTTGACACCATCTTAACCAAATACATTTATCTTGGTCTCATCAGACCACAGGACATGGTTTCAGTAATCCATGTCCTTAGTCTGCTCGTCTGCAGCAAACTGTTTGCAGGCTATCTTGTGCATCATCTTTAGAAGAGGTTTCCCTTTGGGATGACAGCCATGCAGACTAATTTGATGCAGTGTGCGGCTTATGGTCTGAGCACTGACAGGCTGACCCCCCACCCCTTTAACCTCTACAGCAATGCTGGCAGCACTCATACATCTATTTCCCAAAGATAGCCTCTGGATATGATGCTGAGCACGTGCACTCAACTCCTTTGGTTGACCATGGCGAGGCCTGTTCTGCATGGAACCTGTCCTGGTAAACTACTGTATGGTCTTGGTCACCGTGCTGCAGCTCAGTTTCAGGGTTTTGGCAATCTTCGTATAGCCTAGGTCATCTTTATGTAGAGCAACAATTCTTTTTTTCAGATCCTCAGAGAGTTCTTCGCCCTGAGGTGGCATGTTGAACTTCCAGTGACCAGTATGAGAGAGTGAGAGCGATAACACCAAATTGAACACACCTGCTCTCCATTCACACCTGAGACCTTGTAGCACTAATGAGTCACATGACACGGGGAGGGAAAATGGCTAATTGGGCCCAATTAGCCATTTTCACTTAGGGATGTACTCACTTTTGTTGCCTGCAGTTTAGACTTTAATGGCTGTGTGTTGCGTTATTTTGAGGGGACAGCAAATTTACACTGTTATAAAAGCTGTACACTCACTACTTTACATTGTAGCAAAGTGTCATTTCATCAGTGTTGTCACATGAAAAGATATAATAAAATATTTACAAAAATGTGAAGGGGTATACTCACTTTTGTGAGATACTGTAGGGGGAGGTAGGATCTGGGGGCCCGCTTGTTAAAGGGAGCTTCCAGATTCAAATAGGCACCCTCTGCCCCAAAGCACCCACTCCCCCATGTTGAGGGCATGTGGTCTGGTTTGGTTCAGGAGGCGGGGGAAATCGCTTGCCCCCCCCCTTTTCTGACCTGCCAGGCTGCATGCCAAGATAAGGGTCTGGTATGAATTTTGGGGGGGGGGACCCCACGCTAATTTTATTTCAAATTTTGGCTTGGAGTTTTTCTTAAAATCCATACTGGACCCGAAGGGTCTGGTATGGACTGGGGGGGGGGGGTGGGGCACGCAGTTTTATTATTTTTTTCAACAGCCAGGTGCCGGCAATTGTAACCATGAATCATTTTACATACAATTTGACTCATTTTTTCTTTAGAAATGTCATTTTGTGCTGTAGCATGTTTTATGCATGTTATGTTATGTTTTATGCATGTTACACTTTACAGACACTTAAGGGGACCCTACCAGGCACTATATTTAAAGGAATTAATTTTTATTAGAATAAGAACAGTGTAGTGCACTATATAAGTACAAAAAATATATTTTTTAAGAAACGTCCAAGCAATTGGGTGTCCAAACCGAAGATCTTAAATGTGATGACTATCACTTCAAGGTGCAGTAGTAAATATCACTCGTGAATCACCGCCATCACCAGAGATTGGACACTCATCAGATAATGTGGCTACCATCACAGTAGCTAAAATGCCCTAAACGTACATGACCAGGGATCGTTCTGGATGTCAAATGGAAGAGAGACCTCCACTGAATCACCACATAAATATCCAACTAGGAATGAAGCAGCTCCGCCAGAGCCAGAAGATACAATCATAGTGCAGTACGTTTATTTTAAAGCAACCATAAACAGTGCAAAACAAAAGCAAATCACATATCACTCACATGGAATGCTGCTGGCTACACTCTAACTCTAACCGTTAAAAAACTTTAAAGCTTCGCCTATTGAGATCTCTATTGACCGTAGTTTGTCGCCATCCCCCGGGGGGGGGGGGGGGTGCAATTTTAAACCGTAACATGTTGGGTATCTATTTACTCGGCGTGACATCATCTTTCACAACTAAACAACTGTAGGACCATTGATCAGTGTAACTACAGCTCAACAGACAGCCAATCACAGTTAGAATCACGCCCCTAGGGACACACACAGCCCCTCCCAATCAAATAAAGTTAACCCCTTCACTGCCAGTGTATTTTTACAGTAACAGTGCATATATATAGCACTGATTACTGTAGAAATGTCACTGGTAACCCCAAAAGTGTCAAAAATGTCAGTCAAGGGTCCGATCTGTCCGCCGCAATGTCGCAGTACCGCAAAAAAAATCGCAGATCGCCGCCATTACGCGTTAAAAAAAAAAAAAACAACAAAAATGACAAAAATCTTTCCCATTGTTAGTAAACACAATAACTTTTGCGCAAACCCATCAAAATACGCTTTTTGCAATTTTTTTTACCAGACATATGTAGCATAAAACAAATTGGCCGAAAATGTTAAAAAATTTAGATTTTTACTTTTTTTTGGGGGGGAATTTCATATAAATAAATGTGAAAAATATTGTTATTTTTGCAAAATTGATGCTCTTTTTTTGTTTATAGCGTGTGATCAAAAAATCGCACAGGTGATCAAATACCACCAGGCAGTGGTCCGCACTGCAGGCGGACCCCGCCATAAAGCTCCTCCGTGAGGGAACTCGCTATTATTGTCTTCACAACTGTAAGTGCAACCATTTGTTTTAATAAAAATCTAATGTTGGTAATGCACTATTGCGGTCCCCTCTGTTGTGTCCCCTATTATTGAGTTCAACCAGACTAAGGAGTTACAGCAGCCAATTAGAGTCTAGCCACCTTTGGCAGGATCTTCTTTCGTCAGGCTTTCTGACTGGGTCTGTTCCTCTTGGACACAAGCAACTACATCAGCCATCCTAGAGTCCAGTAACCCCCGGCAGGACCACTCATCACCATAGAACCAGGCTTCTTGTTTGGCTTTTGTCCGGTAAGAGTCTAGGGAGCACGAGTGTGTCAGAGTGCCTTCTGTATTTCTGGGAACTTTTCTACCTGGCTGCATGACCTTTGGAGCGGTCATATTCATATATGCCCTTAACGTTTAACTTCTGGTAAGAGGCCAAGCTGGTGGTGGGACTTTGCACCTTCCAATCACAGTTCACCTTTCCCCAAGCTGGAAGTTTATGTCATCATTTTTTGCACTTTATTTATGGACTTATAACATGGACGTTTATTGCACATTGGTGTATCACTAGTCACCTTCTGGACATTTTTTGTTTTACATGAATTGCATACGTTTTCATTTTTTTGCATTATTATTGCATTTTTGGTTTATTTGTTTGCATCATTCTGTATGTTGCACATATGCACTAGGTCAGCGCACCTGATTTCTTTACCTATTCTACAACATACACTCTAAGGTAGCAGCACACCCTATATTGAATCAGCGCACTTTCCTACCCATCACATTATTTTGAAAATAAAATGGCCGAACTATTTTGGAACTTGAAGATTGAACTTGATGAACATTCAGAAGGGGGGTAAGAGGCTTAGCGAGGTTCAGGTGGAAGTTAACTTTATAATGAAGGCTAGTGTTTGAGACTCTACCGATGTAAGGATTGTCAATGATCCCCATTGCTAAGGTTTCTATGGCCAGATAAAAAGGGAGGAAATCATATGCTTTGGAAAGCAGAGATTCTACATTGTTGCTAGAACTGAAAAGGGTAAAAGGCCTTTCGGAATTATCACTAGCCTTGATATTACGAACAAACCCCACATGATCCCTATAGAGGAGAGAAAAGACTTTACCTAGCAATTATGTGCATTCAATAGGGAAATAAGAAAAAATGGTTGGGGATCATAAGGTGCCTCTGGCCCTTAGAAATCATATTTATGTGCGCCTGTAAAAATAAAGGATGGGGGCAAGACTCCTGTATTGAGGGCATTGAAAAGATGAGTCAGATGTGGTACCAGCAGGTGAGAAATATTTTTAGTAGAGTAAAGTACTGTTATACCATCTGGCCAGAGTGTTTTTGATATTCTAAAAGATTTAATAGCCAGGGACACTTCCGTTTCCAAGATATCTTTGTTGAGGGCCTAACTGGTACTGTTAGATAGGACAAGGAGCCAATAAACGCTGTAAAATTGATTGGCTTTGTCAATAGAAAAAGAGGAAGATTTGCTGTTTAGAAAATATAATCTTTTCTTAACTAGTTCCCATCCGCGCTACAGCCTATATACGGCTGCAGCGCGGACTCGAATTTTTGGGAGGCCGTTTTTAAACAGCCTCCCAGTGACACGCCCCTCGCACGCTCCCGCGAGCGTGAATCGGGGAGAATCTGTGTCGGCCGTGTCCCTTGGACACGGCCGATCACAGATCGTGGTGAATGGCCAATCACAGCGGCCATTCACCACGTGATCGGATCATCCAATGAGAGATGATCTCATATGTAAACATATGAGATCATCTCTCATCGCCGGCGCTCCTTCCTCACACAGAGCCTGCGTGTGAGGAAGGAGGGAGAGCTGCACAGCGCCAGGGACAAAGAGACATGTAATCAGGGCACTGATCACCAGTGCCCTGATTACTAAAAGGTAAAAAACATACACAGTGCCCCCCCATCAGTGCCCACAGTGCCCGCCATCAGTGTCCCCCATCAATGCCCACAATCAGTGCCCATAGTGCTGCCAGTCAGTGCCTATCAGTGCCTGCTCATCTAGGCACTGATAAGCACTGACTGGCAGCACTATGGGCACTGAGTGTGGGCACTGATGGTGCTGCCCATCAGTGCTCATCAGTGCCGCCCATCAGTGCTCATCAGTGCCACCCGTCAGTGTCCATCAGTGCCATCCGCCAGTGCCCATCAGTGCCGCCTCTCAGTGCCCATCAGTGCCGCCCGCCAGTGCCGCCTCTCAGTGCCCAGAAGTGCCACCTCAGTGCCCAGCAGTGCCACCTCTCAGTGCCCAGCAGTGCCGCCTATCAGTGCTCATCAGTGCCGCCTATCAGTGCCGCCTATCAGTGCTCATCATTGCGGCATATTAGTACCTCCTCATCAGTGCCCATAAGTGCCACCTCATCAGTGCCCATAAGTGCCACCTCATCAGTGCCCATCAGTGCAGCCTATCAGTGCCCATCAGTGCCGCCTCATCAGCGCCCTTCAGTGAAGGAGAAAAATTTATTTTCAAAATTTACTCACAGAAAATAAGAAAACTTTTTTTTTTTCAAAATTTTCTGTCTTTTTTCTTTTTTTTTTGTAAAAAATAAAAAACCCAGAGGTGATTAAATACCACCAAAAGAAAGCTCTATTTGTGTGAAAAAAAATGATAAAAATTTGAAATGGGTACAGTGTAGCATGACCGCGCAATTGTCAGTCAAAGTGTGACAGCGCTGAAAGCTGAAAATTAGCCTGGATGGGAAGGGTGTTTAAGTGCACAGTAGGCAAGTGGTTAATAAAAACTTAAATGTTTAAACAAAATAAGAAGTGCTACTCGGTGAAAGAACTCATCATACATGTAGCATAGGATTTATTCTGCTGTAAGTCTTTAACACCATTCCATCCTTTTTTCAATTTTGCTTCTTTTAAAACTTGACATATTCATAGTAACTTCACATTCTCATAAAAAGACAAAATGCAGTGCAGCAGTATACAGCAGGCCATAGCAACTACCTATCATTGATTCAGTGTAGACAAATTAAATAAACATAAATGCAGATTTGTTGCTATGGGGTACTAATTGTTGCTAATTTGTGACATGGAGTACTGAACCATGCATGGTATATAGGAACTTTAAAAAAAATGCCTCAGTTTCCATGTTTGCACAAGCATAACAGAAACTTATATTTTTCCAGAAGTGCTGTAAATACCTTCACAAATTACCCTCATATAACATGATCTATTACACATTTCCTTCACATTAAAACATTATTTCACTTCATTGTTGTGCCACTCCTTGGCATGCCTTCTTAAAGTAATACATTTAACTTTTGGCCCAATCTTAATCAGCTCAACCAAATTATTGGCAATATACCTTTTATATAAAAGCACGCATAAAAAATATCATTGTATAATTAAGAATATGGTTCTGATTGGTAAAATACAACGTTTGTGCATTTAGATTTTTTCAAATTGTTTTTGTCAATTCAAAAAAAAAAAATAGGTGTTCATGTGTATTCAGCTACAAAAAAAAAAAAGAATATTTTTTTTTCTTAGGTGTAATATGTATCTTACTGTATGTACCTGTATGTATATAGTACAGCGATGTAATGTTACCTACTCAAGCATAATAAATATTGATTACCACCAAAATAATTAATATGTTATATATAAATGTTAATATCTTAAAATATTTAGACTATTTGATTGATAAAGCTTCAGAAGGACTTACACTGCATGTTATATTTGCCTGTTAAGAAATATCATAGTCTGTAATATTATTGCATAAGTGGGCAGATTATTACACCAAAAGTGATTTTGCAGCTTGAGGAATGAGAATTAAAAAAAAGTCCTATCTTGCATTTAAATGTTTTAACGTACCTTTACTTATTGAAGAATGAGTGTGCAAAATCAAAATCCATAAAGTGATCTGAAACTTCATTTTGACAAAAAATTAGACTTCACACCTGAGGGATATTTGAAAAAGAATCTCCCTAGTGCTCTTCTCAAGCCAAGGTTTTATAAGGGTAAACACTAGCTTAAATCCAGTCGACATTATCAAAGGGTGGAGTTTATCACTAGTGTTTTTTTTTTTTTTTTTTCATTGTTGTGGAGTCTGTATACTTTGTCCAGAATAACATTATTCATTTACTGATATGTACTGTGTAACATATGGGGGATATAGCAATGTGACAATTCATCTTTAGAATAAAGACACATAACCATGTTGTTTAAAAAATATATGATGTTTTTAAATGTTAATTCCTAAGCCCCCGTTCACACTAAGGTGACCTGTGAGGCGACCTGGTCGCCTCACAGGTCGCCGTAGGTCGCCTCCCATAGGGAAGCTGCGGACCCGTTCTAATAGGAGCGACACAAGTCGCCCCGACTTAGAAAAATGGTCCGGAGCTTCTTTGGGGCGACCTAGAGGCGACCGCCATAGACTTCAATGTTATGAAGTCCGTGGCGGGCGCTCGCACCGTGACCTCGGAGGTCGCGGTGCGAAGTAGCGTCGCTCCTATGTGAACGCGGGCTAAATCAAATGCTGATCTTGTTTGCTCTTTATTAGAGTTGAGCGGACACCTGGATGTCTGTGTTCGGTGGGTCCGATCGAACTTGAAAAAAAATCCGGGTCCGTGACCCGGACTTTTTCCGAACTTGACCCGGACACCGAACCCCATTGAAGTCAATGGGGACCCGAACTTTCAGGCACTAAAATGGCTCTAAAAAACCAATGGAAAGGGCTAGAGTGCTGCAAATGGCAGCAAAATGTAGTTAAGAGCACGGCAAGTGATCTGCAAACAAATGTGGATAGGGAAATAACCTAAAACAACAAAAAAAAAACAGAAAAATAAAACAATTTTCTTCATCTGTGAAGGACGAGGCCCATATGGAGTAGGAGGGAGGTTGAGGTGGCGGTGGATTTGGCGGTGTAGGTGGAATCGGCGGTGGAGGGGGACGAGGTAGCCAACACTGCTTTTTTTTTGTCATTTTAAATTAGGGTACACCCCAAAAGAGTGAGAAAGATCAAAAATATAACAATGGCTGGGTAAGGCCGGTATCCATCTCTATTCTCCACAAGGTACGGACAAGTTCTGTGGGATCCATGCCTGGTTCTTTTTAATGAATGTGAGCTTGTCCACATTGGCTCTGGACAGGCGGCTGCGCTTGTCTGTGATAACGCCCCCAGCCGTGCTAAATACACGTTCAGATAATACACTGGCTGCAGGGCATGCCAGCACCTCCAAGGTGTAAAGGGCAAGCTCAGGCCATGTGCCCAATTTGGAGACCCAGAAGTCGAAGGGGGCAGACCCATCATTCACTACATGTAGGCATGTGCACACATACTGCTCCACCATTTTGGTGAAATGCTGCCTGCTGCTAAGACGTTCCATATGAGCTGCTGGTGCTGCTGTTTGTTGTGGCGTGCTGACAAAGCTTTTTCACATTTCGGCCGTGCTAACCCTGCCTTCTGAGGTGCTGGTGGTGCCCTGGTTGCGTTGGCGACCTCTTCCTCCTCCTCCTCTGCCTTGGCCTTGTGCTTCCACTGTGGCCCCGTTGTCAGGTGGGAATGCCAGCAGCATCGCATCTACCAGCGTGCGCTAGTACTCGCGCATCTTGCGATCACGCTCCAGTGAGTGAATTAAGGATGGTACGTTGTCCTTGTAACGGGGATCCAGCAGCGTGGCCACCCAGTAATCAGCACAAGTTAGAATGTGGGCAACTCGGCGGTCGTTGTGGAGACACTGCAGCATGTAATCGCTCATGTGTGCCAGGCTGCCCAGAGGCAACAAAAGGCTGTCCTCTGTGGGAGGTGTATCGTCTGTGTCCTCTGTATCCCCCCAGCCACGCACCAGTGATGGCCATGAGCTGGCCTGGGTGCCACCCTGCTGTGAACATGGTTCCATCTCCTCCTCCATCTCCTCCTCCTCATCCTCCAGAACTGTGCCCCTGCTGGACAATTGTGTACCTGGCGTTTGTGGGTGCAGGAACCCACCCTCGGAGCCACTTGTGAATGACTGCCCTGAAAGCCTTGGAAATGATCCCTCTTCCTCCTCCTCCTCCTCCTCCTCCTCCTCCTGTGCCACATCCTCTTCCATCATCGCCCGAATCATTTTTTCAAGGAGGCATAGAAGTGGGATAGTTAATCTGACAACGGCGTCATCGGCACTGGCCATGTTGGTGGAGTACTCAAAACAGCCCAACAAGGCACACTGGTCTCGCATGGAGGCCCAGTTATTGGTGGTGAAGTGGTGCTGTTCCGCAGAGCGACTCACGCGTGCGTGCTGCAGCTGAAGCTCCACTATGGCCTGCTGCTGCTCGCGCAGTCTCTCCAGCATGTGCAAGGTGGAGTTCCACCTTGTGGGCACGTCACATATGAGGCGGTGAGCGGGAAGGCCGAAGTTACGCTGCAGCGCTGACAGGCGAGCAGCAGCAGGGTGAGAACGCCGAAAGTGCGCACAGATGGCCCGCACTTTCTGCAGCAGCTCTGACATATCGGGGTAATTTTTAAGGAACCTCTGCACCACCAAATTCAGCACATGCGCAAGGCAAGGGATGTGCGTCAAACCGGCTAGGCCCAGAGCTGCTATGAGATTTTGCCCGTTATTGCACACCACCAGGCCGGGCTTGAGGCTCGCTGGCAGCAACCACTCATCGGTCTGCTGTTTCATGCTCCTCCACAACTCCTGCGCGGTGTGTGGTTTTTCTAAAACTGCCTGCTGTCGTTTACCCCTGGCTGTGCTGAAGTTGGTGGTGAAGGTGTTACGCTGACCGGATGAGGAGGCGGTAGAGGATGAGGAAGCAGAGTAGGAGGAGTTAGGAACAGGAGGCAAACTGAAGCGCCCTGCAATCCTCGGTGGTGAAAGGACATGTGCCAAATTGCTATCCGCCTCAGGCTCAGCCGCCATTGCATTTACCCAGTGTGCCGTTAGGGAGATATAACGCCCCTGACCGAGACTGCAGCAGAAGAGGAAGCAGGAGGAGCCAGAGACCTTTCTTGGTTTTGAAGGTGTCTACTCCACTGCAGCTCGTGCTTTGCACTTAGATGCCTGATCATGCAGGTTGTGTTCAGGTTGAGAAGGTTTATGCCTCGCTTCAGGCTCCCTCGCTTCAGGCTCTGATTGCACAGCGTGCAAACCACTCATGTCCTGTCATCAGCACATTGTCTGAAGAACTTCCACGCTAGAGAACTCCTTTGACCTGGCTTTGGTGCGCTCGGTCCCTTGATGCGTTGGGCAGTAGCAGGCGTAGTGTCTAGGGCACGGCCGCTCCACTTTTGCACCCTGCTCCCTCTTCTGCTGTGCTGGTGGCTCTGTGCGACCACCGCTTCTTCCTCCAAACTACTCAGGTCACCTGCATGACCTTCATTCCATGTGGGGTCGAGGACCTCATCGTCCTCCACATTATCTTCCACCCAGTCTTCACCCCTGCCCTCCTTGTCGGTCTCCACAATTCTGAGTGCCGCAGCAGTTGGCACCTGCGTTTCTTCATCATCTGAGACATGCTGCGATGGTCCTTCCATGTACTCATCTTGAGAAATAAGTGGTTGGGCATCGCTGCACTCAATCTCTTCCACTTCTGGGGCAGGGCTAGGTGGATGGCCCTGGGAAACCCTGCGGACAGAGTCATCAAAAAGAAGAAGAGACTGCTGCATGACTTGGGGCTAAGACTGCTTGCCTGATTTGCAAGGGGGTGAGGTGAAAGTCGGTTGGACATCAGCTGCAGGTGCCAACTCTGACCTTTCTGCAGTAGACTGGGTGGGAGACAATGTGAAGGAACTGGAGGCACTGTCAGCAACCCAATCTACTATCGCCTGTACTGGTTCTTGGCTCAACACTTGTAGAGGCGCATGATGCCCTACCAAATACTGCTGCAGGTTCTGTTGCCTACTCACACTTGAGGAAGGTGTTTCACTTGTGCGTGTAGCTGGCACAGATCGACCACGTCCTCTCCTTGCAACAGGAGCTCTACCAGCAGCACCACGACCCAGACCACGACCCCTATTTGACGTTCTCCTCATATTTCTGTAATTTATGATCTTGCCCTAGAAAGGTGTTTATTGAATAGCGGAACAAAACAAAAACAGTATCCCACGGGTGTATCTCACAGTCAAATATGCAAACTATGCCACAATTTCATTTTTTTTTACCCCAAAAGGGTGTTTATTAAATAGCGGAATAGAAAAACAGTATACAAATACAACGGGTGTATCTCACAGTCAAATATGCGAAGTATGCCGCAATTTAATTTTTTTCACCCCAAAAGGGTGTATATTGAATAGCGGAATAGAAAAAAGTATATAAAACGGTGTATCTCACACGTACAAACACAGACTAGGCCTCGATTACAATTTTTTGTACCCTAAAGGGAGGATGAGGATGAGGAAGAGGAGTAGGAGGAGTTCAGAACAGGAGGCAAACTGAAGCACCCTGCAATCCTCGGCGGTTGAAGGAGATGCGCCAAACAAATTTAAAAGGTGTATCTCACACGTACCGATACAGACTATGCCGCAATTTAATTTTTTTCACCGCAAAAGGGTGTATATTGAATAGCGGAATAGAAAAAAGTATATAAAACGGTGTATCTCACACGTACAAACACAGACTAGGCCCCGATTACAATTTTTTGTACCCTAAAGGGAGGATGAAGATGAGGAAGAGGAGTAGGAAGAGTTCGGAACAGGAGGCAAACTTAAGGGCCCTGCTATCTTCGGCGGTGGAAGGAGATGCGCCAAACAAATTTAAAAGGTGTATATCACACGTACCGATACAGACTATGCCGCAATTTAATTTTTTTTACCCTCAAAAGGGTGTTTATTAAATAGCGGAATAGAACAACAGTATACAACGGGTGTATCTCACAGGAACGTATGAATTAAATATTTTTTATTTTTTACTTAAATTGTTCATTTTTGAATAGCAGATGTGAACACAGCAGTGTCTTATGTTTTATCTCACGGTCAGCAGGCTATGAAGGAAAAAATGTAAAAAAAAAAAAATTCCCCTTTAAATTTGTAATTTTTAAATAGCAGATTAGAACAGCACTGTGTGTAAAGGCTGTATGTCACAGTAACATATGAATGAAAAAATGAATAATTATTTTTCACTTTAATTGGTGGTTTTTCAATAGCAGATGTGAACACAGCAGTGTCTTCTGTTTTATGTCACGGTCAGCAGCAGGCTATGAAGGGAAAAAAAAAATTCCCCTTTAGATTTGTAATTTTTAAATAGCAGATTAGAACAGCACTGTGTAGTAAAATATAGCTGAACGCTGCACACAACAGACTGATAAAAATATTTTTTTTCTCCCTCCTCCTTCTCCTCCTCAGTGGGCTCAAGTGAGGGCAAAAAGATTGTTCACTGCACCACCCCCCACACAGCAAAATCGATGTAGATCGCTAACGGACGATTGTTCGGAGAGTGTGTCTCCTAATCTCTCCCTGCCTACTCTCTCCAGCCTGTCCCTAAAATGCTTTTCTATCTTTCCCTGCCTACACTCCGACCTGTCCCTACATTCTTTTCTAACAGCCACAATGTTTTTTTTTCCTGTCTCTGTCCCTAATCAGCAGCAGCCAGCACCGTTGTGTGTGCTCTCTCCCTACACTAGAACAGACTGACGTGCACCGCGTTGTGTCTCTAGCTTATAAAGACCTGGGTCACATGCTTCAGCTGGCCAATCACAGCCATGCCATTAGTAGGCATGGCTGTGATGGCTTCTATGGCACACCAGTTAAACGCTTGTTGATTGGCTGTTGAAACCGCGCCATTAAAACCGCGTCATTACATACAAAACAGGAAATAAAATTACCAAACACGGATTTTAAACCCAAATATACAGTAAAGTTTTCGGGTCCGTGTCCGCGTAACAAAAATCCAATTATCCGGTACGGACCCGAATAATACAAAAAGCGGACCCGTTTCCCGATTGGCCGAAAGGGGAAGCCATGCCATTGAGGAGACGCAGATGATGGGGAAGAAGCCGCTGTCGCCTGCTGCTGCAGATGGGTGAGTGAGCCAGGGGTCCTGTACTGTCATGCTGGGGGGGTCCTGTACTGTCATGCTAGGGGGGTCCTGTACTGTCATGCTTGGGGGGGTCCTGTACTGTCATGCAGTGTTCCGGGGTGTGCGACCTGGTGTGGTCATGGGGGGGGGTTTTGTGCAGTCCATCTGCCGCCCCACCCCAGCCCATGGAGCACCAGCCGCCACTGCTCCACAATGTATTCCCATCCCCACCTAGAATCATCCATCCCTTTCAACAATGTATTCCCATCCCTGACCAGAATCCTGGAGAGGGATGGATAATTCTGGGTGGGGATGGGGATACATTGTGGACAGGGATTGGGGTGGACTGACATTTGGGCCCATGGGAGGTGCCCCAAGGGCCCGATTTCAGTGGGGGGCCCCATGAGAGGCTCTTGGTACCTCACAGGAATCACTAAATGGGGCCACAGTCCATGCCAAATGAAAGTCCTGTCAGGGCCACAGTGCACCACTTAGCAGCTGTGTCCTTTTTGCTAGGTCTCCGGCCAGCCACCACTGCCATGCTCACAGGGAGTGGGAGGTGCTGCAGGACTATCTGCAGAGAGTGTGGGAGCCTTTTTAAAATTAACAAGCGGATAAGTAACCATTTGTTAAGTTGGCCAGCTCCTGCCTTCCTTCCAGATCTGCAGTACCTTCAGTCTCCGTCCACTGTGAGCATGGTAGCGGCTGCCGGCTTGAGATCAAAGGGAGAGGATACCCCAGGCTGATCAGTGCCTATGACTTAAAATATATAATATATTAATATAATATAAAATAAAAGTGGGTGCACTGAAGGACTTGGTAAGATGGCCAGTGGGCAGATTTGGTGGGATGGCCAGTGGGCAGGCCATGGGGAAGATTGGTGGTCAAGCACCGGGGGGCCAGTCCTAAAGATGTGTAAGGGGCCCCAACATTTCTGATGGCTGCCCTGTGTGCCACAGTAAGCGTTAACCCACCGACTTCGGCCGGTGTAGCTGTGTCAGTGCATCTTATTTAGTCTGTAGGAAAGTTATAGTGTCCACAAACTATGGTATATATCTGAAAATTGATCAATCCGTATTAGGAATGGGCACAATGACTACCTGTTCGGGTTCACACCAGAACATTTGAGAACCAAACAACAAGCCCCATTGAAGTCTATGTGACCCACACTGTAAAAATCAAAAGTGCCCATTTTGAAGGCTTATATGCAAGTAATTGGGCATACAATGGGAATGGGGGTCCGGTACTGCCCTGGGGGACATGTATCATTAAAGAAAAAGTTTGTAAAAGACTTCCTTTTTTAAATGAGCAGTGATTTACTGATGCTTAAAGTGAAAGTATCAAAATGAGGAATAACGCATGCATTTCTTGATAGAGGATCAATGGCCCGCTGTATCAGAGCTTACAGAGGCACAGGGTCCCTATGCTTTAGCATTATGGCAGGATCTGCAACTTCGTCACTTTTTAAGATCGCTCTCTCCACCAAGCTCTTATATCCGACCACTTACGGCTTTTGAGGAATATTGTACTAGACAGGGCCCGAAGAAGGGCACTCTGTCCTTTATGTATGGTTTACTAGTTGTTCCTCAGATACAACCTGCTCTACCTTGGGTCCGTAAGTGGGAGATTGAGATGGGTAGAACATTCTCGCCAGCCCACATTAAGAGTATGCTTGCACTAACATTAAAGTCTTCAAGGTGTACTAAATTGCAGGAAACGAGTTTTAAGATTCTGTCTAGATGGTACTATACACCAGTAAAGCTGCACAAATGCTATCCAGAAGTATCAGAGCGTTGTTGGCGTTGCAATTGTGCAGAGGGAACTATGCTCCATATTTTTTGGGCTTGTTCCCGATTAACACACTTCTGGTCAGAAGTCCGTAGGATTACCCAAACATTTACTGAACATATGATCCCAAATGACCCAGCTCTTTTCTTACTAAATATTGCGGACTTTCCGGTATCAGTTTTCCAAAAAGGCATTATTGGCCATCTTCTCAGTGCAGCTAAGTCCTGTATACCTTTATACTGGAAGCAGAAGTCCCCCCCTACGGTCTCGAGTTGGGTGCGCAAAGTAGAAGCTATCAGGAAGATGGAGGATTTAGTTTGGGCAGCTAGACATCAGCATGAGAAATTTACTTTACTTTGGGGGGGCTGGGATGGGTTTATGGCATTGGAAGAAGGAGCCTTATTACTTAATAGTTAGTACAGTGTATAGACTTGAAACTGGTTTCCTCCATGGTGATCCTGAAGGGGGACCTTTGGGGTGGTTTTCTTTTTTTTTTTTTTTACACAGAAAGGGATTTGGGTGGGTTTATTGCTTGTATTGTTTTTTTTTTTGATTACTGTCGAGGATAAATATGAAGTCTAGGTGACTGTTTTGTACTGTTGGAACGTATTGATGATATGTAATGCAGTGCTTGTAATTTCCAGCAATAATAAAAAGATTAAATACTAAAAAATATAAAATAAAATGAGGAATAACAATAAAAATGAATAATTTCTGTCAATATAGTGCCTGTGGGGGTTCCCTTAGTCTACCTGTAAAGTGGCACATCTGTACTGTGTAAAGACGCTGCTGCAGAAATAATTGCATTTATATACATTTTAAAAACAGCTTGGGGAGTCAGTCTGTATGATGAGGCCACAATGTAGTGCACTGGGAACTAGATTAGAGATTTTTTGGATACATTCTTGTGTCTCTTCAGACTTTGGATAGATGTAACAGGTGCGGAAAAAAATTGGTCTTTTGGTGTTAAAGGTGCCTTTACAGCATAATCCCTATAGAGGTACTCTTGATGAAAGCAAGAATTGCCTTGCTGTCAAAAATATAAATGATATGCACCTGTAAAACAGGTGGGGAAAAATTGGTCTTTGGGTGTTGGAGGGGCTCTCACACCATAACCCTATAGAGGTACTCTTGATGAAAGCAAGAATTGGCCTTGCTGTCAAAAATTGAAAAGATATGCACCTGTCAAACAGGTGCGGAGAAATTGGTCTTTGGGTGTCTGTGGCGCCTTCACACCATAAACCTATAGAGGTACTCTTGATGAAAGCAATAATTGGCCTTGCTGTCAAAATATTTAAATGATATGCATCTCTCAATCAGGTGCAGAAAAATTGGTCTTTGGGTGTTAATTGGACCCATTAAACCTACACCAAAAAACTTCTTCTTCCAGATGAAATCAACACCCACAACACTAGGCAGCCTAGAAGTTTTGCAGAGATTCAATCAATATCCCAAAAACACCTAATCAGTGACATCGGCATCGGGGGGTTTCATAGCTGCTGGAATCCAGGAATGATTCATTTTTATAAATGTCAGACGGTCCACGAAGTCTGTGAACAGACACATTGTATTATCAGTAATAAAAACTCCAGCAGCACTGAATGCCCATTCAGAAAGCATGCTGGATGCAGGGCTGCCAAGCAGCTCAATTGTATACTGGGCATGTTTTGGCCAGTGCTCTATTCTCATGACCCAGTAACCCAGTGGATCGTCAGATGGAAAACTCCCCATCTCTGTTTTCACTCCTAGATAATTGTCCACCATATGACGCTGATGCTGCCGATGGGATGTGGAAGCTGAGAGCCCTGGGCGGCAAGGACTAAGAAAAATAGTGAAATGCATCACTTAGGTGGCACTCTTCTCCACTGCTACTTTCTTGACCAACAGAAGCCTCAAAACGATGTTTTCTGCGACACTTTAACCTATCAGAGTCGGGAAAAGCATTAGATAAACTCCTCTTTAAAGTGTCCTCAAGATATTTCATCTTCTACACCCTCTGTGGGGATGGGATAAATTCTGAGACTTTCCCCTTGTAGCGGTGGTCAAGGAGGGTTGCCAACCAATAGTGATCCTTCTCCTTGATGCCACGTATTCTTGGGTCCTTTGAAGCATGAGGTAGCCCATATACCTCAAGTTTGTGGAGGCATGAGAAGCAGACTCCTCAGGGTCACTGAGGATTACAGTATCTGGAACTGTCTCCTCCCAGTCACGTACTATTCCCAAGGGTTCTGAGGGTTCTTAGGCTGTCGTTTTGCCATACTCACACCGGTACTTGTTAATGACTCTCTGCTGCATGTGCAGCCGCTATAACATTGCCAAAATTGAGTTCCACCTGGTGGGCATGTCACAAATCTGGTGGTTTACAAGCAGGTGCAATTCCCATTGAATTTCAGCCAACCGAGCACTGGCTGTGTTTGACTGCCTGAAATGGCTACAGACTCTTCTGGCCTGCTTTAGCAGATCTTCGAAACCTAGGTAGGAAATGTTGCAGCACTAGAATGAGGACATGTGCCAGGCATGGCACATTTGTCAACTTTCCTTGTCTAAGGGCAGACAGGAAGTTTGTGCCATTATCGCACACCACCATTCCTGGCTCCAGCTGTCTTGGCGTGAACCACTTTTGAGCCTGCCCCACACCCACTGAAGCACTTCATCATGGCACCTTTTAGCCTGACTCATTGAATAGCCCCTTGAATGCTTAGGGGATACTTCTGGTTCCTACAACAAATCAGAGGAGGGCATGGAGGAGGAAGAAGGGGTAGAGCTGACAAATCCCGCATCTTCATCACTAGCTGTATGGAGACGTGGTGGCAAAACAAGCTGCAGCACTGAGCCCTGTCAAGCATCCTTTCCGAATTGCAAGCAGAGATAACCAGTGTATTGTGAACTAAATATAGCGTCCCTGACCGTGCTTGCTGGACCACGTGTCAGCAGTAACGTGGATTTTGCGGCTGACTGCCACAACATTGCTTTCCACGTGATGGTACAGAGCTGGAATGGCCTTATGTGAAGAGAAATACCGACTGAGAACCTGCCTTTGTGGTACACCAGATGGAAAGGCAGAGGTTGTAAAGCCATCAGCTTTTACAAGCTTGCATTTAGATGCTGGGCATATGGGTGGCAGTAACTGTATTTATTTTTTTCACTGCAGCAGATGGGGCAGAGACATTTTCTGGTTATAGTCTACAGCTGGTGGAGTGCTACTGGCAGATGTGCTGTAAGGACCTGGGACACCCTGTGCAATACCATCATCTCTGTCATTGGAGGCTGCTGAGAGGTCATGAGGTATAGTAGGGGTAGACTGAGGTGAGTAAGGAAGAGGAACAGAATTGTGCCCCTTTTGTGTGGCTTTCAGGTGCTCTTGCCAATGGGCTGAATGGTGGGTTAAATGCCTTGTCAAGTATGTGGCACCCAAATGGCTGGTGTTATTTGCCATACTTGATGTGCTTGAGACAAAGTTTGCAAACTGAAACAGTGAGATTGGCTGCACATGTGCTAAAAAAAGGCCCAGATAGCTGAGCTTTGGGAAGGGTGTCTGGAGATAACAGCTCCACAATGTGATGGAATAGGATGGCTGCTCTCTAACTCTTCAAGGATGGCTGCCTTGTTGGGGTTGTAAGGATAAGAGGTGATATGTGCGCTGTCACTTAGGTATTCAATTAGGAGGGATTCCTATAATGTATTGCAGCTGATAGAGAAACTTATACGGCTATGAGATTAGGATCAAATCCTATCCCACACGCATCCAGCTCTAGTATTTTCACTAAATACCAATATCGATTTCACATTGCAAAATGAGTCGGCGCTAGTGGGAGAAAATCTCAGAGGGGCTCAAACTGGACACTATTGAATAAAAAGAGGAAAGATGAATTTAAATCATCAAGTACAGGAAAAGTGTATAAAATAGATAATTTTATCACATGTTGGACCGAAGGGGTCGGTCTATATATTAGAATGTTCATCCTCCATTCAATGTGTTCATGCTCCATTTAGCAGGACTAAAAGACCCCTGTGGAAACGGTTATGGAAACATATACAGAATATTCAAACAGGTTTCCCGAAACATAGCGTATCGAAACATTTTCTGGAAGTGCATAACAAAGACCCCTCCTCTTTAAGTTTTCTGGGAATTGAAAAATATAAACCCCATTGGAGAGGGAGTCATAGAATAAGAACTCTTAGCCAAGCAGAATCCCGTTGGATTTTTGAGATCCAGACACTTTCTCCTCAGGGACTTAATATTGAATTTGATCGTAACTAGGGTTGAGCGAACACCTAGATGTCCGTGTTCGACGGGTTCGGCCGAACTTTAAAAAAAAGTCCGGGTCCGTGTCCCGGACTTTTACCGAACTTTTCCCGGACACCGAACCCCATTGAAGTCAATGGGGACCCGAACTTTAAGGCACTAAAATGGCTCTAAAACACCAAAGGAAAGGGCTAGAGTGCTGCAAATGGCAGCAAAACGTAATTAAGAGCATGGCAAGTGCTCTGCAAACAAATGTGGATAGGGAAATAACTTAAAACAACAAAAAAAAAACAGAAAAATAAAACAATGTTCTTCTTCATCTCTGAAGGACGAGGCCCATATGGAGTAGGAGGGAGGTTGAGGTGGTGGTGGATGTGGCGGTGACATAGGCGTGCGCACAGGGTGTGCTGGGTGTGCCTGGGCACACCCTAATCACCTAGGGCACATAGCATTGCCAGTGAGGAGATGGGAAAGATCTCCCTGGGACCTGCTCTGCTCTATTTCTCCTTGCCTACAGGTACATGGCCCCGATACATTACTCTCCCTGCTGGCAAACACATGCATGTGTATTTCAACTTTGGGGTGCACACCTTAATGCAATAGGCTGCGCACACCTATGGGCGGTGTAGGTGGAAGCGGCGGTGGAGGAGGACCAGGGCCGGATTAACAGCATCATGGGCTTGGTGCTGAGGATTTTGAAGGGCCTTAAGGGCCGTGCCTTGCCATGCACCCAGAGGAGGAAGGGTGCAGCCATGCATGCCTAATTCAACATGGGATGCTGTCTCTGAAGCCCATAAACACATCCATGCATCGCCAACTGTCCCTCCTTGTCCGGCCTTCACGCTGTGTGGGGAGGTTCTGAGGGTGCTGCCTGGGGAAGCGAGCATAGAAGCCAGACTTCTGTGTTTACAAGTGACAGAAGAGCGGTAACAGTGAATATGGCCAACCCGGGGCCTATATAAAAGGTAGGGGCCTGGAGCTGCAGCTCCAATAGCCCCTACATTAATCTGGCCCTGAGGAGGAGGACGAGGTAGCCAACACTGCTTCTTTTCAAAAATTTTAAATGAGGGTACACCCCAAAAGAGTGAGAAAGAGCAAAAATGGAACAATGGGTGGGTAAGGTCGGTATCCATTGCTATTCTGCATAAGGTACGGAAAAGTCCCGTGGGATCCATGCCTGGTTCATTTTAATGAACGTGAGCTTGTCCACATTGTCTCTGGACAGGCGGCTGCGCTTGTCTGTTATAACGCCCCCAGCCGTGCTAAATACCCGTTCAGATAATACACTGGCTGCAGGGCACGCCAGCACCTCCAAGGCGTAAAGGGCAAGCTCAGGCCATGTGCCCAATTTGGAGACCCAGAAGTTGAAGGGGGCAGACCCGTCATTCACTACATGTAGGCGTGTGCACACATACTGCTCCACCATGTTGGTAAAATGCTGCCTCCTGCTAAGACGTTCCATCTGAGCTGCTGGTGCTGCTGTTTGTTGTGGCGTGCTGACAAAGCTTTTCCACATTTCGGCCATGCTAACCCTGCCTTCTGAGGTGCTGGCGGTGCCCTGGTTGCGTTGGCGACCTCCTCCTCCTCCTCCTCTGCCTTGTGCTTCCACTGTGGCCCCGCTGTCAGATGGGAATGCCAGCAGCATGGCGTCTACCAGCGTGCGCTTGTACTCGCGCATCTTGCGATCGCGCTCCAGTGAGTGAATTAAGGACGGTACGTTGTCCTTGTAACGGGGATCCAGCAGCGTGGCCACCCAGTAATCAGCACAAGTTAGAATGTGGGCAACTCGGCGGTCGTTGTGGAGACACTGCAGCATGTAATCGCTCATGTGTGCCAGGCTGCCCAGAGGCGACGAAAGGCTGTCCTCTGTGGGAGGTGTATCGTCCGTGTCCTCTGTATCCCCCCAGCCACGCACCAGTGATGGCCATGAGCTGGCCTGGGTGCCACCCTGCTGTGAACATGGTTCCATCTCCTCCTCCAGCTCCTCCTCCTCCTCATCCTCCTCATCCTCCAGAACTGTGCCCCTGCTGGACAATTGCGTCCCTGGCGTTTGCGTGTGCAGGAACCCACCCTCGGAGCCCCTTGCGAATGACTGCCCTGAAAGCCTTGGAAATGTTACCTCTTCATCCTCCTCCTCCTCCTCATCCTGTGCCACATCCTCTTCCATCATCGCCCGAATTGTTTTTTCAAGGAGGCATAGAAGTGGGATAGTTAAGCTGAGAACGGCGTCATTGCCACTGGCCATGTTGGTGGAGTACTCAAAACAGCGCAACAAGGCAC
The DNA here is from genome assembly GCF_965119305.1 of Pelophylax lessonae. NCBI lineage: Eukaryota > Metazoa > Chordata > Amphibia > Anura > Ranidae > Pelophylax > Pelophylax lessonae. The sequence continues at coordinate 82,128,628 of NC_138777.1, read as the reverse complement.
ACAGGTCTCGCATGGAGGCCCAGTTATTGGTGGTGAAGTGGTGCTGTTCCGCAGAGCGACTCACGCGTGCGTGCTGCAGCTGAAACTCCACTATGGCCTGCTGCTGCTCGCACAGTCTTTCCAGCATGTGCAAGGTGGAGTTCCACCTTGTGGGCACGTCACATATGAGGCGGTGAGCGGGAAGGCCGAAGTTACGCTGCAGCGCTGCCAGGCGAGCAGCAGCAGGGTGAGAACGCCGAAAGTGCGCACAAACGGCCCGCACTTTCTGCAGCAGCTCTGACATATCGGGGTAGTTTTTAAGGAACCTCTGCACCACCAAATTCAGCACATGCGCCAGGCAAGGGATGTGCGTCAAACCGGCTAGGCCCAGAGCTGCTATGAGATTTCGCCCGTTATCACACACCACCAGGCCGGGCTTGAGGCTCGCTGGCAGCAACCACTCATTTGTCTGCTGTTCCATGCTCCTCCACAACTCCTGCGCGGTGTGTGGTTTGTCCCCCAAACAGGCAAGTTGTAAAACTGCCTGCTGTCGTTTACCCCTGGCCGTGCTGAAGTTGGTGGTGAAGGTGTTACGCTGTCCGGATGAGGAGGCGGTAGAGGATGAGGAAGCGGAGTAGGAGGAGTTACGAACAGGAGGCAAACTGAAGCGCCCTGCAATCCTCGGTGGTGGAAGGACATGCGCCAAATTGCTATCCGCCTCAGGCCCATCCGCCACTGCATTTACCCAGTGTGCCGTTAGGGAGATATAACGCCCCTGACCGTGCTTACTGGTCCACGTATCCGTAGTTAGGTGGACCTTGGCACAGATGGCGTTGCGCAGTGCACACCTGATATTTTCCCCCACTTGGTTGTGCAGGGAAGGGATGGCTTGCCTGGAAAAGTAGTGGCGGCTGGGCACGACGTACTGTGGGACAGCCACCGACATAAGGTTTTTAAAACTGTGCGTCTCCACCAGACGGAATGACAGCATTTCAAAGGCCAATAATTTTGAAATGCTGGCATTCAGGGCCAGGGATCGCGGGTGGGTAGGGGGGTACTTCCTCTTCCTCTCAAGTGTTTGGGAGATGGAAAGCTGAACGCTTCCACGGGACATTGTGGAGATGGTTGTTGGTGACCCAGGTGGTGGTGTTGCTGACAGATCGTCTGTTTGCGGGGTGGCAGGTGCCGGTATCACTACAGATGTGGCTGGAGCGGCCGAGACTGCAGCAGAAGAGGAAGCAGGATGAGCCAGAGACGTTTCTTGGTTTTGAAGGTGTGTACTCCACTGCAGCTCGTGCTTTGCACTTAGATGCCTGATCATGCAGGTTGTGCTCAGGTTGAGAAGGTTCATGCCTCGCTTCAAGCTCTGATTGCACAGGGTGCAAACCACTCGTGTCCTGTCATCAGCACATTTTCTAAAGAACTTCCACGCTAGAGAACTCCTTTGAGCTGACTTTGGTGCGCTCGTTCCCTTGCTGCGTTGGGCAGTAGCGGGCGTAGTGTCTAGGGCACGGCCGCTCCGCTTCTGCACCCTGCTCCCTCTTCTGCTGTGCTGGTGGCTCTGTGCGACCACCGCCTCTTCCTCCAAACTACTCAGGTCACCTGCATGACGTTCATTCCATGTGGGGTCGAGGACCTCATCGTCCTCCACATCATCTTCCACCCAGTCTTCACCCCTGCCCTCCTTGTCGGTCTCCACAATGCTGAACGCCGCAGCAGTTGGCACCTGCGTTTCGTCATCATCGGAGACGTGCTGCGATGATCCTTGCATGTACTCATCTTGAGAAATAAGTGGTTGGGCATCGCTGCACTCAATCTCTTCCACTTCTGGGGCAGGGCTAGGTGGATGGCCCTGGGAAACCCTGCTGACAGAGTCCTCAAAAAGAATAAGAGACTGCTGTATGGCTTGGGGCTCAGACTGCTGGCCTGATTTGCAAGGGGGTGAGGTGAAAGACGGTTGGACATTGGCTGCAGGTGCCAACTCTGACCTTTCTGCAGTAGACTGGGTGGGAGACAATGTGAAGGAACTGGAGGCACTGTCAGCAGCAAACCAATCTACTATCGCCTCAACTTGTTCTGGCCTCATCACTTCTAGGGGCGTTTGATGCCCTACCAAATACTGATGCAGGTTCTGTCGCCTACTCACACTTGAGGAAGGTGTTTCACTTGTGCGTGTAGCTGGCACAGATCGACCATGTCCTCTCCTTGCAACAGGAGCTCTACCAGCAGCACCACGACCCAGGCCACGGCCCTTATTTGACGGTCTCCTCATATTTCTGTAATTTAAGATCTTGCCCTAGAAAGGTTTTTATTGAATAGCGGAATAGAAAATATGATCCAAAAAAAGTGTATGTATATCACACGTACACAACCACACTAGGCCCCAATTACTATTGTTTGTACCCCTAAAAGGCTAGATGAGGAGTAGGGGGAGTATGGAACAGGCAGCACCCTCAAACCTTCAGAAGTATGAGATGAACCCCAACAACTTGGAAAGGTGGATCTCTCTCACACGTACCGACACAGACTATCCCGCAATTCAATTGATCCTCAAAGGTTTTTATTGAATAGCGGAATAGGAAATATGATCAAAAAAAGTGTATGTATCTCGCACGTACACAACCACACTAGGCCCCAATTACTATTGTTTGTACCCCTAAAAGGCTAGATGAGGAGTAGGGGGGGTATGGAACAGGCAGCACCCTCAAACCTTCAGAAGTATGAGATGAACCCCAACAACTTGGAAAGGTGGATCTCTCTCACACGTACCGACACAGACTATCCCGCAATTCAATTGATCCTCAAAGGTTTTTATTGAATAGCGGAATAGGAAATATGATCAAAAAAAGTGTATGTATCTCGCACGTACACAACCACACTAGGCCCCAATTACTATTGTTTGTACCCCTAAAAGGCTAGATGAGGAGTAGGGGGGGTATGGAACAGGCAGCACCCTCAAACCTTCAGAAGTATGAGATGAACCCCAACAACTTGGAAAGGTGGATCTCTCTCACACGTACCGACACAGACTATCCCGCAATTCAATTGATCCTCAAAGGTTTTTATTGAATAGCGGAATAGGAAATATGATCAAAAAAAGTGTATGTATATCACACGTACACAACCACACTAGGCCCCAATTACTATTGTTTGTACCCCTAAAAGGCTAGATGAGGAGTAGGGGGAGTATGGAACAGGCAGCACCCTCAAACCTTCAGAAGTATGAGATGAACCCCAACAACTTGGAAAGGTGGATCTCTCTCACACGTACCGACACAGACTATCCCGCAATTCAATTGATCCTCAAAGGTTTTTATTGAATAGCGGAATAGGAAATATGATCAAAAAAAGTGTATGTATCTCGCACGTACACAACCACACTAGGCCCCAATTACTATTGTTTGTACCCCTAAAAGGCTAGATGAGGAGTAGGGGGGGTATGGAACAGGCAGCACCCTCAAACCTTCAGAAGTATGAGATGAACCCCAACAACTTGGAAAGGTGGATCTCTCTCACACGTACCGACACAGACTATCCCGCAATTCAATTGATCCTCAAAGGTTTTTATTGAATAGCGGAATAGGAAATATGATCAAAAAAAGTGTATGTATCTCGCACGTACACAACCACACTAGGCCCCAATTACTATTGTTTGTACCCCTAAAAGGCTAGATGAGGAGTAGGGGGGGTATGGAACAGGCAGCACCCTCAAACCTTCAGAAGTATGAGATGAACCCCAACAACTTGGAAAGGTGGATCTCTCTCACACGTACCGACACAGACTATCCCGCAATTCAATTGATCCTCAAAGGTTTTTATTGAATAGCGGAATAGGAAATATGATCAAAAAAAGTGTATGTATCTCGCACGTACACAACCACACTAGGCCCCAATTACTATTGTTTGTACACCTAAAAGGCTAGATGAGGAGTAGGGGGAGTATGGAACAGGCAGCACCCTCAAACCTTCAGAAGTATGAGATGAACCCCAACAACTTGGAAAGGTGGATCTCTCTCACACGTACCAACACAGACTATCCCCCAATTTAACTGATCCCCAAAGGTTTTTGATTAAATAGCGGAATAGAAAATATGATCCAAAAAAAGTGTATGTATATCACACGTACACAACCACACTAGGCCCCAATTACTATTGTTTGTACCCCTAAAAGGCTAGATGAGGAGTAGGGGGAGTATGGAACAGGCAGCACCCTCAAACCTTCAGAAGTATGAGATGAACCCCAACAACTTGGAAAGGTGGATCTCTCTCACACGTACCGACACAGACTATCCCGCAATTCAATTGATCCTCAAAGGTTTTTATTGAATAGCGGAATAGGAAATATGATCAAAAAAAGTGTATGTATCTCGCACGTACACAACCACACTAGGCCCCAATTACTATTGTTTGTACCCCTAAAAGGCTAGATGAGGAGTAGGGGGAGTATGGAACAGGCAGCACCCTCAAACCTTCAGAAGTATGAGATGAACCCCAACAACTTGGAAAGGTGGATCTCTCTCACACGTACCAACACAGACTATCCCCCAATTTAACTGATCCCCAAAGGTTTTTGATTAAATAGCGGAATAGAAAATATGATCCCAAAAAAGTGTATGTATATCACACGTACACAACCACACTAGGCCCCAATTACTATTGTTTGTACCCCTAAAAGGCTAGGAGTAGGGGGAGTATGGAACAGGCAGCACCCTCAAACCTTCAGAAGTATGAGATGAACCCCAACAACTTGGAAAGGTGGATCTCTCTCACACGTACCAACACAGACTATCCCCCAATTTAACTGATCCCCAAAGGTTTTTGATTAAATAGCGGAATAGAAAATATGATCCAAAAAAAGTGTATGTATATCACACGTACACAACCACACTAGGCCCCAATTACTATTGTTTGTACCCCTAAAAGGCTAGGAGTAGGGGGAGTATGGAACATGCAGCACCCTCAAACCTTCAGAAGTATGAGATGAACCCCAACAACTTGGAAAGGTGGATCTCTCTCACACGTACCAACACAGACTATCCCCCAATTTAACTGATCCCCAAAGGTTTTTGATTAAATAGCGGAATAGAAAATATGATCCCAAAAAAGTGTATGTATATCACACGTACACAACCACACTAGGCCCCAATTACTATTGTTTGTACCCCTAAAAGGCTAGGAGTAGGGGGAGTATGGAACAGGCAGCACCCTCAAACCTTCAGAAGTATGAGATGAACCCCAACAACTTGGAAAGGTGGATCTCTCTCACACGTACCAACACAGACTATCCCCCAATTTAACTGATCCCCAAAGGTTTTTGATTAAATAGCGGAATAGAAAATATGATCCCAAAAAAGTGTATGTATATCACACGTACACAACCACACTAGGCCCCAATTACTATTGTTTGTACCCCTAAAAGGCTAGGAGTAGGGGGAGTATGGAACAGGCAGCACCCTCAAACCTTCAGAAGTATGAGATGAACCCCAACAACTTGGAAAGGTGGATCTCTCTCACACGTACCAACACAGACTATCCCCCAATTTAACTGATCCCCAAAGGTTTTTGATTAAATAGCGGAATAGAAAATATGATCCAAAAAAAGTGTATGTATATCACACGTACACAACCACACTAGGCCCCAATTACTATTGTTTGTACCCCTAAAAGGCTAGATGAGGAGTAGGGGGAGTATGGAACAGGCAGCACCCTCAAACCTTCAGAAGTATGAGATGAACCCCAACAACTTGGAAAGGTGGATCTCTCTCACACGTACCGACACAGACTATCCCGCAATTCAATTGATCCTCAAAGGTTTTTATTGAATAGCGGAATAGGAAATATGATCAAAAAAAGTGTATGTATCTCGCACGTACACAACCACACTAGGCCCCAATTACTATTGTTTGTACCCCTAAAAGGCTAGATGAGGAGTAGGGGGGGTATGGAACAGGCAGCACCCTCAAACCTTCAGAAGTATGAGATGAACCCCAACAACTTGGAAAGGTGGATCTCTCTCACACGTACCGACACAGACTATCCCGCAATTCAATTGATCCTCAAAGGTTTTTATTGAATAGCGGAATAGGAAATATGATCAAAAAAAGTGTATGTATCTCGCACGTACACAACCACACTAGGCCCCAATTACTATTGTTTGTACCCCTAAAAGGCTAGATGAGGAGTAGGGGGGGGTATGGAACAGGCAGCACCCTCAAACCTTCAGAAGTATGAGATGAACCCCAACAACTTGGAAAGGTGGATCTCTCTCACACGTACCGACACAGACTATCCCGCAATTCAATTGATCCTCAAAGGTTTTTATTGAATAGCGGAATAGGAAATATGATCAAAAAAAGTGTATGTATCTCGCACGTACACAACCACACTAGGCCCCAATTACTATTGTTTGTACCCCTAAAAGGCTAGATGAGGAGTAGGGGGAGTATGGAACAGGCAGCACCCTCAAACCTTCAGAAGTATGAGATGAACCCCAACAACTTGGAAAGGTGGATCTCTCTCACACGTACCAACACAGACTATCCCCCAATTTAACTGATCCCCAAAGGTTTTTGATTAAATAGCGGAATAGAAAATATGATCCCAAAAAAGTGTATGTATATCACACGTACACAACCACACTAGGCCCCAATTACTATTGTTTGTACCCCTAAAAGGCTAGGAGTAGGGGGAGTATGGAACAGGCAGCACCCTCAAACCTTCAGAAGTATGAGATGAACCCCAACAACTTGGAAAGGTGGATCTCTCTCACACGTACCAACACAGACTATCCCCCAATTTAACTGATCCCCAAAGGTTTTTGATTAAATAGCGGAATAGAAAATATGATCCAAAAAAAGTGTATGTATATCACACGTACACAACCACACTAGGCCCCAATTACTATTGTTTGTACCCCTAAAAGGCTAGGAGTAGGGGGAGTATGGAACAGGCAGCACCCTCAAACCTTCAGAAGTATGAGATGAACCCCAACAACTTGGAAAGGTGGATCTCTCTCACACGTACCAACACAGACTATCCCCCAATTTAACTGATCCCCAAAGGTTTTTGATTAAATAGCGGAATAGAAAATATGATCCCAAAAAAGTGTATGTATATCACACGTACACAACCACACTAGGCCCCAATTACTATTGTTTGTACCCCTAAAAGGCTAGGAGTAGGGGGAGTATGGAACAGGCAGCACCCTCAAACCTTCAGAAGTATGAGATGAACCCCAACAACTTGGAAAGGTGGATCTCTCTCACACGTACCAACACAGACTATCCCCCAATTTAACTGATCCCCAAAGGTTTTTGATTAAATAGCGGAATAGAAAATATGATCCCAAAAAAGTGTATGTATATCACACGTACACAACCACACTAGGCCCCAATTACTATTGTTTGTACCCCTAAAAGGCTAGGAGTAGGGGGAGTATGGAACAGGCAGCACCCTCAAACCTTCAGAAGTATGAGATGAACCCCAACAACTTGGAAAGGTGGATCTCTCTCACACGTACCAACACAGACTATCCCCCAATTTAACTGATCCCCAAAGGTTTTTGATTAAATAGCGGAATAGAAAATATGATCCAAAAAAAGTGTATGTATATCACACGTACACAACCACACTAGGACCCAATTACTATTGTTTGTACCCCTAAAAGGCTAGATGAGGAGTAGGGGGAGTATGGAACAGGCAGCACCCTCAAACCTTCAGAAGTATGAGATGAACCCCAACAACTTGGAAAGGTGGATCTCTCTCACACGTACCGACACAGACTATCCCGCAATTCAATTGATCCTCAAAGGTTTTTATTGAATAGCGGAATAGGAAATATGATCAAAAAAAGTGTATGTATCTCGCACGTACACAACCACACTAGGCCCCAATTACTATTGTTTGTACCCCTAAAAGGCTAGATGAGGAGTAGGGGGGGTATGGAACAGGCAGCACCCTCAAACCTTCAGAAGTATGAGATGAACCCCAACAACTTGGAAAGGTGGATCTCTCTCACACGTACCGACACAGACTATCCCGCAATTCAATTGATCCTCAAAGGTTTTTATTGAATAGCGGAATAGGAAATATGATCAAAAAAAGTGTATGTATCTCGCACGTACACAACCACACTAGGCCCCAATTACTATTGTTTGTACCCCTAAAAGGCTAGATGAGGAGTAGGGGGGGTATGGAACAGGCAGCACCCTCAAACCTTCAGAAGTATGAGATGAACCCCAACAACTTGGAAAGGTGGATCTCTCTCACACGTACCGACACAGACTATCCCGCAATTCAATTGATCCTCAAAGGTTTTTATTGAATAGCGGAATTGGAAATATGATCAAAAAAAGTGTATGTATCTCGCACGTACACAACCACACTAGGCCCCAATTACTATTGTTTGTACCCCTAAAAGGCTAGATGAGGAGTAGGGGGAGTATGGAACAGGCAGCACCCTCAAACCTTCAGAAGTATGAGATGAACCCCAACAACTTGGAAAGGTGGATCTCTCTCACACGTACCGACACAGACTATCCCCCAATTTAACTGATCCCCAAAGGTTTTTGATTAAATAGCGGAATAGAAAATATGATCCAAAAAAAGTGTATGTATATCACACGTACACAACCACACTAGGCCCCAATTACTATTGTTTGTACCCCTAAAAGGCTAGATGAGGAGTAGGGGGAGTATGGAACAGGCAGCACCCTCAAACCTTCAGAAGTATGAGATGAACCCCAACAACTTGGAAAGGTGGATCTCTCTCACACGTACCGACACAGACTATCCCGCAATTCAATTGATCCTCAAAGGTTTTTATTGAATAGCGGAATAGGAAATATGATCAAAAAAAGTGTATGTATCTCGCACGTACACAACCACACTAGGCCCCAATTACTATTGTTTGTACCCCTAAAAGGCTAGATGAGGAGTAGGGGGAGTATGGAACAGGCAGCACCCTCAAACCTTCAGAAGTATGAGATGAACCCCAACAACTTGGAAAGGTGGATCTCTCTCACACGTACCAACACAGACTATCCCCCAATTTAACTGATCCCCAAAGGTTTTTGATTAAATAGCGGAATAGAAAATATGATCCCAAAAAAGTGTATGTATATCACACGTACACAACCACACTAGGCCCCAATTACTATTGTTTGTACCCCTAAAAGGCTAGGAGTAGGGGGAGTATGGAACAGGCAGCACCCTCAAACCTTCAGAAGTATGAGATGAACCCCAACAACTTGGAAAGGTGGATCTCTCTCACACGTACCAACACAGACTATCCCCCAATTTAACTGATCCCCAAAGGTTTTTGATTAAATAGCGGAATAGAAAATATGATCCAAAAAAAGTGTATGTATATCACACGTACACAACCACACTAGGCCCCAATTACTATTGTTTGTACCCCTAAAAGGCTAGGAGTAGGGGGAGTATGGAACAGGCAGCACCCTCAAACCTTCAGAAGTATGAGATGAACCCCAACAACTTGGAAAGGTGGATCTCTCTCACACGTACCAACACAGACTATCCCCCAAATTAACTGATCCCCAAAGGTTTTTGATTAAATAGCGGAATAGAAAATATGATCCCAAAAAAGTGTATGTATATCACACGTACACAACCACACTAGGCCCCAATTACTATTGTTTGTACCCCTAAAAGGCTAGGAGTAGGGGGAGTATGGAACAGGCAGCACCCTCAAACCTTCAGAAGTATGAGATGAACCCCAACAACTTGGAAAGGTGGATCTCTCTCACACGTACCAACACAGACTATCCCCCAATTTAACTGATCCCCAAAGGTTTTTGATTAAATAGCGGAATAGAAAATATGATCCCAAAAAAGTGTATGTATATCACACGTACACAACCACACTAGGCCCCAATTACTATTGTTTGTACCCCTAAAAGGCTAGGAGTAGGGGGAGTATGGAACAGGCAGCACCCTCAAACCTTCAGAAGTATGAGATGAACCCCAACAACTTGGAAAGGTGGATCTCTCTCACACGTACCAACACAGACTATCCCCCAATTTAACTGATCCCCAGAGGTTTTTGATTAAATAGCGGAATAGAAAATATGATCCCAAAAAAGTGTATGTATATCACACGTACACAACCACACTAGGCCCCAATTACTATTGTTTGTACCCCTAAAAGGCTAGGAGTAGGGGGAGTATGGAACAGGCAGCACCCTCAAACCTTTAGAAGTATGAGATGAACCCCAACAACTTGGAAAGGTGGATCTCTCTCACACGTACCAACACAGACTATCCCCCAATTTAACTGATCCCCAAAGGTTTTTGATTAAATAGCGGAATAGAAAATATGATCCCAAAAAAGTGTATGTATATCACACGTACACAACCACACTAGGCCCCAATTACTATTGTTTGTACCCCTAAAAGGCTAGGAGTAGGGGGAGTATGGAACAGGCAGCACCCTCAAACCTTCAGAAGTATGAGATGAACCCCAACAACTTGGAAAGGTGGATCTCTCTCACACGTACCAACACAGACTATCCCCCAATTTAACTGATCCCCAAAGGTTTTTGATTAAATAGCGGAATAGAAAATATGATCCCAAAAAAGTGTATGTATATCACACGTACACAACCACACTAGGCCCCAATTACTATTGTTTGTACCCCTAAAAGGCTAGGAGTAGGGGGAGTATGGAACAGGCAGCACCCTCAAACCTTCAGAAGTATGAGATGAACCCCAACAACTTGGAAAGGTGGATCTCTCTCACACGTACCAACACAGACTATCCCCCAATTTAACTGATCCCCAAAGGTTTTTGATTAAATAGCGGAATAGAAAATATGATCCCAAAAAAGTGTATGTATATCACACGTACACAACCACACTAGGCCCCAATTACTATTGTTTGTACCCCTAAAAGGCTAGGAGTAGGGGGAGTATGGAACAGGCAGCACCCTCAAACCTTCAGAAGTATGAGATGAACCCCAACAACTTGGAAAGGTGGATCTCTCTCACACGTACCAACACAGACTATCCCCCAATTTAACTGATCCCCAAAGGTTTTTGATTAAATAGCGGAATAGAAAATATGATCCCAAAAAAGTGTATGTATATCACACGTACACAACCACACTAGGCCCCAATTACTATTGTTTGTACCCCTAAAAGGCTAGGAGTAGGGGGAGTATGGAACAGGCAGCACCCTCAAACCTTCAGAAGTATGAGATGAACCCCAACAACTTGGAAAGGTGGATCTCTCTCACACGTACCGACACAGACTATCCCGCAATTCAATTGATCCTCAAAGGTTTTTATTGAATAGCGGAATAGGAAATATGATCAAAAAAAGTGTATGTATCTCGCACGTACACAACCACACTAGGCCCCAATTACTATTGTTTGTACCCCTAAAAGGCTAGATGAGGAGTAGGGGGAGTATGGAACAGGCAGCACCCTCAAACCTTCAGAAGTATGAGATGAACCCCAACAACTTGGAAAGGTGGATCTCTCTCACACGTACCAACACAGACTATCCCCCAATTTAACTGATCCCCAAAGGTTTTTGATTAAATAGCGGAATAGAAAATATGATCCAAAAAAAGTGTATGTATATCACACGTACACAACCACACTAGGCCCCAATTACTATTGTTTGTACCCCTAAAAGGCTAGATGAGGAGTAGGGGGAGTATGGAACAGGCAGCACCCTCAAACCTTCAGAAGTATGAGATGAACCCCAACAACTTGGAAAGGTGGATCTCTCTCACACGTACCGACACAGACTATCCCGCAATTCAATTGATCCTCAAAGGTTTTTATTGAATAGCGGAATAGGAAATATGATCAAAAAAAGTGTATGTATCTCGCACGTACACAACCACACTAGGCCCCAATTACTATTGTTTGTACCCCTAAAAGGCTAGATGAGGAGTAGGGGGAGTATGGAACAGGCAGCACCCTCAAACCTTCAGAAGTATGAGATGAACCCCAACAACTTGGAAAGGTGGATCTCTCTCACACGTACCAACACAGACTATCCCCCAATTTAACTGATCCCCAAAGGTTTTTGATTAAATAGCGGAATAGAAAATATGATCCCAAAAAAGTGTATGTATATCACACGTACACAACCACACTAGGCCCCAATTACTATTGTTTGTACCCCTAAAAGGCTAGGAGTAGGGGGAGTATGGAACAGGCAGCACCCTCAAACCTTCAGAAGTATGAGATGAACCCCAACAACTTGGAAAGGTGGATCTCTCTCACACGTACCAACACAGACTATCCCCCAATTTAACTGATCCCCAAAGGTTTTTGATTAAATAGCGGAATAGAAAATATGATCCAAAAAAAGTGTATGTATATCACACGTACACAACCACACTAGGCCCCAATTACTATTGTTTGTACCCCTAAAAGGCTAGGAGTAGGGGGAGTATGGAACATGCAGCACCCTCAAACCTTCAGAAGTATGAGATGAACCCCAACAACTTGGAAAGGTGGATCTCTCTCACACGTACCAACACAGACTATCCCCCAATTTAACTGATCCCCAAAGGTTTTTGATTAAATAGCGGAATAGAAAATATGATCCCAAAAAAGTGTATGTATATCACACGTACACAACCACACTAGGCCCCAATTACTATTGTTTGTACCCCTAAAAGGCTAGGAGTAGGGGGAGTATGGAACAGGCAGCACCCTCAAACCTTCAGAAGTATGAGATGAACCCCAACAACTTGGAAAGGTGGATCTCTCTCACACGTACCAACACAGACTATCCCCCAATTTAACTGATCCCCAAAGGTTTTTGATTAAATAGCGGAATAGAAAATATGATCCCAAAAAAGTGTATGTATATCACACGTACACAACCACACTAGGCCCCAATTACTATTGTTTGTACCCCTAAAAGGCTAGGAGTAGGGGGAGTATGGAACAGGCAGCACCCTCAAACCTTCAGAAGTATGAGATGAACCCCAACAACTTGGAAAGGTGGATCTCTCTCACACGTACCAACACAGACTATCCCCCAATTTAACTGATCCCCAAAGGTTTTTGATTAAATAGCGGAATAGAAAATATGATCCAAAAAAAGTGTATGTATATCACACGTACACAACCACACTAGGCCCCAATTACTATTGTTTGTACCCCTAAAAGGCTAGATGAGGAGTAGGGGGAGTATGGAACAGGCAGCACCCTCAAACCTTCAGAAGTATGAGATGAACCCCAACAACTTGGAAAGGTGGATCTCTCTCACACGTACCGACACAGACTATCCCGCAATTCAATTGATCCTCAAAGGTTTTTATTGAATAGCGGAATAGGAAATATGATCAAAAAAAGTGTATGTATCTCGCACGTACACAACCACACTAGGCCCCAATTACTATTGTTTGTACCCCTAAAAGGCTAGATGAGGAGTAGGGGGGGTATGGAACAGGCAGCACCCTCAAACCTTCAGAAGTATGAGATGAACCCCAACAACTTGGAAAGGTGGATCTCTCTCACACGTACCGACACAGACTATCCCGCAATTCAATTGATCCTCAAAGGTTTTTATTGAATAGCGGAATAGGAAATATGATCAAAAAAAGTGTATGTATCTCGCACGTACACAACCACACTAGGCCCCAATTACTATTGTTTGTACCCCTAAAAGGCTAGATGAGGAGTAGGGGGGGGTATGGAACAGGCAGCACCCTCAAACCTTCAGAAGTATGAGATGAACCCCAACAACTTGGAAAGGTGGATCTCTCTCACACGTACCGACACAGACTATCCCGCAATTCAATTGATCCTCAAAGGTTTTTATTGAATAGCGGAATAGGAAATATGATCAAAAAAAGTGTATGTATCTCGCACGTACACAACCACACTAGGCCCCAATTACTATTGTTTGTACCCCTAAAAGGCTAGATGAGGAGTAGGGGGAGTATGGAACAGGCAGCACCCTCAAACCTTCAGAAGTATGAGATGAACCCCAACAACTTGGAAAGGTGGATCTCTCTCACACGTACCAACACAGACTATCCCCCAATTTAACTGATCCCCAAAGGTTTTTGATTAAATAGCGGAATAGAAAATATGATCCCAAAAAAGTGTATGTATATCACACGTACACAACCACACTAGGCCCCAATTACTATTGTTTGTACCCCTAAAAGGCTAGGAGTAGGGGGAGTATGGAACAGGCAGCACCCTCAAACCTTCAGAAGTATGAGATGAACCCCAACAACTTGGAAAGGTGGATCTCTCTCACACGTACCAACACAGACTATCCCCCAATTTAACTGATCCCCAAAGGTTTTTGATTAAATAGCGGAATAGAAAATATGATCCAAAAAAAGTGTATGTATATCACACGTACACAACCACACTAGGCCCCAATTACTATTGTTTGTACCCCTAAAAGGCTAGGAGTAGGGGGAGTATGGAACAGGCAGCACCCTCAAACCTTCAGAAGTATGAGATGAACCCCAACAACTTGGAAAGGTGGATCTCTCTCACACGTACCAACACAGACTATCCCCCAATTTAACTGATCCCCAAAGGTTTTTGATTAAATAGCGGAATAGAAAATATGATCCCAAAAAAGTGTATGTATATCACACGTACACAACCACACTAGGCCCCAATTACTATTGTTTGTACCCCTAAAAGGCTAGGAGTAGGGGGAGTATGGAACAGGCAGCACCCTCAAACCTTCAGAAGTATGAGATGAACCCCAACAACTTGGAAAGGTGGATCTCTCTCACACGTACCAACACAGACTATCCCCCAATTTAACTGATCCCCAAAGGTTTTTGATTAAATAGCGGAATAGAAAATATGATCCCAAAAAAGTGTATGTATATCACACGTACACAACCACACTAGGCCCCAATTACTATTGTTTGTACCCCTAAAAGGCTAGGAGTAGGGGGAGTATGGAACAGGCAGCACCCTCAAACCTTCAGAAGTATGAGATGAACCCCAACAACTTGGAAAGGTGGATCTCTCTCACACGTACCAACACAGACTATCCCCCAATTTAACTGATCCCCAAAGGTTTTTGATTAAATAGCGGAATAGAAAATATGATCCAAAAAAAGTGTATGTATATCACACGTACACAACCACACTAGGACCCAATTACTATTGTTTGTACCCCTAAAAGGCTAGATGAGGAGTAGGGGGAGTATGGAACAGGCAGCACCCTCAAACCTTCAGAAGTATGAGATGAACCCCAACAACTTGGAAAGGTGGATCTCTCTCACACGTACCGACACAGACTATCCCGCAATTCAATTGATCCTCAAAGGTTTTTATTGAATAGCGGAATAGGAAATATGATCAAAAAAAGTGTATGTATCTCGCACGTACACAACCACACTAGGCCCCAATTACTATTGTTTGTACCCCTAAAAGGCTAGATGAGGAGTAGGGGGGGTATGGAACAGGCAGCACCCTCAAACCTTCAGAAGTATGAGATGAACCCCAACAACTTGGAAAGGTGGATCTCTCTCACACGTACCGACACAGACTATCCCGCAATTCAATTGATCCTCAAAGGTTTTTATTGAATAGCGGAATAGGAAATATGATCAAAAAAAGTGTATGTATCTCGCACGTACACAACCACACTAGGCCCCAATTACTATTGTTTGTACCCCTAAAAGGCTAGATGAGGAGTAGGGGGGGTATGGAACAGGCAGCACCCTCAAACCTTCAGAAGTATGAGATGAACCCCAACAACTTGGAAAGGTGGATCTCTCTCACACGTACCGACACAGACTATCCCGCAATTCAATTGATCCTCAAAGGTTTTTATTGAATAGCGGAATTGGAAATATGATCAAAAAAAGTGTATGTATCTCGCACGTACACAACCACACTAGGCCCCAATTACTATTGTTTGTACCCCTAAAAGGCTAGATGAGGAGTAGGGGGAGTATGGAACAGGCAGCACCCTCAAACCTTCAGAAGTATGAGATGAACCCCAACAACTTGGAAAGGTGGATCTCTCTCACACGTACCGACACAGACTATCCCCCAATTTAACTGATCCCCAAAGGTTTTTGATTAAATAGCGGAATAGAAAATATGATCCAAAAAAAGTGTATGTATATCACACGTACACAACCACACTAGGCCCCAATTACTATTGTTTGTACCCCTAAAAGGCTAGATGAGGAGTAGGGGGAGTATGGAACAGGCAGCACCCTCAAACCTTCAGAAGTATGAGATGAACCCCAACAACTTGGAAAGGTGGATCTCTCTCACACGTACCAACACAGACTATCCCCCAATTTAACTGATCCCCAAAGGTTTTTGATTAAATAGCGGAATAGAAAATATGATCCCAAAAAAGTGTATGTATATCACACGTACACAACCACACTAGGCCCCAATTACTATTGTTTGTACCCCTAAAAGGCTAGGAGTAGGGGGAGTATGGAACAGGCAGCACCCTCAAACCTTCAGAAGTATGAGATGAACCCCAACAACTTGGAAAGGTGGATCTCTCTCACACGTACCAACACAGACTATCCCCCAATTTAACTGATCCCCAGAGGTTTTTGATTAAATAGCGGAATAGAAAATATGATCCCAAAAAAGTGTATGTATATCACACGTACACAACCACACTAGGCCCCAATTACTATTGTTTGTACCCCTAAAAGGCTAGGAGTAGGGGGAGTATGGAACAGGCAGCACCCTCAAACCTTTAGAAGTATGAGATGAACCCCAACAACTTGGAAAGGTGGATCTCTCTCACACGTACCAACACAGACTATCCCCCAATTTAACTGATCCCCAAAGGTTTTTGATTAAATAGCGGAATAGAAAATATGATCCCAAAAAAGTGTATGTATATCACACGTACACAACCACACTAGGCCCCAATTACTATTGTTTGTACCCCTAAAAGGCTAGGAGTAGGGGGAGTATGGAACAGGCAGCACCCTCAAACCTTCAGAAGTATGAGATGAACCCCAACAACTTGGAAAGGTGGATCTCTCTCACACGTACCAACACAGACTATCCCCCAATTTAACTGATCCCCAAAGGTTTTTGATTAAATAGCGGAATAGAAAATATGATCCCAAAAAAGTGTATGTATATCACACGTACACAACCACACTAGGCCCCAATTACTATTGTTTGTACCCCTAAAAGGCTAGGAGTAGGGGGAGTATGGAACAGGCAGCACCCTCAAACCTTCAGAAGTATGAGATGAACCCCAACAACTTGGAAAGGTGGATCTCTCTCACACGTACCAACACAGACTATCCCCCAATTTAACTGATCCCCAAAGGTTTTTGATTAAATAGCGGAATAGAAAATATGATCCCAAAAAAGTGTATGTATATCACACGTACACAACCACACTAGGCCCCAATTACTATTGTTTGTACCCCTAAAAGGCTAGGAGTAGGGGGAGTATGGAACAGGCAGCACCCTCAAACCTTCAGAAGTATGAGATGAACCCCAACAACTTGGAAAGGTGGATCTCTCTCACACGTACCAACACAGACTATCCCCCAATTTAACTGATCCCCAAAGGTTTTTGATTAAATAGCGGAATAGAAAATATGATCCCAAAAAAGTGTATGTATATCACACGTACACAACCACACTAGGCCCCAATTACTATTGTTTGTACCCCTAAAAGGCTAGGAGTAGGGGGAGTATGGAACAGGCAGCACCCTCAAACCTTCAGAAGTATGAGATGAACCCCAACAACTTGGAAAGGTGGATCTCTCTCACACGTACCAACACAGACTATCCCCCAATTTAACTGATCCCCAAAGGTTTTTGATTAAATAGCGGAATAGAAAATATGATCCCAAAAAAGTGTATGTATATCACACGTACACAACCACACTAGGCCCCAATTACTATTGTTTGTACCCCTAAAAGGCTAGATGAGGAGTAGGGGGAGTATGGAACAGGCAGCACCCTCAAACCTTCAGAAGTATGAGATTGTGTTCACTGTACCCCACAAAGATTGAGTTCACTGCACCCCACAATGATTGTGTTCACTGCACCCCACAAAGATTGTGTTCACTGCACCTCACAAAGATTGTGTTCACTGTACCCCCCAAAGATTGTGTTCACTGCACCCCACAAAGATTCTGTTCACTGTACCCCACAAAGATTGTGTTCACTGCACCCCAAAAAGATTGTGTTCACTGCACCCCAAAAAGGATGTTGTTCACTGCACCCCAAAAAGGATGTTGTTCACTCCACCCCAAAAAGATTGTGTTCACTGCACCCCACAAAGATTGTGTTCACTGCACCCCAAAAAGATTGTGTTCACTGCACCCCAAAAATGATTTTGTTCACTGCACCCCAAAAAGGATTTTGTTCACTGCACCCCAAAAAGGATGTTGTTCACTCCACCCCAAAAAGATTGTGTTCACTGCACCCCAAAAAGATTGTGTTCACTGCACCCCACAAAGGATTTTGTTCACTGCACCCCAAAAAGATTGTGTTCACTGCACCCCAAAAAGGATGTTGTTCACTGCACCCCAAAAAGGATTTTGTTCACTGCACCCCAAAAAGATTGTGTTCACTGCACCCCACAAAGGATTTTGTTCACTGCACCCCACAAAGATTGTGTTCACTGCACACCAAAAAGGATTGTGTTCACTGCACCCCAAAAAGATTTTGTTCACTGCACCCCAAAAAGATTGTGTTCACTGCAGCCCAAAAAGATTGTGTTCACTGCAGCCCAAAAAGATTGTGTTCACTGCAGCCCAAAAAGATTGTGTTCACTGCAGCCCAAAAAGATTGTGTTCACTGCAGCCCAAAAAGATTGTGTTCACTGCAGCTCACACACAGAAAAATGGATGTGGATCACTGACACCTGCCTATCTCCAATCCCACACCACACAGCAATATCGATTGTAGTTTGTAGAACACAGTTTCCCTAAAATTCAGCAGACTCTGTCCCTAACAGGATTGAGAAGAGATCGTAGATCAGGATTGAGTGCAGACCCCACCCCCCACACAGCAATATCGATTGTAGTTTGTAGAAGACACTGACCCTATAATTCAGCAGACTCTATCCCTAAAATGCCTACAACTCGCCCTGCCTAAACACTCCGACCTGTCCCTCAATTCTATCCGGACACAAATGGTTTTTTCCTGCCTATCTTTCCCTAATCAGCAGCCAGCACGTTGATGTGTGCTCTGTCCCTGAATCTAAGCAGCATAATGACGCCGCTGCGGCTGCCTCGAACTTATAAAGACTTGGTCACATGCTTCAGACGGCCAATCACAGCTACTGAGACATTTGCAGGCATGGCTGGGATGGCTTAAGGCACACCAGTTAAACGATTGTTGATTGGCTGTTGAAAGCCCGCCATGAAAAGAGCGCCAAAGCATGCAAAACCCGGAAATAAAACGACCGAACACGGATTTTTACCCGAACATACAGTAAAGTGTCCGTGTCCGTGTTCGGGTACAAAAAATCCAATTATTCGGTACGAACACGAATAATACAGTCCGTGTTCGCTCAACACTAATCGTAACTGTTTCATATCTGATTATTAGTATTTTAATATTTTAATATATTTTATATATATTTTATCATATCAATTCATGGTATTTTAAGGTTGGTGGCAGTGTTGATTAGCTTTATATCCCCATCCTGAGTGGTTCACCCCCCATCTTATTATACACGTATTTATCTCCTGGCTTTCTCCTTTAAATTATCGGTTTATACTCAATATTTCATATAGGATCCTTGTGATTTATTTTATTTTCATATTAATTATTTTAAATGTCATTATTATTTAGGTATTTTTTATGCTGATTTAGCAGTAATTTTTATGCTGACTTAGCAGTTTATATTTTATATGAAGATTATGTCATTTATATTTATTCATCTCATATGTATATTTCACTTGAATATAATGGTACCTTTTCTTAAGTACATTTGCAAAATCGCCACAAGATGGAGCTAAAGAGGAATGTTCCTATACAATTAGTCACAATATATGAGACAGAATGAATGAGAACTGAATAAAAGGTTAAAGATCTTGTGTAGATGATATCCATGGTTACCTCCGTGCTACATAAGGCGGAGACAGTCACCCTTAGCCCATCCCTTGAGAAAGTCACGTGATCTGTGACGCAACGCGTCGGGAAGCATCGGGTGACGTCGACTTCCCGGTTTTACGGCCGTAGCCGGAAGTTCCCAGAGGAATCATACCACAAGAGTGTGGCTGCCTAATTGTTTCTGCTTATTGTTTCTGATTGGAAATGTGAGTGTTCCTTTTCCCTGATTTTATAAATAAAGTGAGTTTTTACATACTTCACTATTGGGCATCATTATCTCTTTTTGGAGTGTACTGGTACCGTTGGAGCAAATTTGGGATCGATAGCTATGGAATAAGGAGTGGAGATCGGAGCACACTAACCTAAAGCTACCGGAGAAGCCCAGCATCTCGCCCCCAGGGTCAGATACCAGCCAAAGCGCCTTAAAAGGTGCAGTGAGGTGAGCGGCCACTGCGTCTATATTATCACGGCTCACTCCGGATCACATCACTGGATATTCACATATTGCCCTTGAGATTCACTAGTTGTCACCTTATTATATGTGCACTTATTAACTCTATTTAATCACCGCACCAGCTTTATCTATTGCACATGGACTGTTAATTGCACTAAGATATATTTATTTATTTATTTATTGATCACCGCACCAGATTGTATTATTGCACTTGGACTATTTATTGCATAAGAAATGTTTATTTATTTATTAATTTAATTATTTATTTCACCTTTAGTATTGTGCATTTCTCACATTGTGTATTTATTTATATGGATATTTATTAGTATCACACATTGATGGATATTTACTAGTACCACGTATTTATATTGACTATTAAGTTTATTCAGAATTATTGGTTATCACATTAGTCAACATTGATTTATACTCTAGTTTAGACAACTGTGAATGTTCGATTATTGGATTAGCATATACAGCGATTATTTGATCCTGTGATTTCAATCGCTTGATGCGGTTATCCGGCATTTCTTCTGTGATATTTTAATAGTGTGGTTTTATCTTTGAATGGAAGTTGGATACATATTGTAGCAGCTCTTTTAAAATATTTATATTGAAGACATACTGTATTTTGTTTTAGAATTTGGATTGACTTTTAGGATTCGGATTTTACACAATTTTCGTTACAGTCTACTGATCTTCTTATATCTTATATCGTTCTTTTAGTAGTGGTTTTATACATTTTACCCATAGTATTTTGTGGATATATTTAATGAAACATATTGCATGGTGATTTCCGTTATACCCAACCGTAGGAGTTCTTGTTGGGGTTGTGCCTCACCCTCACTTTCCTCTTCTGCTCTATCCGGCACCCAAGTTGCGTCAATGACCTCATCATCATCATCATCATCTCCTCCACTCTAATTACCACTGGAGACAACTTGGCAATACACTGCGGCTGGGGGAACATGACCAGTTTTTGTACCAGTGTTCTCCCCTCCCTGTAGGCTCATTTTCCTACCTTCTTCAACCTCAGAACCAACAACTGTATCAATAATGGCTGTGCATTTTTAAGGAGCAAGTGGCTGACGCTGTGTTTAAATAACTCAGCTGACTCCTCCATGCCTGATGCTGGGGTTATGGCAGGAATAGCTGTGGACAAGGAGGCAGATTTACCCACTCTGGCAGCTGCAGTGGACTGCGTACTAGTCTCTTCTTAGGTGATGTAGGATGAAGAGGATGAGGATGGTTCAGTAAGCCAGTCCAACACCTCCTCTGCATGCTGTGGCTGGATAGCATGGGCAACATCATTAAACAGAAGAAATGATGCCCTGCCTGAGGAATGACCACGTCTACCTTTGCCTGTGGACACATTCGCTGCTGGCCCTCTCGCAGTGCCATGGGAATGTCTGCCTCTCCTTTTTGGCCTCCCAGACATGACAGGGGTGCTTATTAACAAAATGTAATAAAGATGTGGAAATATGTACGTGAATGCACTTTATACAGTGGAAAGTGGTGTTTGGTGGACTTTACTCTCTACACAGACACACTCCACAGACACACTACCATATACTGCGTTAAACTGCACTAACTCACAAAAATATACTGCGGTAAATGTGCAGTAACATAGTGAAATATACTGCCTTTAACGTGCATTAATGCACTGAAATATACTGTGTTAAACAGCACATAATGCCCAGAAATATACTGCATTAAAGATGCACAAATGCACAGAAATATACTGTGTTAAACGTGCAGGAACGCACTGAAATATTCAGCGTTAAAAAGCACGTAACGCACTGCAATATGCTGTGTTAAACGTACACTAACGTGCCTAAACGTGCAGTAACGCACAGAAATGTAGTGCGTTAAACGGCACATAATGCACTGAAATATCCTGCAATAAACGTGCAGAAATGCACAGAAATGTACTGCGTTAAATGTGCACTAATGCACAGAAAAATACTGCATTAAACGTGCAGTAACACACTAAAATGTACTGCGTTAAACGTGTAGTAATGCACAGAAATATACTGTGTTAAACGTACACTAATTGAAATATACTGTGGTAAATGGCACGTAACGCACTGAAATATTCTGCCTTAAATGTGCACTAACACACAGAAATATACTGCGTTAAACATGCAGCAACAAACTGAAATATGCTGTGTTAAACGGCACGTAACACACTGAAATATACTGTGTTAAACGTGCACTAACACACTGAACTATAATGCAGTAAACCTGCCCTGACAACACACACTGATACTAAAGAAAAAATGAATGGTTACTCACTACACTCACTGAACCATCACTAGATTCACACTAAAGTAAAAATTACCGTTTACTACACTCACAAAGACTGAACTATCACTCAATTCCCACTAAAGTGACACTAAAGTAAAAATGAATGGTCACACTACACTCACACTGACTAAACTATCACTAGATTCACACTAAACTGATATTCTACACTGACAATAGAATCAGAATAGCACACTATAGCACTCTAACTCTCCAGTAGCACTGAACAGAGCCATGTTCTATCTCTCTCCACATAGATATCACACTACAAATGGCCGCTTTTGAAAGATTACTTTTATAGTGTGGGGTGGAATTAAGAGCAATGAGCCATGATTGGATAGAGTCATCATTACTTTCTCCAATCATGGCCCTGACAGTGCCCTGTGCCCTGATTGGGCAAAGCTTTCATTTCTTCAGCCAATAAGGGCTTCCAATGCACTGTGCATTGTGGTCATTCGGCGGGTCAAACTCCCTGATAATTCGGGTGTTCATCGAATGGGCGAACAGCCAATGTTCTGCCGAACTGTTCGCTCATCCCTAATCCTGATGTACTGATGGCCTCATTTCTTAAGGCCCAAAAATGTCAGGACAGTACAAATATACCCCAAATTATCCCTTTTTGGAAAGTAGAAGGTATTTAGTATGAGGTATGGTGGGTTTTTTGAAGTTGTAATTTTGTTTGTCATAATTTTTTTTAAAATTAAGAACTGTAAAAAAAAAAGTCATATTTTATTTTTTTTTTCAAATACTGTCACCAGTGCAGCACGGTGTCCTCATATAACTGGTTTGGCGGTGATCAGGGACATTGGTGGCAGTACGAAAAACAAAAAGTAATAATATATATTTTTTATTTTTTATTTTTAACTACATTTTTTTTTCCTTTTTTTGAGGTGTAGTTTTTTAACACACTGTGACGAGAGCAATATAATTTTACCATAGTTACATTGTACTACTCTGGTAAAGCGATTAGGATTTTTTTTTTTTTACATATTATGTTTGCTTATAGCAATCATGCAGTCTGTTTCGTTGTGATTAGTTGTGATTGGCCCTGTCTGTACCATGTGATTAAATTGACCAATTACAGCTAGCACAACTGTATACAATGAATGGCTTGAAAGGAAGCCATTCATTGTGTACAACTTTCATGTACATAGTACATAGTACATAGTACATAGTACATAGTACATAGTAGGTGAGGTTGAATAAAGACAATAGTCCATCCAGTTCAACCTGTGTAGGTGTGTGTGGCTGTAATCATCTCACATACCCCTGAATGTTCTGATCCTTGAGATGTAAGTCTAAGAGTCTTTTGAAAGCCACCATACTACCCGCAGAAACCACCTCTTGTGGTAGAGAATTCCACAATCTTGTAGCCCTAACAGTAAAGAACCCCCCACGTTGCCTGAGGTTAAAACGCTTCTCCTCTAATCGCATTGTATGCCCTCGAGTGCTCATGCAATCCCTTCGAATGAACAGCTTTTTTTCTAAGCTGGGATCCCCATTAAGATATTTATAAATTGCTATCATGTCCCCCCTCAGACGTCTCTTCTTCAGGGAGAATAAATCGAGCGATTGTAGACGCTCTTCATAGTCAAGGTCCTCCAATCCCCTAATTAGTTTAGTTGCCCTTCTCTGGACTCTCTCCAGCTCCAACACATCCCTCCTGAGGACTGGCGACCAGAACTGGACAGAATACTCCAGATGCGGTCGGACCAGAGTTTTATAAAGTGGAAGGATTATAGTCTTATCTCTGGAATACATCCCTTTCTTTATGCATGCTAATATTCTGCTGGCTTTGGCAGCTGCCGCTTGACATTGCAAGCTGTTGCCTAATCTATCATCAACCAAGACTCCCAGATCCTTCTCCATTTTTGATTCCCCCAAGGGTTCCCCTCCTAACGTGTATTGTGCTTTTATGTTTTTAGTCCCCAAGTGCAAAACCTTACACTTCTCCACGTTAAACCTCATTTGCCATGTCGTTGCCCACTCTGTAATTTTGTCCAGGTCATTCTGTAGGATATCTGCTTCATGCTGTGCAGTTATTGCTCTGGCCAATTTTGTGTCATCTGCAAAAACTGATATCGAACTACTGATCCCTACCTCAATGTTGTTTATGAATAAATTGAACAAGGTTGGTCCCAGGACTGAGCCCTGGGGCACCCCGTTTACTACCTCAGACCAGTCTGAGTATGCGCTGTTTATTACCACTCTTTGGACACGCCCTTTAAGCCAATTCCGTATCCAAGAGCAAACCCTGCTGTCGATACCTGCAGACCTTATTTTATAAATTAAGCGCTTGTGGGGAACTGTATCAAACGCCTTAGCGAAATCCAAGTACACCACATCCACTGGTCTCCCCCTATCTAGCTCACAGCTCACCTCCTCGTAGAATGTTAAGAGATTGGTTTGACAAGAACGCCCATTTGTAAACCCGTGCTGATTACTGCTGATGATGTTGTTGTCTTTAGCAAACTCTACGATATAGTCCCTTATCATCCCCTCCAGAAGTTTACATACTATTGATGTCAAACTGACAGGCCTATAATTTCCCGGGATATGCCTCTGGCCCTTTTTGAATATCGGAATCACGTTAGCTTTCTTCCAATCCCCTGGTACATCTCCTGTCCTAATACTGTCAGCAAAGATCAGGAACAGTGGTCTGGATATAACCTTACTGAGTTCCTTGAGTACTCTCGGATGTACGCCATCCGGGCCTGGTGATTTGTTTGTGTTGAGTTTATCCAGCCTTTCCCTGATTTCACCCTCTGTTAGCCATAGTGGCAAGTCCTGTGTATTACTACTAACCATACAGTCATGGTCAGTGTACCCCTCCGTTTCCTGTGTAAAGACTGACGAGAAAAAAGCATTCAGCACGGTTGCTTTTTCAGTGTCCTCTGTAACCATCCTCCCATCATTGTTAATTATGTGTGCAATATGCTCTGCCCTAGTTTTTTTGCTGTTGATATATTTAAAGAATTTCTTTGGGTTTTTTTTACTATCCTCCGCTATTTGTCTCTCAAAGTTGATTTTAGCCATCTTGATTTCTTGTTTACTTTTCTTATTTGCCTCCTTGTATTGCTCGAAAGTCAATACTGTGCCCTCTGATTTATACTTCTTGAAGGCCAATTTTTTTCCCCTAATAAGTTTTTTGACGCTACGGTTTAACCAGCCAGGTTTGGCTTTGTCTCTTCTAAATTTATTTCCCATAGGTATGCACTGCAAGATGCCTTTGCCCAATATGTTCCTAAAGCATTCCCATTTTTCCTCTGTGGTCAGGGATCCCAGGGTTTGGTCCCAGTTTACCCTTTCCATCAATGAGTACAATTTTGGAAAGTTTGCCCTTCTGAAGTTTAGGGTTCTTATGTTCCCCACTTGCCTTGTTATATTGTTATTTATACTAAATGTGATCATCCTGTGATCGCTAGAGCCCAGGTTGTCCTGGACTCCTACCTGCGAGATTAGGTCTGGGTCATTAGTGATCAATAGATCCAGGACTGCATTTTCTCTATTCGGAGAATCCACCAACTGTGACATGTAATTATCCAGTAAGGTTTCGGTGAATAGGCGGGCCTTCTGTGAGTGTGTAGTCCCCTCGTCCCAGTCAATGTCGGGATAATTGAAGTCCCCCAATATGACGACTGATCCCAATTTTGCCACTTTACTCATTAGTGCTAAGAATTCCAGCTCTACCTCCTCCCCTTGGTTAGGTGGCCTATAGCAAACCCCCACAATTACTTTCCCCTTTTCTCCTTCCCTATGGAGTTCAACCCACACAGATTCTAAATCCATGCTCATCCCATCCGTAATGTCACTCCTTTCTATCACCTTTATATTGTTCTTGACATAGAGACATACCCCTCCCCCTCTTTTTCCTACCCTGTCCTTCCGGTACACCGAATACCCTTGGATATTGGCCAGCCAGTCATGTGAGGGGTCGAACCAAGTCTCTGTTATTCCCACAAGGTCTATGTCCTCCTCATGTACCAATATTTCCAACTCATCCATTTTATTAGCTAGGCTCCTGGCATTAGCATATACCCCTCTTAGTTTTACGGAAGTTAAGCGCAATTGGCGGTTATGTTTATTCCTGTTTGGTCTGAGATTTTCCCGCACAGACCTGCCAATTGACATTGTGGACCTACTGTCGCTGCTGACCCTACAGCTGCCTTCAGTCTTCTGCTCCCTCCTGACTGACTCTACTTCTGAGCCCTCCCCCCCGTCTCCTAGTTTAAAAGCCCCTCCAACTTGGTGGCCATCTTTCTCCCCAAAAGAGCTGTACCGCCCCCATTAAGGTGCAGCCCATCCTTACTAAAGAGCCGGTAGCCGACTGAGAAGTCAGCCCAGTTCTCCAGGAACCCAAACCCCTCCTTCCTACACCAATTCCTCAGCCACTTGTTAAGTTCCCTAATCTCCTTCTGCCTCTCCTGTGTGGCTCGAGGTACAGGCAGTATTTCAGAGAAAACCACCTTGGAGGTCCTATTCCTCAATCTATTACCTAAGTCCCTGAAATCTTTCTTAAGGATCCTCCACCTACCTTTAACTTTGTCATTAGTGCCCACATGCACCATGACCGCTGGGTCATCCCCAGCCCCCCACATCAATCTGTCTGCCAGATCTGCGATGTGCCGAACTCGGGCGCCCGGTAAACAACAAACTGTTCGGTTCACGAGATCTTTTTTACAGATTGCCCTCTCTGTCCTCTTGATAATTGAGTCCCCAACTACCACAACCTTTCTAACCTTTCCTGAGTTACAGCCCCCCTTCTTCCTGGAGCCGTCCCTCCCCTGGCAGCTGGGGGAGGGCGCGTTCTCCAGCTCTGCCACCCCTGAGTGGATATCCCCCTCAACCTGCAACTCGGCAAATTTGTTAGGGTGTACCAACTCAGGATTGGCCTACCTGGCACTCATCCCTCTACCCTTCATAACAGTCACCCAGCTGCGTGACCTACTGTGATTGGTCATGACGGTCACATGGTACCCGCAGCGGTAGCCATTACCGTGCGATTGCCGCTTCCCAACAGGGCGTCATTTGTCATCCACTCTGGATAATAAAGCCACCAGTTGCTGCCCAGCCAATAGCAGATTGGTTAAAGTGCATGTAACTCACAACGATAAATTCCTTTTATTTGTTCAATTTTGATCAGATAAATATGCCATTAAAAGTGTTTTTTTTATATTAAAAAAGTTCAAAAAGTATCTGTTGAATTTGCCGGAAGTTTTGTTAGCTGATAACTTATTTACAAGGATGTGTTTTGTAGATGAGTAGGGATGAGGAGAGGGCTGTGTCCTTTGTAACCTGTCAGAAATGAAGTAAGCAGGGCTCACATTAGAGCAGAGCTCAAAAGACTCTGATATCAGCAAAAATAGGTAGATTGGAGCACACTATTTCTGGCATATCAAAAGGTAATTTTCTGTACTTGCAGCGTGTTTAAAGGACTAAAATATGGGGAAAATGTGCATGTATCCCAGAGATGTACTGATTTTTTTTTTCTTTTGCCTTGACATATGCTGGAGTAGCTGAAATCCAGTCAAACCGTTTAATACTTTTTTTTTTTTTTTATGTCTGGGTCCCACTGAGGAGATTTTGCTTCACTTCCAGAAACACAACGGAACGTGGCAGGAAATCCCCTTTAAGAAAGCCATCATTGGAACAGATGTCTCCATTGGAAGATTTGCACCTCTATTTCTGTTCCAGTGACAACTCTAAAATATGGGATTTTCTATCACCTTCTGTACCCCTGACATAGAAGGCAAATATCCCCTGCGAAAATACAGAAAGCAATAAAAACCTTCTAAAGGTTTTAATTCTTCTGCACGTTATCCAAAGAGAAAATAAATAAATAAATAATTGGGCTACAGATACACTTTTTTCATGTCTTACCTAATTGATCTAACAAGTATCCCAGGAAAACATATATGAATGGCAGTTTTTTTTTGCCTATGCTCAAGATTGAGTTGATGATTACCCAGAAAAAGAAACATTCTGTGTTCCCCATACATCCGGCGGATCGGATGGCGGCTGGATGGAAATGGAAAGGCAGCCTGTTTCCATTCAACAGCCCTATAGAGAACAACTCTAAACTGGCCTGCCATTTTCCTGCTCAGCGGGGATTAGTGGAGAGATCCCCTGCTGAGCGGGCGGATCTGCTGGTGGACTCCCGCTAGTGTGAAAGGGGCCTAAGTGCATTATACTGTGTCTACATTTTTATCAAAACATATTTCATAGTACACTTATTTTACGTACTGATAAATGACATATGAATGTATTTAAACAGATCGGTCATGTTAAAAATGCAACAACACATATACAGCATTTACATGTAGAACATTCTACTATTATTCAGTGATTTTAGTGAGCACAGTGTGATCCTATGCTGATAAACATTAGAGATAATCACTTATTTTTCAAATGTCTGTGTATTGGTAATGCTTAGAGGGATCAATCTATTCTCATAGATTTCACATATTTATTGATTCTGTCCAACAGTAGTATTAAGTGCAAGTATACTTCAAACGTGGCACTGTTACGTGCTGTAGAATGTTTTGCTGCCATATGATAACAAGGATAGATACACAGACCCTACCAATTTACATACACTCTCCTTTTTTCACAATATCTAATGAATGAGACATCACCCAGGCTATATTTTAGTGGCCACAGCAACCTTGTATTAAACAATGTGAAATACAAAAATGTTAACATACACAACAGTATAAACCAGAAAGGCATTAATGTCTTTAAAGGCATATCCTCAAAAACACATTTTACACCTGCACACATGCAAAGGTGGGTCCCCAGCCACAAAAACACAAACCTGGGGAGCAACAATCAAATTGATAAGAGTTTGAGTCCATGAATTCCAAAATCAAATGTTAAAAGCAAACAAAATATTTTTATTGACATTTGAATGTTCTGACAATGTTCCAAGGATTTTCATACAGACCTAAGACTTTTCCTAAGAAATTGCGTTCGAAATTCTATCCATCTATGGCCAGCTTAAGACCCTAACCTGCTGTTTTGACAAAGTGGGAGATACAAACAATTATCGATCAATATTTATTTTGTAAAGACCCAAGAGAAGATGTCCCCTCTATTACTGAGTTACAACTCAAAGCTTTACATTTTTTCACACATTTAGCAATAAAAACCATTGAGAAAAATATACCACACTGGCGAGGCAGTAATATGAAGAGAACTCTATCCAGGAGTGAGACGCAATAGATTTTTAATTTGCATTGTTACAGCCCACATGGACTCAATGTAAAGTGGGATATTAGTTATTTTATTAATAACAGGTAAATTCGAATAATCAAGGGGAATGCCCATTTTTCTCTTCTCATTTGTTTAGGTTCTTCCTGTGTTACTATTATCTTGTACTTATTGAATAAGATTATAATCTGTAAAAACTATAGTTGGAAAGCCTATTTGCCTCATATACTATTTAGGTCAATGTATTCATTTATTTGCTAGTGGGTCATTACACCTCTTGTGTGTTGGGTAGCATTGGTTCAGTTTACAATAATTCTAAAATGTTTTTAAAATACCTAAATATTTTTAATTGTTATTTTTTCAATTTATCATATATTTGTATCACTTTTAAGCAGTTCGTGTTGATTAAATGTAGTTTTTGAACATTGATATCTATTTGTAATTGCTCTTGAATGATTGTGCAAGAAGCTCCTAATATTCATTAATGTATTTTTCAATTCATTTTTATCTATTCATTTTTTTGAACAGATGGGAATTATTGTTTTATTATATTGTCTGCACCCATGCATTTTTGATTTTTATTTTGGATAGCATTCAAGGGTTTATATGTGCATAATACTTTTGCATATCCATAATAGTGATGAAATGTTTTGGTTTTTCTTATGTTTTTCTCATTGGAGCTGTTGATCTTCTGAGATAAGCTTGTTTTTTGTATATTTTTTGTTTAATTTAAACTAATAATTTTGTATATGAATACAAGTTGTCCCTTAGTATCCAAGGTGAACAGGAAGTAGGTTTATTTCCTGGGTCAGGGGCTCCATTGCAGGTCACATAGAGTTCTGATTCTTATTTTGAATTTTTAAATAAGACATGGTGATGACGCCGCCAGCTTAACTCCAATCCCAGTTAACACCTTCTGAGGGAAAACGCGTTGGGTGGAGACAGCTGTGACGTCAGCATGCACAAACCACACTGCAGGGGGCCATGCCACTACAAGTATCAGTGCTTTTATCCCTACAACTTTTTGTAAGTGTATTTCTGATTTAATAAACATTTCCTTTTAGTGGTAATGCACTATTGGCCTCCTTTTATTCCCTGTATTCATCAGTGATCCTGGAGGCAGAGTCGGTTCGCAGTATCACAGATCGATTTCTAAGCTGATAACAGCTTACATGCCTGTTGACCCTTTTGACTCTGGTAAACAGCCATTTCTTTATTAGCGCACGGTGGTGATGCATGCAGCACTTAGAAGGATAAGAACTTAAGCACCACTGAAATCTTTCCACAATCACAGTATTTGGACTGTTGTTGGATTACAGATATTTTTGACAATCGCCGTGAACTTTTTTCTATTATGTTTTAACTTTTGTATATTTGTTTGCAATGCATGCACTTTGGTTATAATATGTTGCTAATCACAGGAATCTGATATGTTTTCATGATATAATGCACTATATTCTTATATACATTTTCACTTTGGGGTTTTTGTTTTTTTGACAGCGCACTTTCTATATATATTTAAGCAATAAAAACCGGGTAGGGTTACTAACCCTTCTCTATTCTATTTAAAACCAATAACATTAACTTTAGCTACACTTGTTCACTGAGTAAACACACTGACAACAAAATAAAACTATGAAAAATAACAAAATAAGTTATAACTAGTGTGGTAAGTACATTGCTGGGAGGAACACTTTTCCATTAATAGAAAGAAGCCCATGTGCCTGAATATGAAAGATTAAGATTTAGATTAAGAGAATAAACAAAGGACTTAAAATTTTTAAGGCTAGGTTTACACTGCAAACAGATGCGGCTGACAGCAGGGGTCCGCTGCCTCCCTGTTCTCCAATTCCCACATTTTGGCCTGAATTCAGACCTGAAAAGCTAAAGACTCACAGGTCCCCTGTGCAATTTGCTCCACAGCCGTCCTGGAGATGTGTGAACCGGCTCCATTGAGAGCCGGTCACAATCTCCTGTCATTCGTATTGGAAGCAGGGAAACCTGCATCCAATTCACACAAGTGTGAACCCAGCCTAAAGGTGGACCATACTCAACATACAGTCAGGACAGATAAAAAAACAATATATCTACAAACATAAAACCAAGGTAACCAGTTCTGGACCAGAAGTATTTGCCCCCTTAATGACCAGGCCATTTTTTGCGATTCAGCGATTTTTTAACGGAAAATTGCGCGATCGTGCGACACTGTACCAAAATAAAATGTACGTCCTTTTTTTCTCACAAATAGAGCTTTCTTTTGGTGGTACTCGATCACCTCTGCAATTTTTATTTTTTACGCTATAAACAAAAAAAGAGCGACAATCCTGGAAAAAAAAAACAATATTTTTCACATTCTGCTATATAACATTCCCAAAAAAAATGTTCATCCTTTTAGGCCAATTTGAATTCTGCTACATATTTTTGGTAAAGAAAATCGCAATAAGTGTATTTTGATTGGTTTGCACAAAAGTTATCACATCTACAATCTAAGGGAAAGATTTATGTCATTTTTTTTTTTTTTTAACTAGTAATGGCATCGATCTGCAATTTTTAGTGGGACTGCGACATTGCGGCAGGCAGATCGGGTCCCTAACTGAAATTTTTGACACTTTTGGGAGGACTAGTGACATTACTACAGTAGTGATCGACTGATATTGGTTTTTCGTTGCTGATACCAATACCGATATTTTGGCCAATGCATATCAGTATCGGCCGATATTGGCAAATATTTTTGTACATTTAAAAAAAAAATTGTTTTTTTTTTTGGACAGTTACTTTTGTGGAGGGATCTGGGGGTCTAAAAGACCCCAAACCCCTCCTCTGCACTTAAAAGCATTCAAAACCCCAAGTTTGGCTGCTTTGAATGCTGTAAGTTTTTTTAATCTGGCACCAGACAATACCCGGAAGTGATGTCATGAGTTCCGGGTTTTGCATGGAGACCAGATCGGGTCTTCGGCGGCCGTGCAGGCTGGTTGCCCGGGTCTCCCAGTGGGACGGGAGACCCAGGTGAGCCGCAGAAGACGGCGGGAGGGGGGGATGTCCCGCTCATTGTAATGACAGCCGAGCAGCTTCTCAGCCGCAATATCGGGTAACCTACGGGGCCGATTCTGATATATCGGGAAAAGTGCATATCGGCTTTGCTGATAATCGGTCGATCCCTATACTACAATAATCAGTGCTAAAAATAAGCACTGTTACTGTAATAATGACATTGGTAGGGAAGAGGTTAACCTAGGGGTGATCAAAGGGGTAAGTATGAATCTTACTAACTGTATAGGGGATGGACTTGTGAAATGACCACAGAGACCTGTGATCCTATATAGACCTGATCATTTCAGAGAGAAGAACGGTCAGCTCTGTTTACAACAGCTGACTGTCCTCTCTCAGCGGGGAGCGATCGTGGGTGCCCGGTGGCAATCACGGCTGCCAGTCCTGTGCATCGGCATCCCACGCTGCCTAGTGGGGGCGGAAGCCAGCGCGCACACTCGCCCCCAGCACCACACGTGCGAACGATGTAGGGCTACGTCGTTTCACGCAGCCGAGCCAGCCTGCCGCAGTAAATCTGTGGCGGGAGGGCGGCAAGTGGTTAATTAAATGGCAAGAGATTCAGGTGACATTGATTTCTGCAGTGATTTTGCTTTTGGGGAAATTTTCCTGAAGTGGAAACTCTTAGTTTTATGCATTTCAAGTGAAATTTACTTTACAAATCTACTATTTCTTTAATTTAGAGTAGTGTATTTCAGTTTTTGCTTTTTGTATTTTTGTTGCTTTCCTTTTTTAAAAAAAAATAAATAAAATAATGCAGTTAATGTGGGGCTGTGTTTTGTCAAAAATACAGGTCCAAGATAGAGGAAAGGAAACAAGTAGGTAATCAACTCACCAATTCTCTGAGAAGTTAACCCCAGGTGGTATATGGCATATATGCCTCTGGAGTGCAGTAGCCCTTGCATATACAAAGTAGCCAGTGCTTTATTGTGCATCCACTATAGGAACTTTAAGTCTCTCTTCACACTGGTGTGATCCGGGAAACCCTGCCTGCGATTTAGTGCCGGTTCCCGCATCGCACCTGAATCGCACACAGTTTTACACTGATATCTGCGAACCGCTGGGGGTGTCAATGTAAAGTTAATGACACCCCAGATCGTTTTGCAGATAACAGGGCGAACTATGAAATGGTGCAGTAATCGGATCGCATTGGTGTGAACACCAATGCGATCCAATTCCAGTGCAGTCCAAAAAAAGTGTCCTGCACCAATTTGGTGTGAATGTGATGTGACTTCAGCCATACAGTTTGTACAGTTTACAGCAATGTGGTGTGAATCACGTGTGATGTCTGTGATCGCACAAGTGTGAACCCTGCCTTAGGGAAGGGTAGGGAAGGGAAGCCCTCTCATTTCGGCCTCCGACCACTTTCTTGACAATATAAATAAGAAATGAAGCCCCAAATGTGAAAGTCAGTTTTTTACTTATGGTTAAATCCAAAAGGCCTCTGAACAAAGAGAATAGGGCTCCTCCAAATCAAACATATTCACTATTTTCACATAACAGGAACAGAAAGAGCTCATGTTGCAATGGACATGTAATGTAATGTAATGGACATGCCAAAAACTATTTGGCAACATTTAATTGTCTTTTATTGGTAAGACACTTGCCTGGCACTCTAAACCATTAATTAAATAAAATGCATTCTTACATTTACGGTTCAAAACTGGTGGATCTAAAAAGTATATTTGGTGACAACCGATTCTATCAATTTTGTTTTTTTGTGTACCTTACCAATATTGGTATGTGCTTACATCACATTTAAATAGTCCTCTCAATCTGAGCAAGGTGTGTAGTTTGTGTTTACTTTCAAAAGGTCTAGGTGAAAAAAGAAAGCCCTCCTGCTGGAAAATTTGCAACCTTCAAATAAAAATCAGATGTCATTCTTTGTCCCTATGCATGATAGCTATGTTATGCTTAACTATTTGCAATAATTCCTTATATTCTAAGAAACACATGGTGACAAACACTAGCATGTATACTGTATATCCCTACTTTCATTCAATAGCCCATTGCCTAAATAGGAAATTAATAATAATGAAAACCCCAAAATACCACCCATCTGAATTATACCTCCCCTCTGAATTAAAAGCTCACCTTTTTTTGAAAAGAAAAACTTTCCAAAAAAAGGTATTTTCTGTCTCATTTGAAAATGAAAGCAGCCCAAGGTAAGGTAAGGTAAGGTACAATATAATACAATTTGTTTTCTTGAGTTTAGATCTTTTGTTATGTAGCTACATAAAGGGGCTGCAGGTGGTTCCCAAACAGGGAATCGTCTAACCTTCACATGCTTAGCTGGCCTCATCTACAAGTCAGACAACATGAATTAAGTAGGGTCTATCAAGTGTTGCGAGCACCAGAATGCAAAACCAGAACTCTGCATTGTACTTAGCCAGATTGGACTGAGACACGTAGTCACAGTATTGTCTACTGTGAACCAGGACTATATCCTTGGATTGCATAGAGGACCCCTCAGGGCCTTGTATGTATGTCTTACTTGAGTAGCCAGATACAATTCCTCTATGTTTTCAGTCTCAAAAAGTCTCATTGCCTGATGGAGTGGAAGCTGTCATCATAATTCAAAAGTCTTACTTAATTCACAGGCACCTGAAGATATTGAAAAAAACCTGCTCACCTTTACACAGGTACTGTATTTAGTGGTTACCCACAGGCAAGTTATTTGATACATTTGAGAAAGTGATAGAACGTCACTTAGGGCTACACAACTTCTCAGGAAAGACCCTCAATCATGAGGAAAATGTTCCTACTTGGATGGACCAAGATTTTCATGTCTTATAAGAGTCTCCTAAATAAGCAAAGAGGCATTAAAGGTTTAGGAGGACCCTGCAATTTAATCCAGCTACTCTTACAGGGGAGGGCTAAAAAACATTTATGCAATGTAATTCATATGTCCCACTGACGGAATTACAGTTACTACCATCACTTATACAGATTGTACACATTGATAGTCTTTACAGATATCTTAATTGAAAGCCTTTATCACATGTTTATGCACCAAGGTTTGGCCTTTTCTGTCTTTCTTATCTTTTCTAAATAGACTGTTGCCTGCCAAGTTTACTATCCTGTCATACCTCTTCTCCAACCCGATTTTTGTTATACACATTTTTTGTCTACCATCATGTTCCAGCTCATTAATTTTAATTAAAATAATTCTTATATTAGCTAACATTATTCTTCGTCGTTAGAACCAGCAAAAAGGAGTTATCTTTTCTTGTCCTATTTATCACATACTGTATTATACTAAAACTTGCCCATTTTAAAAATAACTGAATCTGAAAATTTTTTTTAAAGCTATACCATAAAGATACAGTATGGCAGCTATACTGAAAAATAAATCTTGTAGTGGGGGTCCACTGCACTGCAAGGGTTAATTGCTTTTGTCTAGGAAGTGAATAGGGTCATATATCTTGTCCCTACTTCACCGGGCAACCAGTGCTCTTCTCCACTCTCCAATCCCCTGGGATGTGGGCCTACGGCAACAACCTGGTGGCATCGGATGGCCCTAAATATATGTCCCAGAGGTGTTCAATTTGATTTAGGTATTGCAAGCATGGGGGCGATGGTTCAATGGGTCATATATCTTGTCCCTACTTCACC
The DNA here is from genome assembly GCF_965119305.1 of Pelophylax lessonae. NCBI lineage: Eukaryota > Metazoa > Chordata > Amphibia > Anura > Ranidae > Pelophylax > Pelophylax lessonae. The sequence continues at coordinate 82,091,979 of NC_138777.1, read as the reverse complement.
AGGCAACCAGTGCTCTTCTCCACTCTCCAATCCCCCTGGGATGTGGGCCTATGGCAACAACCTGGTGGCATCGGATGGCCCGAAATATATGTCCCAGAGGTGTTCAATTTGATTTAGGTATTGCGAGCATGGGGGCGATGGTTCAATGGTATCAATTCCTTCATCCTCAAGGAAATGGCTGCATACTCTCGCCACATGAGGCCAGGCATTGTCGTGCACTAGGAGGAACCCAGGACCCAATGGACCAGCATAGAGTCTAATAATGGGTCCAAGGAATTCATCCTGGTACCTAATGGCAGACAGGGTGCCATTGTCTAGCCTGTGGAGGTCTGTGCATCCCTCCATGGATATGCCTCTCTAGACCATCACTGATCCACCACCAAACGGTCATGCTGAATGATGTTACAGGCAGCATAACTTTCCCTGTGGCTTCTCCATATCCTTTCATGTCTGTCATATGTGCACAGGGTGAACCTGTTTTCATCTGTGAAAAGCACAAGGTGCCAGTGGCGGACCTGCCAATTCTGGGGTTCACAGGCAAATGCCAATCGAGTATTACGGTGCCGGGCAGTGAGCACAGGGCTCACTAGAAAATGTCGGGCCCTCAGGCCACCCTCATGAAGGCTGTTTTTGATTGTTTGGTCAGAGACATTCACACCAGTGGCATACTGAAGGTCATTTTGTAGGGCTCTGGCAGTGTTCATCCTGTTCTTGCTTGCACAAAGGAGTGGATAGAGACCGTGCTGATGGTTTAAGGACCTTCTACAGCTCTGTCCAGCTCTCCTAGAGTAACTGCCTGTCTCCTGGAATCTCCTCCATGCTCTTGGAACTGTGCTGGGAGACACAGCAAACCTTCTGGCAATGGCACACATTGGCCTCCCTGTGCAACCTCTATAGGTCCAGGTATCGCCTCATGCTACCAGTAGTGACACTGACCCTAGCCAAATGCCTAACGAGTGAGAAAACAGAAGAAAATATGAGTGGAAAAAAAATGTCAGTGGCCTCCACCTGTAAAACTATTCCTGTTTTTAGAGGTTGTCTCATTGTTCCCCATCTAGTGCACCTATTATTTAATTAACACCAAAGCAACTGAAACTGATTAACAACCCCCTCTGTTACTTAATTGATGAGATAAATATCCCAGAAGTTTATTTGACTTTATGCTATACTCTGATTGTTCCTTTAATCTTTTTGGAGCAGTCTGTGTATATACAGTATATATATATATATATATATATATATATATATATATATATATATATATATATATATATTAGTGATCGACCGATATCAGATTTTCGTTGCCGATACCGATATTTTGGTCATCGCATATCGGTATCGGCCGATATTGGCCGATATTTTCGTACATTAAAAAGCCGAATGTGGCTTTGATCGGGTCTTCTCTTCGACGGGCATGCAGGATGGTTGCCCGGGTCTCCCGGTGGGACAGGAGACCCGGGCGAGCCGCGGAAGGTGGTGGGAGGGGGGTTACGTCCCCTCCCGCTCCTTGTAATGACAGCCAATCGGCTTCTCAGCCGCATCATTTGTCAACACAAGACAGCCGACCGTTGGCTATTGACGCGGGTACCGGGGTGATGCCTCTGTCTGCAGGCATCACTAAGGTACAAGCACTTTCCCGAAATATCGGCAATATCAGTCACATTGGTGGCCGATTCCGATATATCGGGGAAAGTGCAGATCGGCCCTCGATATATCGGCTTTGCCGATAATCGGTCGATCCCTAATATATATATATAAAACAAGTAAGTGTTCCTGCAAGCTAAATAGGTCTATCACTTCTCTCTCAATATTGCTGGGAGCACAGCACTCTAAAGTGTAAATAATCAAAATGAATTTAGGTAATGCCGCGCAATATAAAGTGCTTCAAAAACGTATATGTATATATCTGTGCAAATGTGATCTGTAAATGTGCAAAATATAATCAATAGGTAAACGACATGAATTTGATTAAATAAAGTGCATTCAATAATAATAATAATATTATGATAACAATATAAATAATAAAATATACAATAAAAGGTGACTTCAATATCTCTGGTGCAAAGTACAATTAGTATTTCTACAGTGGCAATAAATAGTAAAGTATATCAATATTTGTAGTGATAATAAAAAAAAATATATAAATAAAGTGCATAGCGTGCTTATATAATATATAGCGAATGATATAATAAAATTGAATAACAAATAAGTCAACATGCGCAAATTAACCAAGTGAAAGCCGTTATTGTAAAATAAATTGTGAAAAAAAGTGTCTAGTGCTATTTTTCAGTGCTGGATATTGCACTTCCCATCGGTTTCTGAAGAATAGTCCATTTAAGAATGTTCATCCAATAACAATCAATAGTGACCTCCACCGCAACACCCTGTGAGTCTGGGTTCTCATCTCCACTCGTGCGACCTAGTGGTTAAGCTAGGTCTTACAGCACGGATTGTCCTAATTAGGGTCACCTTTCTCTGCTGGTCTCCCAGGGGGTTATTTCTCCTTAATCGATGTTCCTCATAGTACCATGCGATGTTACATGAAAGAAATGGGGGGTCTCCAATAGTGCTTATATCATTCGAATAAGTTTTATTAAATAAAAGCAATAATGTACTCACATTTAGTGGGGGCTTCAAGCGCACCAATCATACAAGCATCTTTAGTAGCAATTGGATTTGATGGCGATCTGGTGGGAATGGGGATCCTCTGTGTGCTGCTTCTTTCCTGATTGGAATCGGCAGTGATACCGTCCGGGCCCCTCCCCTACGCGCTCGACACAGGGTCACCGTGTCTTCTAAGGGGGATATGATTGTTAGGTCACTATTGATTGTTATTGGATGCACATTCTTAAATGGACTATTCTTCAGAAACCGATGGGAAGTGCAATATCCAGCACTGAAAAATAGCACTAGACACTTTTTTTTCACAATTTATTTTTCAATAACGGCTTTCACTTGGTTAATTTGCGCATGTTGATTTATTTGTTATTCAATTTTATTATATCATTCACTATATATTATATAAGCACCCCATGCACTTTATTTATATTTATTTTTTTTGATTATCACTACAAATATTGATATACTTTACTATTTATTGCCACTGTAGAAATACTAATTGCACTTTGCACCAGAAATTTTGAAGTCACCTTTTATTGTATAGTTTATTATTTATATTGTTAGCATAATATTATTATTATTATTGAATGCACTTTATTTAATCAAATTCATGTTGTTTACCTATTGATTATATTTTGCACATATACAGATCACATTTGCACAGAAACATACATATAAGTTTTTGGAGCACTTTATATTGCGCGCCATTACCTAAATTCATTTTGAATATATATTTATATATATATATATGTATTCAAAATGCACTGTGTGCAGACAAACTTTACTACCTATCTATTTATGTTTACTTCTGTAGCTTTTAAACTTTCATTTTATACAGATCATGTTTCTGTTTCCGTGCAATAGTGGCGCCAGAGATATAAAACAAATGAAAGCTTTAATGTCATTTCCTTTGTTTGGAGATGATGAATTTCAAGGTCATATGGGGTGAAGAAGCAATAACCTATTTACTATCAGTAACTAGATGTTCACCTTTTCTTTTCAGCTTTTCTGTTTGTATATGCACATAATAGTTTTTGCTGTTCTGCTATTAATGTGTTTGCATGTTTGGAACCACTATGCGCTAATGTAAACCAACTTTAACTCCTGGAATGATCTTCTTAATTAATCTTTTAGAGTTCAGAAGAATTAATGCTTTTCGATGTAATAGGCAGGCAGCAACAGAACATCCCAAGAAAAGAGAGATGAGATTCTGCAGCAATGTAAGCAATGTAAGTTTACACTGTTTCTATCTCTCTTTCAACTGATGCTACAACCCAAAGTAAGTTTTTTTTTTTACTTTCCAATTTTTCTGCAACCCCTCACATTTACAAGCAAACAAGAGAAGTGGAAACTTGTATGCAACTACATTTCATCATGTTATCATATTTTGGAGATGTGAAGGTTATGGCAGCAAGATTTAGACAGTGATTGGGTGTGCAACCAAAAGGAGAGGTCAGAGTCCAGGAATACACCTAGCACCCTGGCATGAGGGAAGGGGGTAATATTTGTGCCATTGATCTTGATAAAGAAGTCAGGGGAGGGGGGGGGGGAAATATTATGAGCTCAGTTTCAGACAGATTTAATTTGAGGATGTGATTTGACATTCATACTGATGGGTCAGTTAATAAATTACCAATGTGCAAAGAGAATGATGAGGAGAGCTGAGGGGTAGAGAGATTTAGGTGTCTTCAGAATTTAAATGATATTGGAGAGACTATAAGCTGACCCAGGGAAGAGGTGTTGATAGAGAATAGAAGAAATCAGAGGACAGAACCTTTGGGGACCCCATGGAAAGAAGAAGATGAGGTAGAGTTATCAATGACACTGAAGATGCAGTGTGATAAGTAGGGATGATCGCACTTTTGAAACGTTCGGTTCGACCAGAACACCCGAATTTCCTGAAAGTTCGGTTCGGATTTCAGAACCCCATTGAAATCAAGGGGGGCCCGAACTTCTGGAATCAAAAAACACCATTTTGAAGCCCTAAAACGACATAAACGCCCCTAAAAAGTGCCTAGGGTTCTGGGTCATGCCCCAGGGACTATTAATCACACAAAAGAAGTTCTTAAAAATTGTCATTTTTGATAGAGAGCCAATTATTGAAAAAACTATTGAAAAAAATAAAAAGAGATTTCTTTGGATTTAGTGTCTGGGGGGTCTAAAAAGTGTACCTGTGAAGTTTCAGCTCTGTAGCATGTCCAGAACCAGAAAAAAAAGATTGTTTGTATTAGAATTATTATAGAACAGGGATATGGCTCCGCTATTTTCACACCTTGCCGGTTTTGTAGCAAGCGTTTTTTTGGGGCATTTTTTGGGGGTTTTTGGAGGCAGGCATAACATCAGAACTTCTGTGTAGGGGTATATATATATACACACACACTTATATGTATATATACACATACACATATATAGGTGTGAAAGTAGCAGAACACTATACTTGCGCTAATGAAATAATTAACACCCATATGGCTTCTCTGCTATCACACCTATATGTGTGTATGTGTATAAATACATATAAGTGTGTGTGTATATATACCCCTATACAGAAGTTCAGATGTTTTGCCTGCCTCCAAAGACCCACAAAAAATGCCCAAAAAAAACACCTGCAATAACACGCCTGCGCCCAAAACAAACGCCCAGGTGTGTTATTGCAGGTGTTTTTTTTGGGCATTTTTTGTGGGTCTTTGGAGGCAGGCAAAACATCTGAACTTCTGTATAGGGGTATATATACACACACACACACTTATATGTATTTATACACATACACACATATAGGTGTGAAAATGGCAGAACACTATGCTTGCGCTAATGAAATAATTAACAGGCATATGTCTCTGCTCCTATAACACCTATATATGTGTATGTGTATAAATACATATAAGTGTGTGTGTATATATACCCCTATACAGAAGTTCAGATGTTTTGCCTGCCTCCAAAGACCCCAAAAAAATGCCCAAAAAAAACACCTGCAATAACACACCTGGGCGTTTGTTTTGGGCGCAGGCGTTTTTTTGGGCATTTTTTTGGGGTCTTTGGAGGCAGGCAAAACATCTGAACTTCTGTATAGGGGTATATATACACACGCGCATATATGTATTTATACACATACACATATATAGGTGTTATAGGAGCGGAGCCATATGCCTGTTAATTATTTCATTAGCGCAAGCATAGTGTTCTGCTACTTTCACACCTATATATGTGTATGTGTATATATACAGACATGTGTGTGTGTGTATATATACCCATACACAGAAGTTCAGATGTCATGCCTGACTCCAAACATGTCCTCAAAAAAGTCCTATAAACGCCTGCAGCAAAAAGAAGGGTGACAGGCGAGAAGCCATATCGTTGTTCTATAAGTGACCTAAGAGAAACGATCTTTTCTCTATAGCGGTCACCTTGACATGGAAGGGTTTGGTCACCCTGCCATAGCAGTCAGAGTCAGTTAACCCTACACTACACTATGGTCCTCTTACACTTAACACTTTCCCTACAGAAACTAGATTATTAAAGCTAACTATAGTGGAAAATAGTACCCTAACTACACTATATCCCTTTCCTCACACTAATAATTGCTAAATGACACTTTGAAGCAGAAGTAACAGAACTGCTTCCACTCTCTTCCACGTCCCTGTATTACAATGCTTTGAATTTGGCGGGGCTATCTTATATACTGGGGGACGTATTCACTAATGATTGGCCTCTGGACCCCCTAGTCACTCCAATCACATTCCTAGCATTCTCCTGCCCCCTCAATTGGCTTTTACTGATGGTTCTGGTCCAATCATGGGCTTTTAAAGCCCATTTCCTGTCCCATTGCATTTTGGTTGGTTCTGGTTGCCGAATTCCAAACTTTTTCAGCAAAAAGTTTGGAATTCGGCCGAACCTCGAACAGTCAATGTTCGGGTCGAACCGTTGTTCGACCCGAACCGTTCGATCGTCCCTAGTGATAAGTAAGAGGATAAGCAGCAAAGAGCAGAGTCACGGATGCCAAGGGAATTGAGGTATTTAACTGTATTAAAGGCCACAGAGGTCTAAGTGTCAGGGATACCAGCAGCGGGGATGGCCAAATCTGCGTAGCTATACTTAAGGAACTGAAATCAGATTATATATGATTTAAGTACATTTATTAACAGTGAAACAAAACCCATCCAAACACCCACAAACAGAATATATACAGAATATACAGCAAACATGAAAATATATGTGAACTATAAAGCCAATTTGAAAATACCTAATTAGCAAACTAAATATAAATAAAATATACAAAATATGGAGCATAGATCAACAGGGTAAAACTGGAGGTGTAAGGAACAGTCATAAAGGGAGAACAAAGACCAGGGTTATAGACAGCAGGTACAGGGCAGTAAGGTACGGGATAGAAGTACAAGGCAAGAGCAAGCTTAGACAAGAATCAGGCTCAGGATTAATGGCAAGCAGTATCTGGCTAGCAGGGTAAAACACTGAAGCATCAGGGAATAGTAGAGAAGGGACTAAATACCCTCCCAGCAGCCAACATTAGGTGGAGACTGATAACTGGGATCTGTTGGCTGCTAGGAGACACCTGCTGGTGGACACTGGAAATACAACCTTCCTCTCTGGGAACCTTAGTGCCACTGGGGTTTTGACAACTGCCTGGATGTCCTGTTGGCCAGATACTACGAGAGATATGAAATTATATACTTTAAGTCCCTCAAGATAGTAGGTATTCTAATGCTGGGACACCATGGGTTATCCGCACATTTAGCCCTGGAATCATTTGACAACACCAGAACATTGACACTGCAGTGTCTTGTTATAACTGCGTAGCTTTCCTGTTTCCCAAGACTTGTTCTGCACATCAACTGCCACGTAGGAGCTCACCACTATCAGGGCCATGAAGGCAAATGCAGCTACCGGTTAGGGAAGATATGTCATCAGAGGCAGGCTTGGCAGCAGACAGCGGATCATAAGAGACAGACTTATCAGTGGACATGAGATTATCATAGGCATGCATAGAGAAGGACTGGACTCCATCAGCATGCAGTATAGAGGCAAACTGGACCCCTTCGACAGGGGTCATAATCTTTTAGCAACCATACCAAAGACTCAACCTGAGACATATTAAAAGGAGGAGTGAAATCATTATGGCCATGAAATGTAGCAGTCAAAGCTGATTCAGAACAAACTTTAACCAAATGCTATATTTCCCTATAGGAAAATCTGCTCTGATCAGCTAATGTATGTGCTAACTCAATGTACTCCAGAAGTCTTCCACAAGAGCAATCCAGTAAAATTTGGTGACAAAGGGGTTACATGTGCAGAGCTCTCCAAAATTGCTGCCTGAGCTGAAAGCTCCATCCCGAGCTGGCCAATTTTCTGCAGCCGCAGCACCCCCAGCCAAGGTTTTGTGGTGGCTTTAGCGGAGAGTAGTTGGGGAGACCTCCTAGAATCACTCAATGCCTGCTTCCTGCCACCACTGGTGGAGCCGGTGCAAGCTGAAAATTCCAAGATGGTGCCGGGTTCTTCCCTGCCTCCATGCAGCCTAAATCCCAGCCCTATGGTGGATTATAGAGGTGAAAAATTTGAGCTTTATCACACTCAGGGCTCCCAATTGAACAAACTAATGATAAGCTAGTGCTTTCTCAGCCTCAGCCTCAGAGGCCCTGTTCCCCCTGATCTAATGGCCTGTCAGCCCTCTTCTGAACGAATGGAGGTGCATTTTCTGTTCACTAAAATCTCAAATCTATTGGATATAGGCCTGAACAGAATAGCGTCCCAAATTATTGCTGATATTAAGGCTGATCTGCAGGACCTTGGATCCCGTATTGAAGCTATTGAGCACAAGGTTAATCTGATTGTAGCACAAATAAACCAAAACACTGCTTGCATTCAATCTCTCCAAGGAACAATTGGAAGCAGCACTGGCAAAAAATTGATGAGAGCTGCTCCAGGCTCTACAACTTCAGGATCAAGGGGCTCCCTAAATCCTTTAAAGATACTCCTACTTACTGCTATTGCCTGATCTTTCTGAACAAATGTATTGGCTAATCACTGAGCTTCATTTATTGGATTATACATTCATAAAGGCCAGGTAGGAATTATCCCTGGACGGCAAGGCCCTGACTAGATTTGTAGGGCAATTGATGTTTGGTCTCTGCTTCAGTCCGGATAAGATGGCAGTGCTCCCCAGGAGGGGTTTTCGTTATCTACAGACCTTCAGAAGGCCTTTGACGCTGTCTCTTGGCCCTATTTAAAGTGTATAAAATTTATATAAAGTTTTAGATGTTTAGGGTTTTGGGCCTCACTTTCTCAGAATATTGCGAGCTCTGTATTCTACCATGTAGGCTCAGGTGGCTCTACCAGGGAATAGTAGAGAAGGGACTAAATACCCTCCCATCCCCACTGGTATACACCGAAACTACATCTTTCTGTTCTGGGAACCACAGTGTCACCAGTAGGTGATCCAGGTCCTGACGCTAAGAATAGGAGAAGAGAGTAGTGACTATTGGTTTTAGCTGTTGGTAGGTTATTAGTGAGCTGTTGCAGGCAAAATCCAGACTGAAAAGGGTCAGCAAGGTTATTGTCAGTGAGATGGCAGCTCAGGCAGTAGTAGACTAGGCATTCTAAGAGTTTGGAGGTAAATGGGAGCAAGGAGATCGGTCTTGGGTTGTTAAGATTGGTTGAGTCCTGTTAGAGCTTTTTAAGTAGATGGAGTGACCAGTGCATGCTTTAGAAGATCCCAGTAGAGAGGAATAGATTGAGGATGTGTGTCAGAGAGTGTAGGATAAATCAAGAGGGCGACCATAATATTTGTGAGGGAATGGGGTCCAGGGAGAGACATGACTCTTTACCTATGTGATCGGCTGTGTCCAAGGACAAGGACATGTAATCAGGGCACTGATCATCAGTGCCCTGATTACAGAAAATTACAGTAGAGTGCCAATCAGTGCCCATCATCAATGCCCACAGTGCCCACAATCAGTGCCCATAGTGCTGACAGTCAGTGCCCATCAGTGCCTGTTCATCTAGGCACTGATGGGCACTGACTGGCAGCAATATGGGCACTGATTGTGGGCACTGATGGTGCTGCCCATCAGTGTCCATCAGTGCCGTCTGTCAGTGCTCATCAGTGCCCATCAGTGCCACCTGTCAGTGCCACCTCTCATTTCCCATCAGTGCCACCTCTCAGTGCCCATCAGTGCCACCTCTCAGTGCCCATCAGTGTTGTCTATCAGTGCTCATTAGTGCCGCCTATCAGTGCTCATCAGTTCCGCTTATCAGTGCCACCTATTAGTGCCCATCAGTGTGGCATATTAGTACCTCCTCATTAGTGCCACCTCATCAGTGCCCATAAGTGCCACCTCATCAGTGCCCATCAGTGCAGCCTATCAGTGCCCATCAGTGAATGAGGAAAATTATGTATTTTCAAAATTTACTCACAGAAAATAAGAAAAACTTTTCTTTTTCAAAATGTTCTGTCTTTTTTTTTTGTAAGAAATAAAAAACCCAGCATTGATTAAATACCACCAAAAGAAAGCTCTATTTGTGTGAAAAAAATTATACACATTTCATATGGGTACAGTGTAGCATGATCGTGCAAATGTCATTCAAAATGTGAGAGCGCTGGAAGCTGAAAATTGGCCTGGGTAGGAAGGGGGTGAAAGTGCACTGTATTGAAGTGGTTAAAAACACACCTGACACCAGCCCCCTTACACATTGGGAATCCAATAAATGCGTAATTAGAGTCACCCTAATATAAATGGCTGCCACATGAAAAAATGAACAAATCAAAAGGCTATTAACAAGCTTTTCAAACAAATACAAACACTCAAGAGGACTCAAACTATCCAGGGCACAACACTTTCTGACTGAACTCGAACAAACCCGCAACCAGTTAAGAGAGGAATTGGGATGCAAAATAAGAAAAAGTTTCACCCTCTCACATAAGCTCTTTTACGAATTTCAGCAACAAAAGCGGAAAACTCCTAGCCAGAGCTCTAATATCCAAAAAAGCAAACAATACAATCCATTTCTTACACATCCTCCGTTCAGAAATTGTCCGCAAACGATGACATTGCACGCCATTTTGCTCAATATTATTCAGATCTTTATAATCGAAACCCTGAACACAGACCGCCCAAAGATAACAGATCAAGGAAATCCATCATTGAGGATTTTCTCAGTAAATATAGCCCTAAACCAATTTCCAAACAACAAGCTGGAAACATTGATAGCCCTTGACAGCTGAAGAATTCAAAACAGAAATCAAACAAATGAAATCAGATAAGAGCCCAGGCCCTGATGGCTTCTCCCTAGCCTATTACAAAACCTTCCCAGACTTATTGATAGATCCTTTCCTATGTGCATTTAGGCTCGGTTCACACTATTGCGATGCGGGAAGGCTGCGAATTCGCAGCCTGTTCCCGCATCGCACACGCACCCCTGGCAGTTCACACTGCCATATGCGATCCGCTGGGGGTGTCAATGTAATCTTAACGACACCCCCAGTTTGATCGCATATCGCAGTGCGATCGTGCAGTTCGCACAGGATCGGATCGCACAAGTGTGAACCGCTGTGCGATCCGATCCTGATGCGGCAGCAAAAATGCCTCCTGTGCGTCTTTGCTGCGGGTGCGGTGCGAATTTAGCCATACAAACTGTATGGCTAAACTCGCACCGCACAGCTGATCGCATGTCATGTCGGAGCAGTGCGCTCCGACATGACATGCGAACCCGGCACACGCAGAAGTGTGAACCGGGTCTTAATCAGCTCTCGAATCCCAACACCCCAGCCAACAATCTCTTAGAACAGAGGTGTCAAACTCAATTTCCTCATGGGCAGCATCAGCATTAAGATTGCCCTCAAAGGACCGGTTATATCTGTAAGATTAGAGGTCCAGAGCACCCCACGCCCCCTTACACCCTTACATGAGATGTCAAGAGCCCCCCCACCATCAGAAGTCAAGTCAACCACCCTTCTTTACATCGCAATGCACCCCCTTACCTTGTGCTGCTGCCAGGAAGATGCAGGTGGATCTGGGAAGAAGAAAGTACAGGGTCTGGAGGAGCAACAGAGGAGGGCTGGAGTCAGCTTCCAGAGTCTGCTGAATGCTGAGACCAGGGGAGGCAGAGACAAGGTGGTGTTGTGGCTGCACAGAGAGGTGGAGGATCTGTAGGAGGAGTTCTGCCCTTCTTCCTGCTGAGTAGGGATGATCGAACGGTTCGTGTCGACCATCGTTTCGACCCGAACATTGGCTGTTTGAGGTTCGGCCGAATTTAGAACTTTTTGCCCAAAAAGTTTGGAATTCAGCAACCAGAACAGACCAAAATGCAATGGTTCAGGAAATGGGCTTTAAAAGCCCGTGATTGGACCAGAACCATCAGTAAAGCCAATTGAGGGGGCAGGAGAATGCTAGGAATGTGATTGGAGTGACTAGGGGGTCCATAGTCCAATCATTAGTGAATACGCCCCCCAGTATATAAGATAGCCACCGCCAGATTCCTAGCATTCTTATACAGGGACATGGAAGAGAGTGGAATGCTGTTCTGTTACTTCTGTTACAAAGTGTCATTTAGCAATTTTTAGTGTGAGGAAAGGGATATTTAGTGTAGTTAGGGTGCTATTTTCCACTATAGTTAGCTTTAATTTATTCAGTTTCTGTAGGGAAAGTGTTAAGTGTAAGGGGACCGTAGTGTAGTGTAGGGTTAACTGACTGTGACTGCTATGGAAGGGTGACAAAACCCTTCCATATCAGGGTGACCGCTATAGAGAAAAGATCGTTTCTCTTGTGTCACTTTCAGAGCAGGGATTTGGCTCCGCTCCTGTCAGCATTCTTTTTGCTGCAGGCGTTGCTAGTGCTTTTTTGAGGACAAGAACCCCAAAAAATGCCCAAAAAAATGCCTGCAAGAACAAACCTGGGCATTTTTTTTGGCGCTGACATTTTTTTGGGTTCTTTGGAGGCAGGCAAAACATCTGAACTTCTGTATAGGGGTATATATATATACACACACACTTATATGTATTTTACACTTACACATATATAGGTGTGTTGGGAGCGGAGCCATATTAGTTCAAATTATTTCATTAACAAAAGTATAGTGTTCTGCTCCTTTCACACCTATATATGTGTATGCATATATATACATATAAGTGTGTGTTTTTATATACCCCTATACAGAAGTTCAGATGTTTTGCCTGCCTCCAAAGAACCCCCAAAAAATGCCAAAAAAATGCCAACGCCAAAAAAAAAATGCCCAGGTTTGTTCTTGCAGGTGTTTTTTTGGGCATTTTTTGGGGTTCTTTGGAGGCAGGCATGACATCTGAACTTCTGTATAGGGGTATATATACACACCTACACATATATAGGTGTGAAAGTAGCACAACACTATACTTTTGCTAATGAAATAATTAGCACTAATATGGCTCCGCTCCTAACACACCTATATATGTGTAAGTGTAAAATACATATCAGTGTGTGTGTATATATATACCCCTATACAGAAGTTCAGATGTTTTGTCTGCCTCCAAAGAACCCCAAAAAATGCACAAAAAAATGCCAGCGCCAAAAAAAAATGCCCAGGTTTGTTCTTGCAGGCATTTTTTTGGGCATTTTTTTGGGTTCTTTGGAGGCAGGCAAAACATCTGAACTTCTGTATAGGGGTATATATATGCACACACACTTATATGTATTTTACATTTACACATATATAGGTGTGTTGGGAGCGGAGCCATATTAGTGCAAATTATTTCATTAGCAAAAGTATAGTGTTCTGCTACTTTCACACCTATATATGTGTAAGGGTATATATACATATAAGTGTGTGTGTATATATACCCCTACACAGAAGTTCTGATGTTTTGCCTGCCTCCAATAACCCCCAAAAAATGCCCAAAAAAATGCTTGATACTAAACCGGCAAGGTGTGAAAAGAGAGAAGCCACTATCCTGTTCTATAAGTGACCTAATACAAACGATCTTTTTTATGGTTCTGGACATGCTACAGAGCTGAAACTTCACAGGTACACTTTTTAGACCCCCCCAGATACTAAATCCAAAGAAATTTTTTTTTTTTTTTATTATTTTTCTATTTTTTCAATAATTGTCTCTCTATAAAAAATGACAATTTTGAAGAACTTTTTTTGTGTGATTAATAGTCCCTGGGGCATGACCCAGTACCCTAGGCACTTTTTAGGGGCATTTATTGGGTTTTAGGGCTTTAGAATTGTGTTTTTTGATTACCGAAGTTCGGGTCCCATTGATTTCAATGGGGTTCTGAAATCTGGGCCGAACTTTCGGGAAGTTCGGATGTTCTGGCCGAACCGAACTTTTCAAAAGTTCGATCATCCCTACTGCTGAGAAGGGAGGTGGGTAAAGACGAGCCTTTCTGCAGCTGCACAGAGAAGCGCTGGATCTGACAAAGGAGTTCTTTCCACTCTGCTGCCAACTACTGAGACAAGGTGAGGGCAGAGACAGCAGCAGGAAAGGTGCGAGCCTGTGAGGGCCACATAAAATGGCCTGGGGGCCGCATTCGGCCCACGGGCCTTGTGTTTGACACCTGTGTCTAGAAGCTCATATCTCAGTCATTCCCAAAACTGGTAAAGATTCCTTGCTCACCAATAACTATCGCCCCCATCTCGCTTCTGAACACGGACCTGAAAATGTTTGCAAAAATACTGGCCAATCGCATACTTCCCCTAATAACAGGACTAATCTCTAAGGATCAGGTAGTCCCAGGCAGAGAGGCCAACCAACCCGGATTTTTCCTCTCATTAGACGCAGAAAAAGTGTTTGACAGGCTGGCCTGGAACTATCTCAGAGCTGTATTATATGCAACTGGACTGGGCAATGGTGATAGACGAACATCGGCCGGGGCGGTTCGCGAACGCCAGCCGCAAATTTTCTCAAAAGTCCGCAAGTCACGAGTTCGCAGCGGGCCCGATTGAATTCAATGGGAGGCGAACTTTAAAAACCTTTAGATCATATTTGCAGCCACAAAACACATACTACCTGTGCACAAATAGTCCCAGCACATGGACAATGTCATAACAGAAGTATTGCAATTGAAAAGGTTGCCCTAAATTTTTTTTTTTTTTTTACAGCAAAAAATATATTTTTTTTCCATAAATCAGCCAGAACTGACAGAAGCTGGTAAATACATTGTCTAATACATATAGGGTCCATTCACACATCTGTAAAATGGGTCCACATCCATTCCACAATTTGGCGGAACCTTTACAGACCCATTGTTTTTCATTTCCAGTCTGAAAAATTTGGCATTCACAGGATAAAGAAGTAAGTGTCGGCCATTCCAGGCCCCAAAAATTAGCCCACATGCATTTACCTGACAGCTAAGAACATAGTATTCTGTGGCTGAAGGTACATTAGGCATTCACATGATACAGAAGTAAGTGTCGGCCATAAAAGGCCCAAAAATTAGCCCACATGGGTTTAACAGCAAAGAACTTTGTTTTTGATGGCTAGAGGTACAGTAGGTGTTCACAGGATACATAAGTAAGTGTCGGCCTGTATAGGCTCCAAAAATTAGCTCACATGGTTTGAGCTGACAGGAAAGAACTTCGTTTTTGATGGCTAAAGGTACAGTAGGCATTCACAGTATGCAGAAGTAGGTGTCGGCCTGTATAGGCTCCAAAAATTAGCTCATATGGTTTGAACTGACAGCGAAGAACTTTGTTTTTGATGGCTAGAGGTACAGTAGGCGTTCAAAGGATACATAAGTAAGTGTCGGCCTGTATAGGCTGCAAAAATTAGCTCACATGGTTTGAACTGACAGCAAAGAACTTTGTTTTTGATGGCTAGAGGTACAGTAGGCGTTCACAGGATACATAAGTAAGTGTCGGCCTGTATAGGCTCCAAAAATTAGCCCACATGGGTTTACCTGACAGCTAAGTACGTAGTATTCTGTGGCTGAAGGTACATTAGGCATTCACACAGTACAGTAGGCGTTCACAGGATACATAAGTAAGTGTTGGCCTGTATAGGCTGCAAAAATTAGCTCACATGGGTTGAACTGACAGCAAAGAATGTAGTATATCATGGCTAGAGGTACAGTAGGCATTCACAGTACACAGAACAGTAAGTGTTGGCCTGTATAGGCTGAAAAAAATTAGCTCATATGGGTTGAACTGACAGCAAAGAACGTAGTGTATTTGATGGCTGGAGGTACAGTAGGCATTCACAGTATACAGAAGTAAGTGGTGGCCTGTATTGGCTGCAAAAATTAGCTCACATGGGTTGAACTGACAGCAAAGAACGTAGTATTTGATGGCTAGAGGTACAGTAGGCATTCACAGTACACAGAACAGTAAGTGTCGGCCTGTATAGGTTGCAAAAATTAGCTCACATGGGTTGAACTGAAAGCAAAGAACTTCGTTTTTGATGGCTAGAGGTACAGTAGGAGTTCACACAGTATACAGAAGTAGTGATGGATGAACATCGGCCGGGCGGTTCGCGAACGCCAGTCGCAAATTTTCTCAAAAGTCCGCGAACCGCGAGGAGTTTGCGGCGGGCCCCATTGACTTTAATGGGAGGCAAACTTTAAAAACCTTTAGGTCATATTTGCAGCCACAAAACACATACTTCAAAGAAAATGGATGTTGGGCGCTTCTGACCAAACAAGAGGAGGGGGGACATTTTTAAACACTTTTAATATTTTATATCTTCTTCATATATATATACTCCCTTGACAACCAATTTCTCATGGAACTCCTTAACAGTGTAGAGTCCCACAAATATTATGTTTTGGACCAATTATATTCTGTCTTTCTGGGTTCATTATTTGTCCCTATGGACAAATTTGTACATGAACACTATCATAAATTATGTGCATCTTTTAGGAGATTGGAGAAAGCTATCGATGCTGCCAATAACCATTGGTGGGACCGGTTCTTTTTGGACCAATATCTATTAGCCAATATTACTCCTAGGGGACTTAGGATTATGAAGGAGTGTTCCTTCTTAGATATCCCACATACCAAGGAATGGCATGCCATCTCCGAGTTCTGTACGAACAAATGGATCAAAATAATTATGGAACAAAGAACCGCCAAATATGATCAAATGGTCCATAAAATATAGATCTCAAGTAATGAGATTATGGATCTAACCACTAAGCTACCGAGTAGATGGCTCCGCACCTTAAAAGAAAATACAAAAAGAAATGAGGACCACCTAATCTGTACAAAATTAGGCAAATTTCGGCGTGATTTAGACGATTACAATAGCAATATTGTTTTCTCCTGGAATAATAAACATAAAAACAAGAAAAAATGTACTGATTATTCTGTAGAATCGATTGACCCCATTCCCCTTTCCCCTCCCTCGTCCCTCTCTGCCCTCCCTTCTCTTCTAACCATGCACTGCCCACCTCCTCCACGTTACTTACCCCGTACGTTTGCAAAGAGGGCAGATAAAGGCCATTCTGCCTATCCTAAACACATAAACCCTAAGTTGGGCCCATTACCCAAAAATAAGAATATTGATGCTGTACCATCCAATAGCGGGACTAATAACAACAACACTACTAATAGTAAAAAAAGTAATCACCCCCCCAAAAAATCCATTAAGTCTAAACATGTACAGGAAACTGGTAAAAACGCACCAGTACCCTCTAGGGGGCTCCCTTCTTCTTCCAATAAAGTATGCCCTGCATCTGGTGCAATACAGCCCAAACCCCAAGGTAATGGTCTCAGTGTTCCGGCATGCACCGGTACACGAGACAATGCCCCCATTCCAACTGTTCTAATTGACCAGGATATCCCTATACCTATATCACCATCCATGCCCTTGGCTCCTTCTCCTGGTCATTCTCTTGTAGAGTATTCCTCTGCCATACGTATAGATGGCATACCAACAACCAATACTGCGGCCCCTTTTTTAGTGCCAGAACCTCTTCCCAAATGCCTAAGGAAAAGAAAACTCGGCGCAGAGGACATAGGGGAAGAGGAAATAGATCAAAATGCCCGAGTCAGGAAAATAAGATGTCAACAGTGAGGATTTTTAATTTATCTACATGTGAACTTACCACTGATGAACATGCTATACTTAGTCGTGGCCTTACCTTCGCCCCTACCATCAAGCCTAATCCTTTCCAAATATTTAAGGATTTGAATAAGTTTACCCGTAACCTTACGTTAAAGAGACACTTTTCCTTAAAATCATCCAAAGTATCTCCTAACAACGATACTGAGTGTGCCTCGGACACCCAACCCCCAGGCCAGCTATCCAGTGTAGACACGGAAGTGGCCTTGGCCATGCTGGAAGAGCTGTATACAGAGGGGAATGTATCTTGGGAGGGACAGAATGAGATTGATGGTGAGGAGGTCCTATTCACTCAGCATCTTCTCAGTTGCCCCCCCATGAAGCATACTCATTTAAAACCCAAGTTCAACTTTTACCTGACACATTCTAAAGGCCCCTGTATTGAAACTTTTTATCGCATTGTATACTCTGACCTGTTGGATATGTGCCATAAAGCCAAGAAAAGTAATAATGGAAAATATGGGTGTAATTTGAGTAAGGTGGAAAATATGGCCCTAAAAACATTAATGTCCAATACCAATATTGTCATCAAGCCTGCTGACAAAGGCGGAAGTATTGTCATTCAGAATAAAAACGATTATGTGAATGAGGCCAATCGGTTATTATCCAATAGTAATACATATATCAAACTCAGAAGAGACCCGTTACCTGAATATAACGCTGAGGTGAATCTTTTAGCTAGCACGGCCTTGAGGAATGGAGTCATCTCCAAAACGGAGATGTCCTTTCTTTTCAGGGACTACTTTGATACTCCATACTTTAATCACCTACCAAAGGTGCATAAGTGCACAAAGAATCCTCCTGGTAGGCCTATCGTTGCCGCGATGGACAGTTGTAAGGTTCTGGCACTCTCAGTGCCTCCTATCACATTTATTCCGGGTGATTTCCATCTACCTAGACAGAAGAAACACATATAGGTGTGTTTCCCTTTAAGGCTGAAGCTGTCATCACCCAGCGCCGGACTAGATGGCTATTTAGGGCGTCGGTTCTCACTCACATGTGTTCGTTCAAACACCAGTACCTGGATACTAATCTTGCTTGAAGCTTCCATGCTTGCAAGCTCTCCTCGCTGACGAACCTCGCTGCGCTGATCCCTGCATCCTGCTACTGGATCATCCGCATCTCCTGAGCGATCCTTCGGCTATCGCTATTAGTGCTAAGTACCCCACAGGGGAAATCTCTATAGACTTGTACTAGGCTTACACTATTTAGCTCTGCATAGCAAGGACTGTCTTTTACATCTGCATAACTAGATTGCTAGCTCTTGAGGCTACTGCTACTATTTCCTGCACTGGGTTGATCTCTCCTGTATGCACCTGCTACTCTGTCATCTGTTATCATACATGATCGCTAACCCTTCCATACATGATGAGTCATTGAGGTTGGGATTGGTATCTCAGCATATCTCCTACATGACTACTGACGTGGAACTACTTCTGCAGCTGAAAATCCACACCTTATAAGAAACGCAAGGAGCGTTACAACAGTATAACAAGTGGCTTCTCTCAGTATATAGACATATTTTTACAACCTATAGTCCAAGAGCTCCCCTCTTACATCAGGGACGGTATACATTTATTAGAGCTCCTTACACCTTACACTTGGGAACCGACATATCTGTGGGTTTCGCTAGATGTACAATCTCTGTATACATCTATCCCACATGCAGTTGGCATGAGGGCTCTGGAGTTCTATCTCAGTCAGGATGATACTATCCATCCAAAACAGGCAGACTTCATAATGCAAGCCACTTTATTTTGTCTCTCACATAATTATTTTTTGTTCAATGATGACTATTATTTACAGATTACGGGCACAGCGATGGGAGCCAATTTCGCTCCATCGTATGCAAATCTCACCATGGGACATTGGGAAACCCGATATGTGCTCAACAACAATCCCTACACCCCTCATATAGTGTTCTTTGGACGGTATATTGACGATATCGTCATTATTTGGGATGGAGAGGCTTCAGAAGTTTTGAATTTTGTTTCCCACTGTAATAGCAACGACATGGGATTAAAGTTCACTTCTGTGGTCGATCCTGACCATTTGGCTTTCCTTGACTTGGATCTCCATCACGATAATCACAATATATTAGCTAAGAATTATATAAAACCGACTGCAGGGAATTCTTTGTTGCATTATCGGAGTTGTCACCACCCTCGTTGGCTAGACAATATTCCGAAAAGTCAATTTTGTAGATTAAGACATAACTGTACTAAAACTTCGGACTATGAGGTACAGGGTACAGCCCTCAAAACCAAGTTCCTTGAAAAGGGGTACCCAGACACTATCGTTGAGCAGGCATTTTCTCAATACATAGCACCACAGACTGCTAAGCGAACTAAGACTGGAGCTGAAGGTACACAGATGAGATTTACAACCCAATTCCATAACCACCATCGACAAATGGAACGGGTGGTCAAAAAACATTGGCCACTCCTGCTCCAAGACCCTCACCTAAAAGCAGTACTTCCTGACAAACCCCGCTACTCATATAGAAAGGCCCCTAATATAAAAACTAAAATTGCACCTAGCAAGTTAAAATCCAAAAAATATGCTTCCCCCTCTCTAACCTTCTTCAACGTCACTGGTATGTACCAGTGCCGTAAACTACAATGCCTGACATGTCAATATGTCAAGCATGGACAGAAGGAGTTTTTGGTTGGGGGGAACAGGTATGGGATTAATGAATTCCATACCTGTTCCTCGGAATTTGTGGTATACTGCTTGGTATGTCTGTGTGGCCTGCACTATGTTGGCAGGACCATACGGACTCTTAGAGCACGTTTTGGTCAGCATCGACGCTATATTCAGGATGGCAAAGACCACCATAGCGTCCCCAGACATTTCCTCCATCACCATGGCAAGTCCACCGAGGGATTATACGTCTGGGTGATTGAGGCTATTCCAAAAGGTCCCTCTGAGGCCGAGAGGTTCAGGCGTCTGTGTAATAGGGAAACCTACTGGATATACGCCCTGAATGTCCTCGCGCCCGGGGGACTGAATGAGGAGTTAGATATCAATACCATCCTATGAGTCAGTGCATTTTTTAATACCCCCATTCTTGTCCCCTTCCCTTCTTTTATTCCTGTTACCCTTTCTTTACATACTACACGAGCACATATATATATGTATGTATATATATATATATATATATATATATATATATATATACTTTTTAATATTGAATAAGTTTTTATAGCTTTTTATTCTTTTAATATATAAAAATGTTGAGTGTAG
This sequence comes from Pelophylax lessonae, assembly GCF_965119305.1. NCBI lineage: Eukaryota > Metazoa > Chordata > Amphibia > Anura > Ranidae > Pelophylax > Pelophylax lessonae. The sequence goes on along the minus strand of NC_138777.1, from coordinate 82,071,071 downwards.
GTGTTTCTTCATAGGCACCTTGCACACCTCTATGCGATTTTTGTGTTCATAATTATATAATAAGCCCCCCTTAAGATGTGTGTCTATCCCTTACGGACCATGGGAAAATGAATTGTTATTGTGAGCGCATGGTATAGATCTTACAAATTCTGTGAATTTATTCATGAGCCCATGGTACCAGCTATTGTTTATTGTAATAAGGTGTCTTTTTCTTTTTCTCTCTCTCTTTTTTATAATTTTTTTCTTTTTCAACTTTTTTCTTTGTATAGATAAAATTTCCTTGATACAGATATATCAAAACGCATCTGCCTTGGATGACGTATATTTTTATATACATGTTATTATAATATGTTTGAAGTGTGTTATTGTCTTTTAATAATTGCTGTTTGCATACAAAAGAAGCCCCAGTTCCTACAGCCCATTGTATTATCTAGAGCGCTGTGTGTACTCTCCGGCCAGGCTGGCCTCGTAGCTGGTCCCGCAGAGTATCGCACCACTTTGTCTTGATTTCCATGACAACCGATTGTAGGCTGCCTTACCTGACTTCAGGTGGCAGCCGCTCACGCTTGAGGAAGGAGCCGAGTGCGCATGCTCCGAAACGTGTTGCGTCATTTCCGGTAGCCTGCGTTCCATTGCGGCTTCCGGTGTAACCAGCTCCTGGGACCAGCTTCCTGTGACGTCATTTCCGGGCCGGTGGACGGCCGGATCATGCGGCTGGGGATGCTGCTACATGGACTGGAGCTTACTACTGTGTAAGATACTATGTAATTTTGTGCAATAAAAAACCTTTGGCTTGTTACAGTGGCGCCTGTTTCTCTTCTCACAAAACACATACTAGCTGTGCACAAATAGTCCCAGCACATAACAGAAGTATTGCAATTGAAAAAGTTGCCCTAAATTTTTATTTTTTTTTTACAGCAAAAAATACATATATTTTTTTCATAAATCAGCCAGAACTGACAGCAGCCGGTAAATACATTGTCTAATACATATAGGGTCAATTCACATATCTGTAAAATGGGTCCGCATCCATTCAACAATTTGATGGAACCTTTACAGACCCATTGTTTTTCATTTCCAGTCTGAAAAATTAGGCATTCGCAGGATAAAGAAGTAAGTGTCGGCCATTCCAGGCCCCAAAAATTAACCCACATGCGTTTACCTGACAGCAAAGAACGTAGTATTCTGTGGCTGAAGGTACATTAGGCATTCACAGGTAGCAGAAGTAAGTGTCGGCCATAAAAGGCACCAAAAAATAGCCCACATGGGTTTACCTGACAGCTAAGAATGTAGTATTCAGTAGCTGAAGGTACATTAGGCATTCACAGGATACAGAAGTAAGTGTCGCCCATTCCAGGCCCCAAACATTAGCCCACATGGGTTTACCTGACAGCTAAGTACGTAGTATTCTATGGCTGAAGGTACATTAGGCATTCACACAGTATACAGAAGTAAGTGTCGGCCTGTATAGGCTGAAAACATTAGCTCACATGGTTTGAACTGACAGCAAAAAACTTAGTTTTTAAAGCCTAGAGGTATGGTAGGTGTTCACAGTACACAGAACCGTAAGTCTCGGCCTGTATAGGCTCCAAAAATTATCTCACATGGTTTGAACTGAGAGCAAAAAATGTAGTTTTTGATGGCTAGAGGTATGGTAGGAGTTCACAGTACACAGAACCGTAAGTGTTGGCCTGTATAGGCTCCAAAAATTAGCTCACATGGTTTCAACTGACAGCAAAGAAATTAGTATTTGGTGGCTGGTGGTACATTAGGCATTCACAGAAAAAATAATTGTTGGCCCTGAAAGGGCCCAAAAATGTGCCATTCAATGGACATGAAATGCCTTTTATGCCGCTGTATGTAGCGAAGCCAAGGACCAGGAATTGTTGTGGGTGGAGGAATTTCGATGAAACTTGGTCTACTGGTCACATGTGTTGAATTCCTCAGAGATCCATGCCTCATTCATTTTTATAAATGTGAGGTAGTCTACACTGTCATGAGCTAGGCCAGTGCGCTTATCAGTCACGATCCCCCCTGCTTCGCTGAACGTCCTTTCGGACAGGACACTGGATGGGGGGCAAGCCAAAATTTCCATTGCAAATTGTGCAAGCTCTGGCCAGAGGTCAAGCCTGCCCACCCAGTAGTCCAGGGGTTCATCACTCCTCAGAGCGTCCACATCGGCCGTTAACCCGATTTAGTCAGACACCTGTCGGTCTAGGCATTCCCTCATGCTGGATCCGGAGTACAGCTGTCGTTGGTTCGGCTGAAAGAAGGATCTCATATCTGAAGTGACCAAGACATCTTCCAACCGCCCTCTTCTTGCAGGCTGTAAGATTCTGGTACCTTTGGTACCCTTATTGCCCATTTTCCTTTCTATATTGCGTCCCACCTTTTTAGTTAGGTGGAACGCATATACCTTTAAGCCGGATGACGTCATCGCTGAGCGCCGCTCTGAGCGGCTATTTCAATCGCCGGCTTTCTCTCTCACATTGTTCGTTCAAACCGCATGCTTACAAGCTTTGACTTATGCTGCCGGAACCTCCAGCTATTCTCCTCTACCTGGAACAGACCGCAACCTCGCTACTGATCCCGTATCTCGCTACCGGATCACTCCCTCACTACTGGACCCTTCTACTTACTAACCTTACTAGTGATAAGTACCCCACAGGGGAATCCTCCATAACTAACTTACACTATCTACTTCTGCACATTAAGGACTGTTACTATCTATGCATACTAATTCTATCATCTGCACTGTTACATAGATTGCTAGTTCTTGAGTCTACTACCATCTATCCTTGCACTGGGTTAGTCTATCCTGTATATGTCATCTGCTGTCCTTACCACCTGTTACCATACATGATTACTAACCTATCTGCATTCTACCTATTACCATCTACTACTCTCCTGAACATTACTATCAAGTGCTTACCATTACTGTCACTGCTCACACCTGTCCCTTCAGCACATCACCTCCATACTGTCATATACATCCTATCACTCCAGGAACATCTTATTGAGTGTGTGTATATCTGTATGCTGAAGCAGACAGGCCCACAGTGATGAGTCTGGAGAGTTGGACCTGGTATTCCAACACATCTCTACATGACTACTGAGTGGAGATTCTGCAGCTGCAAATCCAGCTTACTATAAAAACGCAGGAGCGTTACACAGGCACAGTTGGATTGCTACCCGCAACTGTCTCTCTGTGAATGGAAATTCGTCTGCCAGTGCATGCAAAAGCAGAATGCAGCATTTCCCGCAGCAAGGCCTGGAAGTGCTGCATTCTGACCGCCCCTCTGTGATAGTGGTAACAGTTCCGCCATTTTTTGTTTGTACAGGGGGTCTAAGTACGTTGCCACCCAGTACATGGTCCTTGGCCTTTATGCATTTTTTACGGGGGTCCCCCTTAAAACACGTCAGCATGTAGGCCCCCATTCCCACTAAACTGGAAGCGGTATAGTGGCCTGCTTCCAGCTCATCATCCAGGATAATGTCGTCCTCGTTCTCCTCCCCCCATCCACGAATAACACCAGGGATCCCAGAAAGGTTTAAAGCATGCTCTTTTTGCTCCTCCTCATCCCCCCAGCACGATCCTCCTCCTCTGACTCTTCTTCAGACTCCTGCTATGGATTTTTCTCAGATGGTGTAGCACCTCCTGGGAATTCATTCAACATTGCGACTTCCTGATCTTTCTGCTCCTGCTCCTCAACGGCTTGATCAATGACACGATGCAATGCATGCTCCAGAAAGAAGGCGTAAGGTATGATGTCACTTATGGCACCCTGGCTGTCACTGATCAGTTTGGTGATCTCATCGAATGGTCGCAGAAGTCTGCATGCGTCCCGCATGAGCAGCCACTGGCGAGGTAAACAAAAACCTAAGCTCCCCAGAACCTGTCCTGCCGCTGAGTTCGAACAGGTAGTCATTAACTGCACGTTTCTGCTGGAGCAGCCTATCGAGCATATGCAACGTTGAGTTCCATCGCATCGGGCAGTCACAAATAAGACGCCTGATGGGCAGGTTGTGTCGTCGCTGAATATCAGCAAGGTGAGCCATGGCAGTGTAAGATCTTCGGAAATGGTCTGAGATTTTCCTGGCCTGCCGCAAGATGTCCTGGACCCCAGGGTATTTGGCAACTAATCGCTGCACCACCAAGTTCAGGACTTGTGCCATGCATGGCACCTGTGCTATTTTGCCCTGTTTCAGCACGCTCAGCAGATTGGCACCGTTGTCCCACACCACTTTACCAACTGACAAATTCAGCGGTGTCAGCCACTGATCTGCCTGTGACGCAAAGCTGAAAGGAGTGCAGGACCAGTGAGGCTCTTGGCTTCCAGGCACAACAGACACAGCACATCATGGCAACGTCTCACCTGGCATGTGGAATAGGTTCTGGGGATCTTGGGCGGCGCAGGAGAAGAGACAGTAGCAGCGGAAGAGGAGGAGTCAGCTGAGGAGGAGAGGGAGGATGGAGGAGGAGGAGAAGAAGAGGCAGGCCTGCTTGCAATCCCTGGCGGTACAACTAAATCTACACGGGTGCCACGGGTTGCATGCTTAACGGCCGTCAGAAGGTTCACCCAGTGGGCAGTAAAAGTGATATACCTTCCCTGCCCGTGTTTGCTAAACCATGTGTCTGTGTAGATAACACCCCACTTCAATCTGTGGTATTGGGGGACCACAGGTTTATCACACCAGTTCTACAAATAATTGGCCAGTATCTGTGTGTGTAGCACAGTTAACACAGCAAACGAGGCCAAATTTTTGCAGGACTAAAATACAATCTTAGAAAAGTATACTGTTAAATAACACCCCGCTTCAATATGTGCTATTGGGGGGCCACTGGTCTATCACACCAGTTGTTCAAAAAATTGGCCAGTGAGTTTGGCACTGTTTGTATCAGAGTTAACACAGCAAAAGAGGCAATATTTTTGCAGGACACAAATACACTTGCAAAAAGTTCTGACAGTTTTGCTCCCACTGGGCTTGGTGATGGGATTTCTGGTGCCTTCTTAAGGCGGTTGTCCCTAGGTGAGTGTTGGGCTTACCGCGACTTATGCGTTAACTGCAAAGGCTGCAGATGGCAACACTGGTGTCAGCAACGGACACATTAATAAAAGCCCACACTGCGGAGCCATGTGTCGGCGTCCTGGGAGCGCCAGATGTGACTGTACATGGTTAATGGCTCGCTCCTGATACATTTGCAGTCTGCTTTCTACCTCTTCTGCAATGCAAGTTCTGCCTGCCTCTCCTCCCTTTCTGCCGGTCCGTCAGTCCGCCAGTTCTACAAATAATTGGCCAGTAACTGTTGTCACTGTGTGTAGCAGACTTAACACAGCAAAAGAAGCCAAATGTTTGCAGGACTAAAATACAATCTTGGAAAAGTATACTGTTAAATAACACCTCAATTCAATATGTGGCATTGGGGGGGGGGGGGGGACAGGTTTATTACACCAGTTCTACAAATAATTGGCCAGTAACTGTTGTCACCGTGTGTAGCACTGTTTACACAGCGAGAGGCCAAATGTTTGCAGGACTAAAATACACTCTTAGAAATTTATACTGTTAAATAACACCCCACTTCAATATGTGGCATTCGGGGGGAGCATTGGTGTAGCACACCAGTTCAAAAAATTGGCCAGTGAGTTAGGTGCTGTCTGTACCAGACTTCACTCAGTAAACTAGGCAATATTGTTGCATGACACAAATACACTTGAAAAAGTTTACTCAGATAACACCCCACTTTAATATGTGGCATTGCGGGGGAGCATTGGTGTAGCACACCAGTTCAAAAAATTAGCCAGTGAGTTTGGCACTGTGTGTATCAGACTTCACTCAGCAAACAAGGCAATATTGTTGCATGACACAAATACACTTGAAAAAGTTTACTCAGATAACACCCCACTTTAATATGTGGCATTGGGGGTAGAATTGGTGTAGCACACCACTTCAAAAAATTGTCCAGTGAGTTAGGCGCTGTGTGTACCAGACTTCACTCAGCAAACTAGGCAATATTGTTGCATGACACAAATACACTTGAAAAAGTTTACTCAGATAACACCCCACTTTAATATGTGGCATTGCGGGGGAGCATTGGTGTAGCACACCAGTTCAAAAAATTAGCCAGTGAGTTTGGCACTGTGTGTATCAGACTTCACTCAGCAAACAAGGCAATATTGTTGCATGACACAAATACACTTGAAAAAGTTTACTCAGATAACACCCCACTTTAATATGTGGCATTGGGGGTAGAATTGGTGTAGCACACCAGTTCAAAAAATTGGCCAGTGAGTTAGGAGCTGTGTGTACCAGACTTCACTCAGCAAACTAGGCAATATTGTTGCATGACACAAATACACTTGAAAAAGTTTACCCAGATAACACCCCACTTTAATATGTGGCATTGGGGGGGGGGGGGGGCACTGGTTTATTACTCCGGTTCTACAAATAATTGGCCAGTAACTGTTGTCACTGTGTGTAGCACTGTTTACACAGCAAGAGGCCAAATTTTTGCAGGACTAAAATACACTCTTAGAAAATTATACTGTTAAGTAACACCCCACTTCAATATGTGGTATTAGGGGGCCACTGGTCTATCACAGCAGTTCAAAAAAATTGTGTGTATCAGACTTAACTCAGCAAAAGAGGCAATATTGTTGCAGGACACAACTAAACATGTAAAAGTATACTCAGATAACACCCCGCTTCAATCTGTGGTATTGGGGGGGGGTGCTTTTGTCACTCACAGAGCACAATAATACTACTAATCCACTATAATATAATGTGGATTACTCCCCTCCCCCACCCCCTTTATAGTGCACTGCACAGCAATACCAAAAAAATTGCAGCCCTTTAAATGACTTTTGTGGACATTAACAGAACAATTTGTGTCACTGCTGATGATCTCTAACTGCCCCTACAGCACAGACCTGATACCTGTCCCTATACTTAAGAGACTGTAATAGACCCTATACCCACATTGCAGCCCTTTAAATGACTTTTGTGGACATTAACAGAGCAATTTGTGTCACTGCTGACGATCTCTAACTGCCCCTACAGCACAGACTGGATACCTGTCCCTATACTGAAGAGACTGTAATAGACCCTATACCGACATTGCAGCCCTTTAAATTACTTTTGTGGACATTAATAGAGCGATTTGTGTCACTGCAGATGACGATCTCCAACTGCCCCTACAGCACAGACTGGATACCTGTCCCTATACTGAAGAGAGACTGTACCTATACCGAAATACCAGCCCTGAAAAGGACTTTTGTGGACATTAACAGAGCGATTTGTGTGACTGCAGCTGATCTCTAACTGCCCTTAAAGCAATGACTGGATACCTGTCCCTAAACTCGAAAGATACTAGTAGACCTATACCGAAATACCAGCCCTGAAAAGGACTTTTGTGGATCTTCAAAGAGCTATTTCTGTCTAGCAAACTCTCCCTCATGAGCACAGCAGACCTCTCCCTACACTGGCAGAAAGCGAAATGGGAAATGGCCAAAAGTTCAGGTCTATTTATAGGGTAGGGGACATGTCCATGTGCTGAAATGTTTCAATTGGCTGTCTCGTTCCACCTGACGGCTGTGTCATGGGTCAAAGTTCTCCCCAATGTAAACTAATATGGCCGCCGCGAACGACGCCATGTGTTCGCAAATTTTGCGGGTAGCGAACAAGCAAAATTTGCCGCAAACTGACCGCCGGGCGAACTGCAAGGCCATCTCTACTAGGGAACTCATTTGAGCTGGCTTTGGTGTGCTCGGTCCCTTGCTGCGTTGGGCAGTAGCATGCGTAGTGTCTAGGGCACGGCCGCTCTGCTTTTGCACCCTGCTCCCTCTTCTGCTGTGCTGGTGGCTCTGTGCGACCACCGCCTCTTCCTCCAAACTACTCAGGTCACCTGCATGACATTCCTTCCATGTGGGGTCAAGGACCTCATCGTCCTCCATATCGTTTTCCACCCAGTCTTCACCCCTGCCCTCCTTGTCGGTCTCCACAGTTCGGAATTCCGCAGCTGTTGGCACTTGTGTTTCGTCATCATCCGAGACATGCTGCGATGGTCCTCCCATGTACTCATCTAGAGACATAAGTGGTTGGGCATCAGTGCACTCAATCATTTACACTTCTGGGGCAGGGCTAGGTGGATGGCCCTGGGAAACCATGCTAACAGAGTCATCAAAAAGAAGAAGAGACTGCTGCATGACTTGGGGCTCAGACTGCTTGGCTGATTTGCAAGGGGGTGAGGTGAAAGATTGATGGACATTGGCTGAAGGTGCCAACTCTGACCTTTCAGCAAAAGACTGGGTGGGAGACAATGTGAAGGAAGTGGAGGCACTGTCAGCAACACAATCTACTATCGCCTGCACTTGTTCTGGCCTCAACATTTGTGGAGGCACATTAGACCCTGCCAAATACTGCTGCAGGTTCTGTCGCCTACTCGCAACTGAGAAAGGTGTTTCACCTGTGCGTGTAGCTGGCACGGATCGACCCCATCCTCTCCTTGCAACAGGAGCTCCACCAGCAACACCACGACCCAGGCCACGTCCCTTATTTGACCTCCTTCTCACTGTAACATATGCAGTCTAGGTGGCAATTAACTTTTTTTTCCCCTAAATGTGTTTTTATTGCAATGCGCAATACAACAGTATGCAATGGGTGTATCTCACTGTAACATATGCAGACAGGGCCGCAATAAACTTTTTTGCCCCTAAATGTTTTTTTATTGCAATGCGCAATACAACAGTATGCAATGGGTGTATCTCACTGTAACATATGCAGACAGGGCCGCAATAAACTTTTTTTGCCCCTAAATGGGTTTTTATTGCAATGCGCAATACAACAGTATGAAATGGGTGTATGTAACTGTAACATATGCAGACAGGGCCGCAAATAACTTTTTTTTCCCCTAAATGGTTTTTTATTGCAAAGCAGAATACAACAACAGTATGCAATGGGTGTATCGCACTGTAACGTATGAATGAAAATCTGATAAATAATTGTCCCCTTAATTGGTGCTTGTTGAATAGCAGATTTGAAATGCAGTGTCTGTCTAAACACTGTAAGTCACAGTAAAATATGAAGGAAAAAAGTTTAAGCAGACACATATGCACTGAGCTTGCAGGAAATGGCCGCTACGCACCGCACACCTAACAGGTTGGATACTGTTGTTGTTCTATTCCGCTATTGAATAAAAAAAAAAAATAACCCATTTGAATGAAAAACTGAAAAATATTTTTTTTTCCCTAAATACTAAAAAATAATTATTTTCCCCTTCTATTGGTGCTTTTTGAAGTGCAGGTTAGAAATGCAGTGTCTGTCTAAAGACTGTATGTTAAGTATGACTGTAAAGACTGTAAGTTAAATATGAAGGAACATTTTTTTTTTTTTTTAAATGCAGATTAAGCAGGCACATATGCACTGAGCTTGCATTAAATGTGCAGCACCGCACGCCGCCCACCTAACAGACTTATAAAAGTTTTTTTTTCTCCTTTCTCCTCCTCACTGGGCTCAGGTCAGGGCAAAAAGATTGTGCACTGCACCCCCACACAATCAAATCAATATAGATCGCTGTCTGATTAAAGAAGATTCTTCCTATGCTTTCCCTCAAAGCAATCTCCAGCCTGACCCTACAGTAATCTCCCTATCTCTCCCTCAGCAGAAGCAGCAGGAACCTCTCCCTAGTATAGTTATAGCAGAGTGATGCGCGGCGCTATGTGACTCCAGCTTATATAGACTCTGGGTCACATGCTGCATTGGCTAATCACAGCCATGCCATTAGTAGGCATGACTGTGATGGCTTCTAGGGCACACTAGTTAAATGCTTGCTGATTGGCTGCCTTGCACCTGTTGAAACCGCGCCATTAAAACTGTGCCAAAACATCAATAACGTTACCGAACAACAGACAGTACCCGAACATACAGTGAAATGTTCGGGTTCGGGTCCAGGTACCGAATACCCAAAAGTCCGGTACGAACCCGAACAATATAGTCCGGGTTCGCTCAACCCTAGTCAAGAGAGGAGCGATGGAGAAGGGGACTGTTTCAGTGATGCTGCTGCATTTCACTATTTTTTTAGTCCTCGCCACCCAGGGCTCTCAACTTTCATATCCCATCTGCAGTGTCTGCATCGTATGGTGGATGATTATCTAGGGGTGAAAACAGAGATGGAGAGATTTCCAGTTGATAATCCATTGGGTTACTGCATCATTAGAATAGACCACTGGCCAGAACTTGCCCAGTATACAGCTGAGCCGCTGGGCTGCCCTGCATCTAGCGTGCTTTCCAAACAGGCATTCAGTGCTGCTGGAGGTGTTGTTACTGATAACAGATTGCGTCTGTCCACAGATTATATGGAGAACAGGGACAGCAAAGAAAGAAAGCTGCCCAAAGCGCCATATCTGAGTAACTGGGGTATACGTATGCTACATTTCGAAAAAGAAAAAAACAACTCAATATTGTATGAAAAAGTATGATATTTATTAAATCATCAAAAATCAAATAACAGTGGGTAGCCAAAAAACAAACAAACCCTTCCACCTTGTCACCATAAAATAGATTACGTAATCATTAAAAACACATGCACGCCAACCTACACTGCTGTAATACACCACAATAGCATAAATAGGGTAATATGGATAATTAACTGGTCAGTGAAACGCGTTGACATCATGCCACCTTCCGGCTGTGGATCACCTAAGCTCATCTAGTCTGGAATCTGATAGTTGAGAGCTGAGCGATATCTATTACCGCTGAAGCCGCCCTGCTGGGACCATGGTCGGTCTGTTAGTACCTGGAGGCATCATTGCAGGCTTATACTCTTCATGTGGAATGGTTTAATTATATCCACACACTACCTGACTATTATGGACAAGGTGTTGGCTTTCCTCCAATTGGAAATGAGTGAGTAGCGATGCACGGCACAGTTGTAAGTGCTCATCTGCGATGTGAACTACCCGAAGACTTTTGTGTCTCATGAATTCCGCTTAGGATCATTTACTTTTATGGTCCTGCACTCCTCATTTACTACTGTCTGTACATGCCATCATCCCTGGATGGTTGACCCTGCTATGATCAGCAAGTTGGTAAGCCTTGGACACCTTTGTATCTATTGATACTTCAGACACAGGAAGAAGGTTCACCTGTTATCAGGTAGTGTGGGGAATGCTGATTAAAGCATGGCCGGTTACTACTACAGCAGATAGATTCTGTCTTTACTTACCATCCTGTATGAACCCTTGATAGACTGTCCTGATCAAGCCACATACCTGGAGTATACAATTTGGGGGTGCTTGTCCAGGGCCGGATTAAGAGCATCATGGGCTTGGTGCTGAGGATTTTGAAGGGCCTTAAGGGCCGTGCCTTGGCATGCACCCAGAGGAGGAAGGGTGCAGCCATGCATGCCTAATTCCACATGGGATGCTGTCTCTGAAGCCCATAAACACATCCATGCATCGGCAACTGTCCCTCCTTGTCCGGCCTTTGTGCTGTGTGGGGAGGTTCTGAGGGTGCTGCCTGGGGAAGCGAGCATAGAAGCCAGACTTCTGTGTTTACAAGTGACAGAAGAGCGGTAACAGTGAATATGGCCAACCCGGGGCCTATATAAAAGGTAGGGGCCTGGAGCTGCAGCTCCAATAGCCCCTACGTTAATCTGGCCCTGTGCTTGTCCTTTGAAGATTACGTACACATAATCATTCTAGATTGACAGCCGGGCCAAGCTGTGTTATGTGTTGATGTGCTGTTTCAAAGGAATGCCACGCTAGGTCCTTATTCTATGATTACCTGACAGTCTGAATTTTGTTTGGCATTGTTTGCCATCTTTTGGACATTTTGCCCTCGATCTAGGGGTACAGAGAGCCTTGAATGTAGTTCAAACCTCATCCACTTCTTTGGGACATACCGCTGGAGGTTATCCCATGAGGATTACATTCATTTTGGCATTCGGAATTAACAGTGCATAAGACTATGTTACAGCCATTCTGACAGTATTTAGACAGATCATCTTCACTTTAGATGCCATTTATCTTCCATGCCATATGTGGATTGAATGATTGCCATTACTCATTAATGATTTATTATATTGCCTCCACTGCACATCACCTATTCCCTTGTTTTTTAGGGCTAGTGCCTGAGTATCTCATTCATTACCAGCTGGGAATATTCCAGAGTGCCCTGGGATATTTAGTCTTTTTCAGGACGATTTCTATTTAGCGGTGTGTGCACACTGCGGTATCGCATTAGCCTTCCACATGGGCCGGGGAGTCTTTGATTGTGCCCACACGCTCTGTCAGCCCATGTGTGGAGGCTGATTCGATATCGTCACCCAGCCCTTCACTTTAGTCTGGGCGTCCTTCCTGTGCAATTGGCATTCATTTGTCTGCGTCCAGCCCTAGACTAAGTATTGTGGATCCTCGCAATGATTTGCATTCATTGACACAGTGTTACTGTTGATCATCATATTGCAACTTTTTATTATTTTGTACCCTTCCAGAATGCTTTGAGATTCATTGATTTCATTTGCAGTGTGTTTCAATTGGTGACGACTATTGATCTGCATATACATCAGTTTTACATTGGTCAACCATACGGACCTTGCGGCTTTTGATTTTGTTTGTTAATGCCATCACTGTCGGTCTGTTTGTGGAGGCATATCTGATATCGCCACCTAGCCCTTTCACTTGTAGACACACTGTAATTGGTAAAAAAACAGCGCTACCAGGAAAGTGATATAAATAATAAATACAATCCTTCAATAAATATATATACAAACAATCTAATTCATAAATATAAAGTGCACTTAGTGATAAAAAAAAATATATATATATATATATATATATATCAATAAATATATATAAAGTGCAATATATCCAAGATGCTTAACCACTTGCCGACCGCTGCAAGTACATTTACTGCGGCAGTCAGCCCCTCCTGGGCAAAGCGACGTGGTACTACTTCGCTCGCCCAGGAGCCTGTAGGGGGCGAGCGCGTGCCCCTGGAGGCGCGCTCCCGCCCCCACTCGTTCACGGCCATCCCCGCACGAGTGACCGGCGGCTCCGATGTCCGCCGACCACTCGCAATCTCCCACTGGAGAGGGAGAAAGGCAGGCGGCTAATGTAAACAAAGCCGCCTGTCATTCTCCCTGGTGTAACAGCAGAGACTATACAATCCTGCTATGTAGGATCGTATGTCTCTGTGGTTACATCAAAAGCCACACCCCTTGACAGTTAGAAGCACACCCCTAGGGACACACTTAACCCCTGGATCTCTAATAAAGTTAACCCCTTCCATGCCAGTGTCATTTTTACAGTAACAGTGCATATGTATAGCACTGACAGGGCCGGCGCTACCCATAGGCAAGGTAGGCGCCGGCCTAGAGCACACTTCAGTAGGGGGCGCTCAGTGACGTTATAGGGGAGGGCTGCGGGCACAGCTCCCAACCGCCGGACGTTCCATCACTTGGCTCCATCTAATTCCCTGACAGGGACACGCTGGCTGTGCACTTCTCCCTGCAGCTCCCTGGCAGCGCTGATGACTCTACCTCCCCCCACTGGCACTCTATGGTCCAGGGCAAACTAACTAATCGGGTGCTGCCCTGGACGAGCATTGAGTCAGGTGGCAGCAGGTGTGGGGTGCAGGGAGCGAGACAGCACCCGGCTCCAAGAGGCAGCCGCGGCGACGGGGAGGAAAAGCAGCGAGGGCGGGACCTCCCAGGACCGATGGACAGGCTGCCGGGGGCAGAAGAACGAGGATAGGCGGGAAGTGCAGGCAGCCGGGGACAGCTGCATCTGCCTGCAAACGGAACCCCTGGAAGAAGCAGCTCCACAACCTGTCCTCCTCACCCAGCTACGAGAATGTGACCTGCCCACTGCTGGTATGGAATGTACTGTACTGTCTGTGTCACATACACCTTCCTACAGACAGGGGCTGCAGACAGTGCAGAGGTCTCTCTCACTTCTACTCCTCCCTCCTCTCCATCCACCCCCCCTCCTCTCCATCCCCCCCACCCTCCTCCTCTCCATCCACCCCCCCTCTCTCCATCCCCCCTCCTCCTCCTCTCCATCCACCCCCTCCTCCTCCTGAAATGTTAGATAAAGTGCTGAACAAAAAGTGCTTGAAGTGCTCCACGAAGTGACAAGTGCTCCAAACGACCCTTTTGGGGATCCACTCACCAAATACTAGGAATAATCAAGCCTCATAAAAGCAATGATTCTCCAAAATAGCCCAGGGGATGGATGGATCTGCGCACCTCCAGACAAGCCTCCAACCTTTAGTGATAGCCCCCCTTGGTTAGACACTAGAAAAGGAAGGGAAGGAGCCAGACATGGTGAAGCCCTCAACAATTTATTTAAATTAATAGCATTAAAAAACTACTCACAAGTGTAAATTATAAGACAGCATTTGTAGAAACCACATATGAACATATCATGCGTCCACTTCCGGGATCGCTAGCCGGCGTGCGTTCCACGAGATGGAGGAAGTGACGTCGTGTGGTTTGCCGTCCGCAGGAAGTACATCGACCGTTTCGCCCGGCTACAATGGGCGTTATCATAGACATCACTTCCTGTTCACGGCTAAATCTATTTATACAAGACTGGCAACTAGCATAGCCAATCAGAAGATCAAGATGAATGTCAATCAAAATAATAGCACTTCCTGTCATTAGGATCAGTCCATGGGTGTCCCCACGAACAACCAGGAAGTTAAAAAAGTGACATGATATATTAAATTTATTCGGATAGAATGTAAAAGTCAATTATTAATACTCAAAAGGACTGTTTCTAATTAGGAACACCACATCACTTCCCCTTCACAATAGGTATTAGTTTAAAACAATAATGAACATTTTAAAATTCATAACAGTTTTACCAATATAATAAAAAAATTGAGAGATTATTTGGCACATGAACATAATAAAAAAAATAAATTTCATTAATATATGTTCCTTTATTGTGAAAAAACTAAGTGAGCAGCAGCTTCAAGTAGCACTGGTTTACACATTATTATTTTTAGCGCGGGTTTTAATTTAATATTTTTTAACACTGTAATTGGTAATTATCCATATTACCCTATTTATGCTATTTATGCTATTGTGGTGTATTACAGCAGTGTAGGTTGGCGTGCATGTGTTTTTAATGATTACGTAATCTATTTTATGGTGACAAGGTGGAAGGTTTTGTTTGTTTTTTGACTACCCACTGTTTTTTTATTTTTAATGATTTAATAAATATCATACTTTTTTCAAACAGTATTGAGTTGTTTTTTTTCTTTTTGGAAATATAGCATACGTATACCCCGGTTACTCAGATATGGCGCTTTAGGGCAGCTTTCGTTCTTTGCTGTCCCTGTTCTCCATATAAGCTTTTTCTGGCCATATGAGTACCACTCTCCTGTATATTACCAGTGTTTGAGTGAGTGGGTGCCGGATAGGAACTATCCCAGTTTAAGCCATTATTTAGATTTCTACCCCCCTTTTCTTTTGTGCGTCTGTCCACAGACTCTGTGTACTGTCTGACATTTATTAAAACGAATCAGTCCTGGATTACCAGTAGCTATGAAGCCCTGATATCACTGAGGTGTAGATTTCATCTGGAAGAATTTTTGTTGGTGTAGGTTTAATGGGCACAATTACACCCAAAGACCGATTTTTCACCACATGTTTGACAGATGCATATCATTTCAATTTTTTTTGTTTACAAATTTTATCGGAAAGTCAATACCAAGCAATACATATAAAAGCAGCAAAATATGAAAAACTTGAAAAATATAGGTCATGTAAATATATACAACAAGAAATTTACACAGATATGGCATCTCATGCTATATGAGATATATAAGGTTTATCAGATACTGGTAATGTAGGGATACAAGATATTGGGTATCATATTTAAACTAAGTAGACAATTAGGTATTGGAGGAATATTTGTCCCAACTATCCCATTTACCATAAAAATATGCAATGTATTATTCAAAGAGCTATGAATATATTCTGAAAGTCTGAGCATCTTCATTCTAGAAACCACCTGGGACCATAATATTGTGGGGGATCTCCAGTTAAATGCATTCATCATTGGATGGCACTGAATAATGTGTGGATCAATCTAGCTAAGGGGATAAGGATATCAGGAATAGGTGCAAAGAGAAGGCACATTTTAAGGGTGATAAGAACATCTCTATCTGCTATCTGCAAACTTTTTGCTGAGGTGAGATCCCATAGTCCTCTCAAATGACTACAACTCCAAAATAAGTGCAGTAATGTACCTTCCTCCGAACACCCCCTAAAACAATCAGGAGATGTAGAAGGATAAAATGAGTGGATTAAGGTAGGGGTCATAAACCATCTAATATAAAGTTTAAGCGGGGTTTCTCTGCTAGCGGTGGAGCAAGTACATCTACGAAGATTATGCATCATCTTATGAAAATCTAGCACAGATGTAGAACACCCCAACTCCTGTTCCCATTTACACATATATTTATGTTTGTCAGGGAGAGGGGTCTCATTAAGAAGTTTATACATCATTGAAACTAGGCCTTTATCCCGAGGGGAGGAATAACATGTGACCTCAAAGGGCATATGGGGAGGACGCAATTTTAAAGAGCCATGATTTTGAAAAAATTCTCTGATAAGGACATAATTATTCAATTCAGTACTGGGAATTTTGTGAATGGAGAGTATTTGTTCAAACGAACAGAACATATTATTGATAGAGAGGGATCTCAAATTAAGCAGACCTCTAGAAATCCAAGGTGTGAAAGAATCAGGGTCCAGGGCAAAGGGTGGGGCACCTAGCTCCCCCAAAAATGTGGTCAATGGGGAAACCTCAGAGACTAATTTATATTAACCCTTGCAGTTGTTCCAGATCTGATAAAGGTGCTTGATTATTTTTTTAGATTGAAGCATAGATTTGGATACACTAGACTTAGTCCAAAGTAAGGACTGTAAACAAGAGGGAGAGACTGACAATTGCGCAAAGGCAAGCCAAGGAATGTCATTCTCAGTAGAATGCCATTGAGCAAGTTGTATAAATTTTGCTGCTAGATAATAGGACCAGAAATGAGGAAGGCCCAGACCACCCAATGTTAAGGGGCATGAAGGACATGCTTATGACATATAGGTTTCTTGGCATTCCAGACAAATATACAAATGTCCCTTTGTAAAGATGAAATATGAGAATACTGGACACTAATAGGGAGGGCTCTAAAAAAAAAAAAAAAGTTTCAGCAATATTACTATCTTTACAGCAGCAATTCTGCCAAGGAAATAAATATGAAACGATGAACAAGAGGATATAAGAGATCTAATATGAGCAAACAAATTAGGAAAATTGGCCAAGTACAGAGATTCACAATGTGGGTGGATTTGCACGCCTAGATATCTAAAGTACTTTAAACACCATGAGAAAGAAAAACTTTCTTTCAAGGAGACAGTCAACCAGTTTGGTAAATTCAGTGGCAAAATTGAGCATTTAGAGATGTTCACCCCAAAAACCAGAGATTTCCTGAAAGGCCTTCAGCTCCAAAATTAGATTGGGGAGTGAAATATGAGGGTCTGAAAGAAACAATAACATGTCATCAGCATATAAACTGATTTTAAATTCCTTATTACCTTTACTATAACCTTTAATGTTGGGACTATTTCTAATAGCGCAAGCAAATGGTTCAATTGCCAAGACAAATAATAAAGGGGAAAGGGGGCAACCCTGTCTAGTGCTTCTTTTAAGTTGGAACAACTCAGAATTACAACCAGGGATCCTGACTCTAGTTTGAGGAGTATCATATATGGCCCTAAAACATTGTAAAAATGTGTCACCTAAGCCATATCTAGGAAGGAGGTACTCTAGATAAGACCAACTGACAATGTCAAAAGCCTTGTGGATGTCCAGACTAATGATGCAAGTAGGATGTGTGTGTAAATTAGTATCTTGAATAATGTTTGTGACCAATCTAATATTATCCGTTAGTTACCTGTGTGGAATTAAGCCAGTCTGATCTGGGTTTATTAATGAGTTAATTTCATTGGCTAATCTGTTGGCCAGGAACCGCCCAAAGAGTTTTAAATCATTATTCATAACCGAAATCGGTCGAACATTTTGAGGAAGAGAATGATCCTTATTAGGTTTGGGGAGCAGGGACATATTCGCCAAGAGCATTTCATCAGAGAAACTATTACCTTGAAGAATAAAGTTAAATTATTTATTCAGATGTGGTACCAAAATCGTAGAGAAATTTTATAATAGGTAGTGGAGAAGCCATCAGGCCCCGGAGCAGTAGATGATTTCAGGGACTTAATGATCTCCAAAACCCTGACTCAGTACATGGGGCATTATGAGCCTCAATCTGATGAGGCGAAAGGGAGGGGACCGATAGTCTATCCATTCAAGAATTAAATAAATCCCTGTGGGTAGTTGAGGATTCAGAAAGAACTGATTTATAAAAATCTGTGAAACTCTCAAGCACCTCTTTGGGGTGAAGTCTACCATCACCCCTCCTCAATTTGTACACATGAGTGGGTCTCATAGCTTGATTAAGTTTCCTAGCAAACATGGTGGAAGTAGAGTTACTGTGCAATAGAAATTTAGCTTTGGACCATCTCAAAGCTTTTTCAGTGTCCCTAGACAACAAATCATCTAGGGATTTACGTTTAGAAAAAATGAGATCCATATTTGCTGTAGATGGAGAATGATTTTGGATATTATAAAGGCGATCCAAATCTCTAGTGAGAGTCCTAATATCTAATAATCTAGCTTTGTTCTTAGCAAATGATAAGCTAATTATATGACCCCTTACAACCGCCTTATCCGCAGTCCAGATGGTTGTCGGAGCAAGTCACCAGCAGCATTCACTTCAAAGTAATCATTATGAGAGTCAGTTAGTTGATGGACGTAGGAGTGAGTCATTAAGCCTCCAACAATATGAAGACTGCGCCAAACCCAACCTGAAAGCGGTGAATGCTACAATATGGTGATCAGACCATGGACAAACATGAATGTCCGCTCTAGAGGAATTAGCCAGTAAAATAGGTGTGCAAAAAATATAATCGAGTCTGGCAAAACTATTATGAGGATGGGAGTAAACTGTAAAGGCCTTCACACCAATGTTATGGGCTCTCCACACGTCAATCAACTGAAAGCCACTAAGTGAACAAGTCAAACACCTTGGAAAGGCTTTAGAGGAGGAGGTGACACAAATCCTATCCAATATAGGATGGGCAGCCAAATTAAAGTGTCCACCAACTATCATGTGAGGAGATTGGTATCTATCTAGAGTGTCAAAAAAATGTTTAAAGAAAGTAGATTGAGACTCATTGGGGGCATATATGGAAACTATAGTAACCGATTTTCCACAGATCATACCGTTTAATATTAGGAATCTACTCTCAGGGTCACTATACGAGGAAGTGATATCAAATATGATATTGTTACGAATGAATATTGCAACTCCCCTTGTTTTATTAGTGAAAGATGTAGAATTGAACTATTTATATGACTTACTAAAATAGTGAGGGTGGTTAGCTTTAGCAAAATGGGTCTCCTGCAGGAGTACTATGTCTGCGCCAAAGTTTTTGTATTGTTTAAATGCTTTCTTACGTTTATGTAGAGAGCTGAAACCCTGCAAATTATGTGGTGAGATTTTAAGACCCATATCTAAACCAAAAGAATGAGCTAATATGACGAGTCAAAGACAAAAAAACCTTCAAAAACCTTCAAAGACCACCGGAGCATTTAGCAGCAAAGTGGACCAAACCCTCAAATTGGAAGCAGATCCATTGTCATGGCACATGTAAAGAGCAACAATGGAGAGAGCAACCCTGTCAACAGGCAATCCATAAATCAGATAAACACTATGCAGATAATAATATGGCAGAGCATAGCCTAGAATAGTTTGGATGTTAGGTAAATATGACTTTCCATTTTTTAAGAATAGACACATAGAACTCAAAAAAAAGTAATAATGAACTGGAGTGCAACTTTGGGGGTTAGGTATAAAATCGTAACCCATCCAAATAAAGAAATTCCAGAGGACAATAAAGTCCAACATCCTCGCACAGAACCTCAGAGAATGCCACAGAGTTGCAGACACCCGTGAGGGGAGCAACACCTGGACACTCATATAAGACCCGGTGAGCAAATAAGGGGTGTCAGAATCATCTGCTGGTGGCATTGTTGTTCCTGGAACTGAGGGGCACAGTTCCAGGGCCCACCAGCGGGTGTGTCCCAGCAGCTGGACTGTTCTTTTAACTAAGCTGCACCTGAGGAGGACTGCTGAGGAAATATAAGCCCTTCACTGAGGCTCAGTGCTTCAGTATTTTCTCTGCTAGCCGTGTCCCTATCTGAGCCTGATCCTGAAACCTGCATCCTGAAACCTGTATTCTGATCCTGAGCCTGATCCTGAAACCTGTATCCTGAAACCTGTATTCTGATCCCGAGTCCTGCTTCCTGTACCTGGCTCCCTGCTTTCCTTGTCTCCTGTCCCTGTCCTGTCCTGCTATTGTTGCTCCATGCTTTGTATATAGGTTGTTAGGTTCTATTGGGCTTTTGTACTGTTATCATTTATATTTTGTTTACTTGTTTATGGTCACTGGTGTTGGTATTGGATTATGTAATTTTGCTTAATAAACTTATTTACATCTTTATCCATCTGGGTCCTGATTCCTTGGTGCAGCCAACTGATCTGATCACCCTTGCTGGATGCCTGCATGTGGTATCCCTCACAAGGGGGGACAAACCAACGGGAAGGGAGAGAGATAAAACCAATAGTAAGATTATTAACCAGGCTGTGATAATAATCAGAAAAGTCAAAATAGTTCAAGTGGAAGAGAGGTGGCTACAAGTCAGGCCTCAGCTGAATCACTCCTTGCAAAGACAAATAACCAACATTGTAGGACAAGTCAATAAGAGGGCCGAATGCTCAGAGACCACCTTATGAGAGCCCACGATAGAACTCAGCAAATACCACCATAAGGCAAACAATAAATGGCTGTATGGCTGATATGGAAAATGATTGATGTCAGGCTGCCAAATCTCTGAAGGGTTGTCTCCATCTACGTTGATCTCGGCTTGTAGCTGGTGCGGCCCAAATAGGGGAGGATCTGGGGGTAGATGGCAGATGAATACTTGGTTCTGCTTCCAACAGACCAAGCTTGATCAACAAGTCCTTCCCTTCCATCACATTATACACAACATATACCGAGCCATTATATGGAACCGTGAGTTTAAAGGGGAATCCCCATCTGTATCTTATGCAGGCTGATTGCAGCACAGAGGTTATTTCTTTCTTCTTGCGTCTCTTTTCAAGCGTGGCTTGGGAGATATCAGGAAAGATTTGAATTTTAGTGTCTTCAAACACAATATTAGGAACATTTCTAGAAGCACATAGGAGATCTTCTTTAACAAGGAAGTCCTTGAGGCACAGAACTCTGTCCCTGGGGGGTTTATCAGCAGGTGGTTTGGGGCGTAGTGCACGATGAATTCTATCACAGGTGAAGAAAGACACTGGTCTGGCAACAGATCATGAAATAACTTATTGATAGCAGGCATGAGATCTGTAATGGACTCAGGAACATCTTTAATGAGCAGGTTGTTTCTGTGGTTCCTATTGTCTAAATCTTCTACCTGTGCTTGCATCATAGTAAATTTTTCAGTTAAAATTTCATATTATTTTCTGAGGTCATTGTGGGCAAGAAAAAGTTCATCATGTTTAGTTTCAAGTAAATCGGTGTAGCCTCCCAGCAATGCAATTTCCTGAGTTAATGCATTAGTGGATTTATACAGCTCTGACTGAATTTTATCAGCCAATTTCTCATACATCAGGGTCAGGCTTGCATCAAGGTCAGCTGTAGTTATTTGGTTACTGTACTCATGATCTATAGCAGGAAGAGAGTGCTCAGGTGGCGGTGTATCCGTTACTGCAGGCCGCAGGGTTTGGGTGCCATCTTGGGTCATCTTTGTGATTTCCTTAGTGTGGAGAAGATATGTCGTTAGTGAGTGCTGAGATGGCCAGCTTTTTTTGCCTGAAGGTATGCATGGATCTGTTCTCCAGGGGTGCAGGGTAAAAAAAAATTGGATTTGCTGTGATTAGGCCCTGGGAATCCGGCGATCTCTCTCCTTGTCCGGAGGAGCTCTCAAAGGAAGCATGAGTTCAGCATCGCGTCACGCATGCGCCTCCATCATTTAAATTTTTAAAAGCAAGGCCAATTCTTGTTTTCATCAAGGGTACCTCTATAGGGTTATGGTGTGAAGGCACCACAGACACCTAAAGACCAATTTTCCGCACTTTTGACAGTTGCATTAATTTCAATTTTTGACAGCAGGGCAATTATTGCTTTCATCAACAGTACCTCTATAGAGTTACAGTGTAAAGGCACTTTCGACACACAAAGACAAATTTTACCCCACCTGTTACTTCTATCCACAGTCTGCGGAAGAGACACCAGAATTTATCCAAAAAATGTCTAATCTTCTTTCCAGTGTACTATATTATGGCCTCATCACACAGACTGGCTCCCCAAGCCGTTGTTTACAAAATAAAGAAAACTTGTAGGAATTTATTTATAAAAAAAAATTCATTTATCAATGCAATTATTTCTGCAGCAGCTTCTATACACAGAAAAGATGTGCCACTTTACAGGTAGACTAAGGGGACCCCCAGGCACTATATTGAAAGGATTTTTTTATTTTTATTGTGATTTTTCATTTTAATGCTTTCTCTTTAAGCATGAGTAAATCACTCCAATCATTTAAAAATTATGTTTTTTTACAAACGATAAGCAATAAGAATAACAATTGAGCAATAAGAGGAAGGAGTACCCCTGCTGAGAGCAACACATATTTAAAGAAACCAGATCCCCCCTGAGAGCCAGAGGCCATAAGAGGAGTGGAGGAAGGACAGCCATCCAGGCTCATATACCAGAAGCGTATATATATATATATATATATATATATATATATATATATATATATATATATATATATATATATATATATATATATATATATATATATATATATAAAAGGTATTAAGGTGAGCAGATAGCACACCTGCTCGTGTGACAGCCAAAACGCACCATTAGTCACTACCTTAAAGGTGGAGGAGGCTATTGGCTGGAACAAGGACTTTAAGGAATATATAAAAGAAAACTAGGAGACATCACATACAAATGGACACTTCAGCACTATTTTGAATTCCCTTTTTTTTATAAGCGAGCAAAATGTAAGATTTAGTTGAATGCACAAATATTGTTTACACTTAGGGCCTGATTCATAGTACGGCGAATTGGCGTTTCGGCGTGATTTTGCGAAGCGGCGATTATTTAAGTCTGAAATTGGCATTCAAAGAACGGCGGGCGGAAAATAGCGCCTAGTGTGAGATTCATTAAGATGCAATATGGTCAGAGCGCGACTTAAAACCACGCCAGCTAAAAGCTCGACTAAAGTTTAGCCAAATTTTCCCCTGTACCCCCAAAAATCCCAAATCACTGTGGAAGGTGTGGAAGTCAATTTGGAGATGACTTGCGTTTAAAAAATCTCAAAAACTGACTTAGAAAGAGAGATATCTGCGAAAGTGTGGAAAGGTTAAACAGCTCCTCCAGCCGCGAGCTGCGAACTCGCGAATGTGCGCATGCGCAACGTCAAATTGGCTCAAAAAATTTCGCCAGCGCGATTTTGGGTCAATTTTTTTTTGAATACCGCTTGCAAATCCGCTGTCTCGCCCATAGAAAATGGCAAAAACCGGCGGAATTGGAAAAACATGCACACTTCCAACAAGGGATCCTTTAGTAAACACCATCACATTCCATACACCTTTCCTGCTAACTCCGAAATCATAGCAGTCAAATCTACAGTGTTTATATAGAACCTCCACATTCTCTGAAAAAACCCACAAAATATTACATTGGGGAATTGGTCGTCAGATAGAAAAAAAATAGATGTAAAACATATTTCAAAGAAAGATTATTAGCATTTCACACATATCAAGGAAATGTCACAATTTTGACAATATTTTATGTGTTTCCAAAGAATGTTTTTAGAAATATATTGCAAATACTACCTTTTCTTCCATATGGGTATGGCCAAGTGTTACCATTTTACTACACATTTAACTGAAGGTATATATATATATATCCCTTATACTTGGCTAATTAGCAAAGTATGCCCAACAAACAAATAGAGCTTTAGCTCACAATATTGCTACATATTGACTTTATGGGGCATCTTTTGTATTTTGTTCATGTCTTTGGATTAAAAGTTTGCTGATACACATGCCTTTTTCAAACATGAACAAAATTAATGATGTCAACATTTGGAGGATTGGAGATATCCAAGTGTTGCCCATACAGAGGGCACCTTCCGGATTCGAACTTACAAACCTACAGCAGGAAGGCAGACTCCCTAATCATTGTGCTATTTCTCAGTGAGCGTTGGGTGTTTTCCTCATGCCGTCAAAATGCTCACATGGGAACAGGGGCCATTGAACTGAATAGGATTGGATTTTTTGCCTGTTTTGGGAGCTGATCCTTGAGCTGGACAAATCCCCCTCAAACGCCCCCAAACGGGCTACGTTCACATGTACGTGTTTGTGGTCTGTTTTTGGGGCTTTTGTAGGTGATTTCATATAACAATGCCTGCCCAAAAAATGCATGTCAAAACGCCTGGGAAAACGCCAGCCAAAATGCACATAAGAACGCCTGATATAATTGCCACGCCAAATTTAGGGATGTTCATGAGTGATGAGTCAGATTGTTGGCTTACATATCTGGTCAATCGTCACAATCTCACTTCTCAAATCCCAAAAGGTGTGTTTCAATTGTTTCCCTAAATATATATTTCTCTCTCTCTCACGTAATTGTATATATATGTATGTATTCCTGTATCTAAACATTCTAAATAATGACTAGCAAACTTCAAGAGAGAATTTTTTCAATTCACATATACTATACACACCTACATACATTTCTATTCCTCATTTCTATTTCCCTTGTTTTGGCAACTGAGCATGCTCCAAAACACACAGGATACACACAGTTAATTTTTGGACTGGGCGTTACCATTCTGGGTGTGTTTGCTTGGATTATATATAGCTCACTCAGACATCAGGAAAGATTTGACCTACGAAGAGGTCCAATATATTTGTGTGTCACATGTTTTATGGGTAACATTTTTGGCCCTTTGTTATTTATGGAGGTGAGATTTGGCTGTGTTGTGTGTTGACTCTCTGTAAGTATTTATTGCTGTTAACATAATTCTGTCAATCTGCACATGCATCTGTTGATTATGGGCTCTTTGTCGATGTATATGGTCTAAATGTTGTACAAAGGTTGTTTTGGTTTGAAAAATACAAATGTAATAAACAGCATGTTTCCAATTTTTTTTTGAAAATGTCTTCATGTGTCTAAATAAAGTTTTCTGGTGTCCACAAATGTATGTATTTGTATTTCTTTTTCTAAGTTAAATCTGCTTAATGGTTGTGTATGTTCACTATTCGCGAATTCGCGAATATACAAAACCGCGTTCTCACATTTATACATGAAACCGGAAACGAAACTTTTGCTGCGTGCACACGTTTCCGGAAATTGTCCAGGCCCTGTCGTAAGTGTGCATCATGGCTCCTGCACTGTTTACAGACGAAATCGTGGCATTTGTGTGTAAGGTAAGGAGGGGGTGTGAGTGTGCAGGGTGCGGGATGGGGGATGGTGGCAGGGTGGGTCGCTTATCTAGCGGGTGTGCAAGAAACTTTTGGTCTGCTGATCTGCGCATGCACTTTCTGCCTATTAGACGTGATCTAGAAGCTTCCTGTTATAGAAACTTCCTAGATGTGAACCTGTTCCCTATATATATATATATATATATATGTATGTGTGTATATATATATATATTATATGTATATATATATATTATATGTATATATATATATATATTATATGTATATATATATATATATTATATGTATATATATATATATATTATATGTATATATATATATATATTATATGTATATATATATATATTATATGTATATATATATATATATTATATGTATATATATATATATATTATATGTATATATATATATATATTATATGTATATATATATTATATGTATATATATATATATATATATTATATGTATATATATATATATGTATATATATATATATATTATATGTATATATATATGTATATATATATATATATTATATGTATATATATATGTATATATATATATTATGTGTATATATATAGATGTATGTATGTGTATCTAAAAAATATATATATTAGACAATATATATACTATGTATATATTATATACAATATATATACATTAGATACATTATAGAATATGTTATATACCATATATTAGTGTATATAATAGGGAACAGGTTCACATCTCTGAACTTTCTATATAGATATAGATAGGCATACCCTGCTTTAAGTACACTCACTTTATATACAATCGTGAGTAAGGACACAGCTTGTTCAGCTTGCCATGACACTGCTCACAAACCATAAGTGACAGGGATAACAAACTTAGGGAGCAACGACAGGGTACCCAGGTA
The DNA here is from genome assembly GCF_965119305.1 of Pelophylax lessonae. Taxonomy (NCBI): domain Eukaryota; kingdom Metazoa; phylum Chordata; class Amphibia; order Anura; family Ranidae; genus Pelophylax; species Pelophylax lessonae. The sequence goes on along the minus strand of NC_138777.1, from coordinate 82,044,523 downwards.
CCCAGGACTACACCATATCCATTTTGTGGCTGGCCAGCTTGCCTAGGTAATCTATCATGTCATAGTCCTGGATCCCCTTAACATGCTCCCACATGGTTTGGGAGTAAGGCTATGTCAATGTGGCCAAAATTTACAATGGAGCTGGTGTATTTTCATGCATCGAGAAAAGAAAAAAGGGATTGCTTCACTTTAAGTACATTTTCAGTTTCCATACATGCCCTGGTCCCATTGTGTACTTAAAGTGGGCTATGCCTGTATATAGATAGATTTGATTCGTTTCAACTTTTACACAAAATGAAACCCAATTATCTGTGACAGATTGCTCTGACGCTTTGGAATCTATCTAGATAAAGACAAATGTATTGACCCTTTTCATATATGCAAGATTAGAAACATTATATTCCCTAAATGCATAATGCAAAAAATTATTGCCTTACATACATCCATACACACTGCAAGCTCGGCCCCGTTTGTCTTGTCTGACACTCTTACCATCATAAGCTGGATCTGCACACAGCAGCTAATTGGTTCACCTGAGATGGAATCAGTGATCACAAAAATCTGGAATGGTCATGTCTTCAAAGGATTGCCTTGAACAAATCACCTCTAAAAGAAACACATGAGTGTATAATCACTTGTCTCAATGGATCACATTCCCAACAGACCCATCTCACACTGCCATATGATAATGAATGGGGGTGTCCATTGCAAGTTAAATACACCCCCAGATCCCATTGCTTTGTTAATTGACAGATCTAACTGGAATATGATGGCACTGCTGTGAACCACTATGCCATCAAATTCTGCTGGTGACCTTTAAAAAGGATTATGTGTGATTGTGTGGATAATTATGCCACCTTAAATTTGCATCTCCCACATACCATGTGCAACTCTTGCAGGAATTGTGAATCAAGGATAATTCAGCACAGCTTAATGAACAGACACATTGAGGAGTGTAGGAACACACCGTCAGATTACCCGATCACACTATGGGGTTTTAACTCCTCCATAATTTTGCCACTTTGGAAACCAAGTGCTTACTTTATGTATACTTTTTAGACGGAACTACAATTTCTAGTAGGGTGATATCATTGCATGAGATTTTCCCTCACTTCCTGTCTTAGTGTCACCAAGACAGGAAGTGAGGGGAATATCACTGTGGGGAAATAGCTTGCAATTGTTGCCTTATAATGTCCATAGTATATATAAAAGGAAAGAATTGCTGGCTGTATCCCCACGGGAGATTCCCTCACTTCCTGTCCTGGTGACACCAAGACAGGAAGTGAAGGGAAATCTCCTGCAATGATATAACACTGTTACATGTTCTAGTTATGTAGCAAACTTAAGAATATACAAAGCAAACATCTTTTTTTTTCCATTTTGGCAAAATCATGGATTCATTAAAAAAATATCTTTGTTTGTCCCGTGGCTTGCAGGAAAAACATTTTGCCTTGATTCCACCATCAACACAGACAGGGGAAACCCTCCTGCGGAGCCATTGTGTTCTCCTGGTGCTGCCCCTGCCAGGAAAACACAGTGATTATTGCTAGTGGCTACAAGAGATGCTAGCGATAAGTGTGTGTAAAATCTGACAGACTGGTTGTACGTTGTCCTCCAGGTGATCGACCAATCAACTTGGGTACCTTCAGCCTGGCCATACACAGTTTAAATCTGCATCTCAAATGAAGCAATCCCATTTACATATAACACTCCATAAAGGAGAATTGAGGGGCTTATCAGGTCTGCGTCAAAAATTAACAGCCACACCCAATCAGACAGCTCGTGTTAAAAGGGACCTGAAAAGCAATCTGCATGGCTTGCTTTTCCAAGCATTGGCTAGTTTAGTGAGCCTGGACTAATAACAGTCACTGTAATGCTACCCATACTGCTGTCCTTTTAACATGGTGACAAAAGTTGATACCTATGCTACATGTGTGTAAAGTTACTTGCACCCTGCTAAATGGACAGCAATAAGGTTGTAAATACAGTGACTGCCTGTCCCCCCTGATGGCGGCCCTGGGTGTGTCATGAAAGGCCAATTGAGAAAATGGCTATATCATGTAGAGGAAATCACCAGTGTGGGGCAACCTATGTCATGGAGGTAGATTTGGACATCGATGTATATGTATCACCAGAAATGGAATTCTTTGTTCTACAATATCTCAAAGACGACCTAGCATGTTATTTGAAGACTGTACTATTTTGGACATACTTGGACTCAAACATACACTGCTCTTTCCACAGCTCCTCCTCCTCTGGGGGTATGATAAAGTTTATACGCATCTTCACCAAAAGCACAAGATGATGTGTCGTCTCCGGATGAGGCTGCAGCGGAGATTTCAGTTTCTGCCTGAGATAGTGGATCTGCAGCGGGCCTGGAGTGATGCCAAAAGGCGCTCACCCAGGCTCCTGCTAAAGGCTGTGGAGCAAATCTCCGGTAAGTAAAAATATACATTACATGTGACCAGATAGGTTACAATTTTTTGGGTAGGTGGACATGTGTTTAGCTATGCAACAACACTAATACCAACACCCCCCCCCCCCCTCCCTCTCGCTCCTACCTTTCCTACCTCCATCAAGTGTCTCTTCACAACCTTTAATACTACTATGTACATTCGTATTTTTTATGTTTTTTTTTTTCTTCTGCTTCTAGCCAAAGCGGACGGACGGCACCCTCTTGTGCTTTTGGTGAAGAAGGGGAGGAGGAGGACGGCCACACTCCAATATGCAGTCAGAGGCAGCGAGCCATTTGAGCAGCTGAAAATTGTGGATCGTAAGTAGAAAATAAAAATGTTAGAAATTTCTAATCTCTAATCACATTTTACAGAGCCCCCTTTACATCGGAGTCTCCAGACTTACTACACTGTAAGAGGGAAGTGTGAAGACTCTGATATAAGGAGAGTTTGGGAACCATTATTTGAGGGGGGAAGCTGGGGACTCTGGTGTAAAAGGGAACTCTGTGTTCCCCAAAGCTCCCCCATACATCTGAGCTTACAGAGACCCTCTTACACTTCCCTTCCTCAGTCCACCACAGTCAAGGGCACAACAAGTCCCACTGCAGAAGGCTACCTGCTTGGACTTGTAATCCTCTCTGTAGGGGAATGAGGAAATACTGCCTGCTATGCTAAGACTTGTAGTGCCCTCTGTTAGGGACTAAGGATTCCTCAGTCCTCAACATTCTAGGGCACTATAAGTCTCAGCATAGTGGGCTGTCATACCTCAGTCCCTCACAGCTCGGGTCAAAAACAACACAGTTAAACATCTAAAGGACAACTCCAAACAAAACTACCAATAATGGACAGAGTCCATATGCTCTATAATGTCAAAGACCCGCTACCACTCACCTTCCACCTCTGGTGCTGTCATTGTGTAGGGCAAAGGGCTCCATCTACACCATGTTTGGCTTTCATGTCAGATAGGCAGGACTTGCTCAGCTCCACTCTCTTCCTTGGCAATTGACTCTGGCGTCATTGTGGATCTTTCCTCCTCTAGAAAACCCCCAGGGGCCCTCTCCTTGTCCCCCAGCCACCCAGGGCCTTCTTCTCCTCCTCCTCCACCAACCATTTTCAGACTCTTCCAACTTCCCTGGGGCTACTCAACCACTTTGCATAGTGGACACAACAAATCTATGACCAGCCTGCAAAATATCAAGTCTGGGCCTGGTTACCTGTATGTTCCGGGTCCAGGGCGGAGCTCTCCTCCCAGAGCAACAACTGATGATAGCAGAGTGAGTTGACCGGCCAGTCACTTCCTACTGGTGCAGGTACACACCTACCGATTCCTCCACATCTTAGGATAACATGATCAGACGGCCAATCCCCAGGCAGAGAAGGAGGAGTAAGTGTCAGCGGACAACAGACACCTGGCAGACGCAGTGAAGGGACTGCAGCACACTGCTGCAACTTTTTGATCCGAGGATTGAAAGCAATCTTTTACTTGGGAGATTTCCCTGACTGCGCCCTTCGAAATGTTGGTGCTCCGCCACTGGCCGCAAGGCCCCTGTAGGTGCGAGGCCTTAGGCGCCCGCTTAATTTGCATGGTGCCCTCCTGTTTTAAAACATGGTCAATGCATCTCATTGGTGTAAGTGCACTTCTATGTTCTGAATTGTAGGGGCATTGAGTATGGTGCTAGCATGATGAGAGGTTACTGCCTATTTGTGTCCATAAATAATATATAATGTTTTTCTTTTATTTTAGAAACCAGTGATCAGGATGTTGCGGCTCAGCCTTCTCAGGCCCCCTGTAAGTAATGTGGATGTGCTGGTGTGTTGTGTATTAGGTCGAACTTGGAGGAATGATTGTTTGTTTTGTTTTCTTTTGTGGTTGATGTAACTTCAGCAAGAGAGGAGCCTCAGGCAGGGCCGAGTCGCCTGGATCCGGGCCAGGAACAAACTGTTGGCCAAGAAGAGGCCAATTGGTCCGACTCGGATGAGGACCTGGGCTCTCCTCAAAGGGGAAGTAAGTATTCTACATGTGTTTGTGTGTTCAATGTGTCCTGGTAAATATAAGGGCTGTAATATATATATTTTGACATTGGGGTTTTGTAGCAGCTGACATTGAGGATGTTTGTTGTGGAGGACTGGGGAAGAGGGGCCACTGCTTACCCAGTCCACTGTAACTACTACCTTCAATGTTTCCAGACTACTTTCTGTGTGCCTTTATCAAATAGCTTTTGTTCAAGGATTGTATTTGTGTCTTTGTGTTTCTAGGAGATACAACGCCATCCCCCCATGAAGGGACACCATCCCCCCATGTAGGGTCTCCCCCATCCTCCCCCACTCCAGGCTCCCCTGAACTAGTCTGTAAGTACCTAAAATTAGATTCTCACATGAATTGTGTGTGCTAGGATGATGTGTATCTAGGATAATCTAAGTTGGAGTCAAAGCAAGTGTAGTTTTGCTATATGTGACAGGAAGGTTGGTCATGAAACACTCTTGCTTAACCTTCATGTTTGAAAGGTGGTTTTGGGGAGCTTTACAGGACATGTTATCTTTTGTAAGTTATCTCAAGCCACCCTATTCTAAATTGGTGTTAGTTTCTCTACATTGGAAATGGTGTGCTTTGTACTTGTAAATTTTTAGGGGACATTGTAATTTAATCATGTCCTGATTTAGTCAACACTGAAAATGTGTGTTTGTCAATCTTTCATAAATACTCTTCCTCGGTAATGTACCACATTCCAGTTCACAATTTGTGTTCTTTTTGTGCAGTTTCTCCAGAGCCAGCCACGCCATCCACTTCAGGGGCCCCAAAAAAACCTGATGATGGTAAGTTGTGTGCTTTTCCAGTAATGTGTCTACTTAGTAAGTGGAGAAATGCTAACTGTGTATGTCCCCGCTCAGGCTTCAAGTTGTTCTAAAGGCAGCGGGTTCTTTATGTGAATGCATTCTATGCATTAGTATTCCAAGTGATAGGTGTGCATATTCCCCCTAAGACTTACTGGGACCATTTTTTACGGTCCAAATTTTTGCACTAATACTTGTCTGGAACAGACTCCCCCTCCTCCTTAACTGAGGTGACAGCATGCCAATATTGCCTCCTGATGCTGTCACTCCTAATCATTGAGACCATTGGAAGGGAGGGGGGCAAGGCTGGCTCACAGCCTAGTGCCTGAACAGGCACAGGGTGCTTGGCTTCATCTCATGTGCCTCCATAGCAAGCTGCCTGCTGTGGGGTCAAACAACAGGAGGGAGGTGCCTAGAGGTGTGTACAGGGGCCATGTAAAAAGGAGGATTGTTATTTCTCTTGTCCCCAAAAACCTAGAGAGTGTAAGTCTAACCTGATTAGTTTTCCGCAGCCCTCCCAAAATGATATGTTTCCAACACTTAGAACAGGCAGGGCTGAGGCACCAAAAACATCAGAAAAACACAATCAGCACAAAAGCAGGGAGTACGTATCCTTAACGCTACAAGCTTCACCCAGAAGAATGACGCTTGCACTGTACAAATCTGCATCACCACCATATCAATGTCTAAATAAAACTTTCAGGGAAATGTGGAGGGGTAATGAGTGGGTGTTAGAGCGTTTTCATGACTGCGTAACCTACAGTTAGCGTGAGTCCATTTGTTGATAAACTTTTTCTTCTCTCTTAACACAGCTGGGATGGCGGAAAGGAGATCAGGGGAGCAGACACATCTGCTCCGTCCAGAACTGGCCCTCAAAATTCCTAAGGGTGAGTCTCTACTATGTGTCAGGTTCAATCTATAGACAGTAAGAGGGAGAGAGAACGCTCCACAGATTCCAATGGTGATAGAGATAAATGTGTGCACATGTATCGTGTTGACCAATTGAACCCAAAACACCTTACATTCTTCAAAATGATTGCTTGTGTTTACATGCAGAAAAGCATTTTACTTAGCTTTGGTGGAACTGCTACTAACATTCCAAGCCATCTTATGTAACCTTTTGAACAATTTGCTGTGAAAGTTTGAGTTTAAGGTTTACAACAGCAATTTAGCATATTTGCTTCAGAGTGTTGATAAAAGCCAACCAATAGACTCCTAAGCATATTTGTTGAGGCACATTAATTACAATCCTTGTTTGGATCATTTTGCCTAAAACTAATTGTCATGTTTTTTTCTACCCAGGGCACACCCACCTCACCTACGAGGTCCTCCTGGATTATATGAGGTGGTGCGGAGACCGAATTCTATATTTGGAACACCTTTGTGGCGTGGATCCAGACCCTAAGGAGCCATTCGTTAGGAATGTCACACCTTTAAAAAGATCCTAGTATTTTTTTTTTGTGGTTTGTTTACTTATGTTGCACGTTGCAACACAAAGAAATGTCACATTTGTAATTGTTGCCCATTATAAACAAAAATCTAACAAAAAAATCAAAAACAGTTTAAAAAAAAACCCTTTTTTTGGGACCCAAAAAAAAAAAAAAAAAAAAAGCCTTGTTTTTGGCAACCAAAAAAAATATAAAAATTTATAAAAAACCCTTTTTTTGGGGACCCAAAAAAAACAAAAAACAAAAAAAGCCTTGTTTTTGGCAACCAAAAAAAATATAAAAATTTATAAAAAACCCTTTTTTTGGGGACCCAAAAAAAAAAAAAAAACAAAAAAAGCCTTGTTTTTGGCAACCAAAAAAAATATAAAAATTTATAAAAAACCCTTTTTTTGGGAACCAAAAAAACCAAAAAAAAAAAAAAAAAGCCTTGTTTTTGGCAACCAAAAAAAAAATGTTTACAAAAAAGCCTTGTTGTTTTTATGGCAACGGACAAAACCAAAAATGTTTACAAAAAAGCCTTGTTGTTTTTATGGCAACCGACAAAACCAAAAATGTTTACAAAAAAGCCTTGTTGTTTTTATGGCAACGGACAAAACCACAAATGTTTACAAAAAAGCCTTGTTGTTTTTATGGCAACGGACAAAACCAAAAATGTTTACAAAAAAGCCTTGTTGTTTTTATGGCAACGGACAAAACCAAAAATGTTTACAAAAAAGCCTTGTTGTTTTTGGTAACAAACTAAACCAAAAATGTTTACAAAAAAGCCTTGTTGTTTTTATGGCAACGGACAAAACCACAAATGTTTACAAATAAGCCTTGTTGTTTTTATGGCAACGGACAAAACCAAAAATGTTTACAAAAAAGCCTTGTTGTTTTTATGGCAACGGACAAAACCAAAAATGTTTACAAAAAAGCCTTGTTGTTTTTGGTAACAAACTAAACCAAAAATGTTTACAAAAAAGCCTTGTTGTTTTTATGGCAACGGACAAAACCACAAATGTTTACAAATAAGCCTTGTTGTTTTTATGGCAACGGACAAAACCAAAAATGTTTACAAAAAAGCCTTGTTGTTTTTATGGCAACGGACAAAACCAAAAATGTTTACAAAAAAGCCTTGTTGTTTTTGGTAACAAACTAAACCAAAAATGTTTACAAAAAAGCCTTGTTGTTTTTATGGCAACCGACAAAACCACAAATGTTTACAAATAAGCCTTGTTGTTTTTATGGCAACGGACAAAACCAAAAATGTTTACAAAAAAGCCTTGTTGTTTTTATGGCAACGGACAAAACCAAAAATGTTTACAAAAAAGCCTTGTTGTTTTTGGTAACAAACTAAACCAAAAATGTTTACAAAAAAGCCTTGTTGTTTTTATGGCAACGGACAAAACCACAAATGTTTACAAATAAGCCTTGTTGTTTTTATGGCAACGGACAAAACCAAAAATGTTTACAAAAAAGCCTTGTTGTTTTTATGGCAACGGACAAAACCAAAAATGTTTACAAAAAAGCCTTGTTGTTTTTGGTAACAAACTAAACCAAAAATGTTTACAAAAAAGCCTTGTTGTTTTTATGGCAACCGACAAAACCAAAAATGTTTACAAAAAAGCCTTGTTGTTTTTATGGCAACGGACAAAACCAAAAATGTTTACAAAAAAGCCTTGTTGTTTTTATGGCAACGGACAAAACCAAAAATGTTTACAAAAAAGCCTTGTTGTTTTTATGGCAACGGACAAAACCAAAAATGTTTACAAAAAAGCCTTGTTGTTTTTGGTAACAAACTAAACCAAAAATGTTTACAAAAAAGCCTTGTTGTTTTTATGGCAACCGACAAAACCAAAAATGTTTACAAAAAAGCCTTGTTGTTTTTATGGCAACGGACAAAACCAAAAATGTTTACAAAAAAGCCTTGTTGTTTTTATGGCAACGGACAAAACCACAAATGTTTACAAAAAAGCCTTGTTGTTTTTATGGCAACGGACAAAACCAAAAATGTTTACAAAAAAGCCTTGTTGTTTTTGGTAACAAACTAAACCAAAAATGTTTACAAAAAAGCCTTGTTGTTTTTATGGCAACCGACAAAACCAAAAATGTTTACAAAAAAGCCTTGTTGTTTTTATGGCAACGGACAAAACCAAAAATGTTTACAAAAAAGCCTTGTTGTTTTTATGGCAACCGACAAAACCACAAATGTTTACAAAAAAGAATTGTTTTTGTGAAAACCTTCCAAAAAATGATGTCAAAACATAAAAAATGTTTAAAATGTTTATCTAAATTAAATTTAAGTATGTTGCTCTTTGCAACACAAATGTTACATTGGCAATTTAGTTCATTCTATTATATATTGTAATATATTTTTTGTACGCTACAGTTGGTAGACACCCACATGTGTTATTAAAACATTTATTTTATTACCCAAGTTTTCTTTTTGGTGTACACATCGAATGTCTTTTGTGTTGTATTTGTTTACTTGAGTGGTGTGGTCTGTAATTGTTAGTATGTTGGCTTTGGTTTATGTTAGCCTTGAGACTTGTTTTGAAGCTACATTTGAAGGGAGACCTTTTCTTGGGTCGTTATGTGAACATTGAGTTATCTAAATTTACATGAAATCATATGTTTGGAGATCGAGAAGCACGTGTGTATAAATGCCTACATTAACCAGGGCCATTACTTGGCCACCAACACTCCTAAAAAACCAAAGAGCAAACACAAACTAATCATTTTGCATAAAATTTTATTTCATCCCCAAAAAAAGCACTATAAGAAATCATATTGTGCCACCCTCAAATTTAAAAAAAAAATGGCCCCACAAATTGGCCAATGTAACAATCATTAACAAAACCAAAAAAAAAAAAAAAAAAGAAATTAAGTTGGTGGTGGTGGTGGTGACTGAAGCAGTGTGGTGAGCAATGGAAAGGTTCCTGCCATCAAATGGTGGGCCAATAGTCCCATCTGCTCTGGGGTTAGCCTTAGAGTTCTGGTAAAGTGGCCCATTAGAATCAGATCCCGTGTCTGAGGCTGCTGCTGATGCAGGGTGTTGAACCCTGGAAATGTCCCAGACTGAAGATCTTGTGCCAATAGTCCCATCTGCTCTGTGCTCAGCCTAAGAATTTGGGTAACGTGTGCCATTACCATGAGATGGGATCGTTGCTGCTCCAAGGCTATTTGATGCTGCTGGTGGTGCAAGGGTTGTGAAGATGTGTGGGGAGTGGTGGTTGATTGGTTGTTGTGGTCCACGGTGCGGGGGCAAACGACATGTCGCATTGGTGACAAAAAAGAAGAACGGCCTGGGGAGGAGTGAAGTGATAAAGGTGTGGAGGGAATGTAGTCAGGTGGAAGGGGTACTGTGGAACCAGTGCGCATTGAGGTTGTGCAGGAGGATTGCTCATTGAGGGGTGTGGGAGTCCGAACGGAGTGTGAAGTGCTAGGAGTGGCTACAGGAGGAATTGTCCCATCCCCAGCTGCCTGACAAGTGGCCAACACTGGCATTACCCTCCCACTACCACAACCTGCAGTGGCAGGTGAGTGAGATGTTTGGGAGGGCTCTGCCAATGGGGCATCTTCAGATCCAAACAGGCATTGGCGTGTGGCCAGCACCTGAGTGTCAACACTTTGCCGATCCCGTTGATGCTGGTCTGCTAAACTTACCAAGCTGTTACGCATATCCTGTTGAACCTGTAACATATCCTGGTGAACCTGTACCATTGTTGCTACAGATTCCTGTATGAGCCCGAGCAGACGTACTGCCTCAGTAGATTGCTGAGTACGCCTCCTTAACTCATTTTGGACCTGATACTCATCAAGCAGCCTCTCGGCTACATCCAGCATAGATGGACGAAGTTGGGTAGGTGACAATCCCTCTGCATCTAAGGCTACCTGAAAGCAGAAGAAATAGACCAAATCATTATCAAACATCATGACTAAATATTTCAGATTAGTTTGACAACTTAACACCCCAAGCAGAACGTTGAAAAGTTTGATGTGCTTCTAATGAGTACTTGTTCATTGTAAGATTATCCAAGCTAGCAACACTTCTGATAATGGGTACATATTATATTGGTAGGACTAATATGACAAAGGCAAAAAAGATTCAACATGAAGGTGTTCCCAATTAACCCTGGTGTGGTAGGTTGTTTATGCTTTTGGTAAATCTGTTACTACACCAATGACTTTATACATCTACGTATGTTGTCTAAAATCTTGCCATCAATCGGCTAGAGGACAACCCAACCAAACGATACCCATGAATTTGGACCTGGAAAATCAAAGACGGGCCGGACTTTAAAGATCCTGGATGTTTTTGGAACATTAGTGGCACACCAAATTATAACATAATTCCCTGATGTTCAAGATAGAACTCTTGTTGTGCTGGTGCATCGTCAGAATGTCATAGCACTAATTTAACACACACAATGTAAGCCACATCTAGTCCAAAATCAATGCTACCATTGAAATGTTACATGTGCACCTTGTTCCCTTATATCACATACCACAGCACTGGATGCAGAATCGTCGCCAGCTCCTGATCCAACTCCAGCTGCAACGTCAAGAGGGGCCTGATGTTCTTTTAAAAAAAAAAAAAAAAAACATGTTTAGTACATAACCTTAGTCAGTAATGATTATGGCCAGATTGCCCTCCTAGCTTCATGAATGAAGCATTGAGGCCAAACATTCAAAAGTGCTTTCCTGGGCTCATAGGACACTTGCTAAACCCTCCCAAAGGTTAAGAAGGCTTGGTCTGCCTACTAATGACGGCACCCATTAATGCTGTCAACTGTGTTTTGCAGGGTAAACATCTAAAAGGCAACACTCTTTCCTAAGAAAAAACATGTGTGTTAATGGGGTTAATAAGATTCAAAAAAACATTATTTGACTAGACATACCAACACCTTCCTCCAGGCCTAGCTGCACTGGGTGTGTTCCCTGCTGCGGATCTTCTGTAAAGGACATAGCAATATGAGCTATCTTGGCCAAAAAAAAACATCTACATTGTTTGGCACAGTATGATATTGGACCTACCAGGAGGAGGGTCAGCACTGATGTCAACACCTGTGAGTCCGTCTGGTTCGCCAAGCTGCATGGGCTGTGGAGGGGCTGAGATCCGTGCTACAGATGAACAAATTGCAGGTTGGGGAAAACAAAAAAAGGACAATTGGAAGGGCAAGTATCACATTCTCTTAATGTCACACATAGGATAGTAGTTAATCTTTTCCAAACAACTCACACAATTGACATCCAAGATAATATCCTACCTCGGTGCAAAGCATCCGAATCTAAGTCCTCTCTGGGAAAGATGGTATCGGGTCCTATGATGTTCAAGAAAGGTAATTGATAATCCCAGAGAGAACTTCGTGCACGTTCATCCAGCCGACCTTGACGGTCATAAAGACCCTCCGCAGCCCATGCAATTAGCTTCTTCCGAACGGACCCACAGATGTCGTTGACCTTCTTCCGCACACTGTCACGGTGGCGAGGTGCTTCACCCAGTGCATTTACAGCATCCCGGATTTCATCCCACAATCTGTTCTTCTCTGTTACTGAGTAAGACGCGGCCCTGGTCCCATGTATCGCCTGATATCTGGCCATATAGGCGTGGACCAGGGCACAGCACTGATTGTGGGTGAAACGGGGAAGCCGGGTTAATGTGGACAAGCTGACTCTGGTGGACGGACCCGCTCCAGGACTACTGTCAGAAGAGCCAGCTTGTCCACTTGGTGTGTTAACACCTCCCCCGGCTTCCTCCTCCGGGATGGGGATGGTGGACTCCCTCATGGATACAGCTGGAGCCTCCCTCACACCAGAGCCAGACGATCTGCCCACCCTGCCCCCCCTGGCCCCCCTGGCCCCCCTGGCCCCCCTGGCCCCCCTGGCCCTTCTCATCCTTCCAGTGGGTGGGGCCATGGGAGCACGAGGTGGGCAGAGAATCTGGCTGTCCAGCAGCAGCAAAGAGCCCCAAACTCCTAAATCTGAAATGACAAAAGAGAAAACAGAAAAAACAGGATTTGCAGATTGCTCTTCATATACAGTATAATTAGTGAACAGTTACAGAACACACTTACCTAATGGCACAAACAGACTTGGTCGTGGTGGTGGTGGTAGTAGTGGGCAAAGAGCAGAAGAGGCTGCAAAGAAAAGGAAAAAAAAAAAACACATAAGAAACGCATATGGGTACAAATCACACGAGGCCCTCCAAACACTTACCTAATGGCACAAACACGGTGGTGGTGGTGGTGGTGGCAAAAAAAGCAGAAGAGGTTGCAAAGAAATGTACAAAAAAAACACATAAGAAAACGCATAGGGGTACAAATCACACGAGGCCCTCCAAACACTTACCTAATGGCACAAACACAGTGGTGGTGGTGGTGGTGGTGGTGGCAAAGAGCAGAAGAGGCTGCAAAGAAATGTAAAAAAAAACACATAAGAAAACGCATAGGGGTACAAATCACACGAGGCCCTCCAAACACTTACCTAATGGCACAAACACAGTGGTGGTGGTGGTGGTGGTGGTGGCAAAGAGCAGAAGAGGCTGCAAAGAAATGTAAAAAAAAAAACACATAAGAAAACTCATAGGGGTACAAATCACACGAGGCCCTCCAAACACTTACCTAATGGCACAAACACAGTGGTGGTGGTGGTGGTGGTGGTGGCAAAGAGCAGAAGAGGCTGCAAAGAAATGTAAAAAAAAAACACATAAGAAAACGCATAGGGGTACAAATCACACGAGGCCCTCCAAACACTTACCTAATGGCACAAACACAGTGGTGGTGGTGGTGGTGGTGGTGGTGGTGGTGGTGGTGGCAAGAGCAGAAGAGGCTGCAAAGAAATGTAAAAAAAAAACACATAAGAAAACTCATAGGGGTACAAATCACACGAGGCCCTCCAAACACTTACCTAATGGCACAAACACAGTGGTGGTGGTGGTGGTGGTGGTGGCAAAGAGCAGAAGAGGCTGCAAAGAAATGTAAAAAAAAACACATAAGAAAACGCATAGGGGTACAAATCACACGAGGCCCTCCAAACACTTACCTAATGGCACAAACACAGTGGTGGTGGTGTGGTGGTGGTGGCAAAGAGCAGAAGAGGCTGCAAAGAAATGTAAAAAAAAAACACATAAGAAAACGCATAGGGGTACAAATCACACGAGGCCCTCCAAACACTTACCTAATGGCACAAACACAGTGGTGGTGGTGGTGGTGGTGGTGGTGGTGGCAAAGAGCAGAAGAGGCTGCAAAGAAATGTAAAAAAAAAACACATAAGAAAACTCATAGGGGTACAAATCACACGAGGCCCTCCAAACACTTACCTAATGGCACAAACACAGTGGTGGTGGTGGTGGTGGTGGTGGTGTTAAAGAGCAGAAGAGGCTGCAAAGAAATGTAAAAAAAAAACACATAAGAAAACGCATAGGGGTACAAATCACACGAGGCCCTCCAAACACTTACCTAATGTCACAAACACAGTGGTGGTGGTGGTGGTGGTGGTGTAATCCTTTATAGGCAAAAGGAGGCTGCAAACATTAAACATACATGAGAAATCGCATGACCTACATACGTGCACATAATAAATTACAGTTATCAGGAAAGCAAAAATGGTGTCTTTGGAAGCTGGGAAGGTAAGGGGGCAGGTTTAGATGCCAAATCTAGACTGCACACCTTTAACAAACATGAGAAAACACATGTCCAAACCACATGCACATGGGGCCAACTGCCAATGATTAAAAGACACTTGAGGGGTTCCCAAGCTATTGTGGGTTGGAGGGGATTCACCATAGACAACTTAAGCACACCCAAGATAAGTACAAATTGTCTCCTTCCTTTTTTTTGGGAGAGAGAGATACAATTGTCTTACCTCCAGATAATGTAGGTTGTGGGTCACAGGGTCTTGCTAGCACATAAGAAACATCGATCTATAACATCCAGCAGCCATATTGGCCATGTGCTCCTTTTATAGCTGGCTCACAGGTGTGATAATTAGCGGCCGTTTCTATATATATCTGCGCATTCGCGAATTTGCGCGTTCAAAATGGAGGACGATATCCCAGACGCATTAGATGGTGCAATGCTGGCATTTATTGGTGCCTTGTTTGAGGAGGCCCTGGCACAGGAGGCAGCAGAAGGTGGGGAAGCTGCAGCAGCAGCAGCAGCAGCACCTTCAGCAGCAGCACCTCCAGTCCGTGTGCCCTTACCTCGCCAGCCACGCATTTTTGCTCCAAGGATCTATTTGGACAAGCTGCGGGATTCTGATGTCAGGAGGAAGTTCCGGCTCGAGCGAGGAACTATTCTACACCTCTACCAGCTCATAGCAGAGAAAATTGACCCGGACACACAGCGCGGCCATGCGGTGCCCGGCATGGCCAGATTGCTGGCCACTTTGTATATTTTAGGGCGTGGCAGCTTCCAAGCCACTTCGGGAAGTATCATGGGCATTAGCCAGCCCACAGTTTCAAGGGTGTTCATGTTGGTCATTAATGCCATAGTGGATATAGTGCCCAATTTTATCCACTGGCCACAGAATGAAAATGAGTGGAATGAAGTCAAGTTGGGTTTCTACCGGCGGGCACACATGCCGCAAATCCTAGGGGCAATCGATGGCACCCACATAGCCATTAGGCCCCAAGGAGCCACGAAAGTGAATACCGGAACCGCAAGCAGTACCACTCTGTGAACGTCCAATTAGTGTGTGACGCCAAACAGCGCATCATGAGTGTCAACACTGGTCACCCAGGGTCGTGCCATGATTCCAGTATGTTAAGAACAAGTACTCTGTACGAGGTGTTTGAAAGTGGAACAAATGCCCGAAGGGTGGCTTATTGGTAAAGTATTTTGTCTTAACAACATAAACTGTAAGATTACATAGACATAGGAATAAGCTACATCGGTGTACACCCTGATTTAAGCAAAGCCTACCTAAAATGGATGTGTTATTAGTTGTCAGGCTGTTCACACACAACCAGATCAGCAGCTTAGCAGCTCACAAAAGAAAGATTTGCAAAGTTGTCTTTGAGTCCAATGAAGGTGGTTAACCAATGTGTAAATGGTGTCCTCTAGCCACCCAAAGAAAACCTACAAATGATTCCAATGGTATTGCCATATCCCCAAAGTACTTTGCATAAGTGAGTCAATATTGGTTTCCTCACTCTAGTTGCAGATATATTCCAGAAGTAAGACCTAGGCTAATGTAATAGGAACAGAATAGGGGCCAAGTTGTAACTTGCAAGAGAAACCCACCACTTTGTGTGTCCTTTTTCCCATTTGTATTAGTGATTTAGGCAGTTAGACAGAGTTGAGATGTTTCATATGATTTTTTGCAAACAGACGAGCAGGTTGTTTAGTAAAATGCCTAATTGTCTCCCATTTTGAGGAGTCATCTAAAGTCACATGATATGAATAACTAATGTATATTTTTCTTATTTTTCAGGGGATGCTGGTTACCCGCAGCTGACGTGGCTGATGGCTCCAATCAGGTACCCCCAGGGCCCAGCAGAGAGGAATTACAACAGGGCCTTGCGGAGAAGCCGGAGTATCATTGAGTTGACCATAGGTCTTCTCAAGTCCCGGTTTCTCTGCTTGGCCCGGCCTGGGGGTGAACTCCTGTACTCTCCTACAAAGGCTTCCAAGATCATCCTGGCGTGCTGCGTGTTGCACAACATGTGCGTTGCCCGGGATGATTCTTGGGAGCTGACGGAGGAGAGGGAGCCAGAGGTCCGTCAGCCGGCGGCCCCCAGGCGGCGGAGCACCGCTGCCGGTATGGCCACCCGGAATACCCTGGTTGCTAGCCACTTTACATGTAAGTACTGTAACCGGTCAAGATAGGGCATGTGTATTAATTAGCTAGTTAGCAGAGGTGCCACTCACAGGAGACAGAGGGTGATTATCATCTGCCAATGACACTTGCCATTGTAGATAAAGTGTAGTCAACATTGGTAAAATTGTGTTACTTGAGCAAAAACATGCACCTCTAACCATAAACATGTTGGTATTGTGAATAGTGTAAAGGGCTGAGAAGAGCTGGCAGGTGTTTATTTGTGTCTATGCCACCTGTGTAGTTATTGATAACATGAACGGCTGCTTGGTATCTTATGGTGTTGTAATTTTCCAGAACATCAACATCTTGGAATCATGGCACGTACCATGGGAAGCCTGTGGTGATGGGCTGTCTGGCGTCACAGTGTGTATTCAAATGTTTACATTAATGATTTCTGGTTTGTGTAAGTTGGCATAAAATGTGTTATTTCACTCGTGATGTCGAAATTAAATGAAGTTCAGAATGAAGCAAACAGGCATTAAGATGTGATTTTCATAATGAAATGTCTTATCCTTTGTTTTATTTTTCCAGGAGTGGTACTGCTTGCGGGTGTAGGTGGTAGAAACCCACCTTGATGGACTCCACTCATTTTCTTTTGTGGTCAGTGGATATTTGGTAAGGCACATGGCCAATGACCAACATGAACACCCTGGAACTTCGAAAGTGGCTTGGAAGCTGCCCAGCAACCTTGCCATGCCTGTCCCCTATGAGCTGGTAGAGGTGCAGAATGGATTCTGAACTCTGCCGGAAGTTGTGGAAGACATCAGAATCCCGTAGCCATGGAGCAAAGATCGTGGTCTGGCGCTGTAAAGGCACACGGACTGGAGAGTGACAATATTCTTTTGCTGCATCCCTCCTTCTGCTGTCATTCTCAAATAAATAAATACATTAGAATTGAACATGTGTTTTTTTGTTTTGTGTGGGTGCCTACAGACAAAAGGGCCATCCACACTGTAAGATTTAGAGAAGACTTTATCCTTCCGATTGACATTTTCTATGTAGTGCAAGGGCCTGCCTGATTGCATCCAAATTGAAAGTGTTGAGGTTTGAGCTTCTATTATATGGTTTGGTTAAGTCTACAGGAAAAAGTCTAGACAAATTGTTAGTGTATGGCCCATTAAGCTGCCAAGGCCGGAGTTTTGCACTTTGCATGCTGCTTGTACTGGTGATGTGAGGGGTTGTAATGTAGAGTAGGGATGTGACAG
>NC_138777.1:81862584-82026584 GCF_965119305.1 Pelophylax lessonae | reverse complement strand
AGGAGCCTCAGGCAGGGCCGAGTCGCCTGGATCCGGGCCAGGAACAAACTGTTGGCCAAGAAGAGGCCAATTGGTCCGACTCGGATGAGGACCTGGGCTCTCCTCAAAGGGAAGTAAGTATTCTACATGTGTTTGTGTGTTCAATGTGTCCTGGTAAATATAAGGGCTGTAATATATATATTTTGACATTGGGGTTTTGTAGCAGCTGACATTGAGGATGTTTGTTGTGGAGGACTGGGGAAGAGGGGCCACTGCTTACCCAGTCCACTGTAACTACTACCTTCAATGTTTCCAGACTACTTTCTGTGTGCCTTTATCAAATAGCTTTTGTTCAAGGATTGTATTTGTGTCTTTGTGTTTCTAGGAGATACAACGCCATCCCCCCATGAAGGGACACCATCCCCCATGTAGGGTCTCCCCCATCCTCCCCCACTCCAGGCTCCCCTGAACTAGTCTGTAAGTACCTAAAATTAGATTCTCACATGAATTGTGTGTGCTAGGATGATGTGTATCTAGGATAATCTAAGTTGGAGTCAAAGCAAGTGTAGTTTTGCTATATGTGACAGGAAGGTTGGTCATGAAACACTCTTGCTTAACCTTCATGTTTGAAAAGGTGGTTTTGGGGAGCTTTACAGGACATGTTATCTTTTGTAAGTTATCTCAAGCCACCCTATTCTAAATTGGTGTTAGTTTCTCTACATTGGAAATGGTGTGCTTTGTACTTGTAAATTTTTAGGGGACATTGTAATTTAATCATGTCCTGATTTAGTCAACACTGAAAATGTGTGTTTGTCAATCTTTCATAAATACTCTTCCTCGGTAATGTACCACATTCCAGTTCACAATTTGTGTTCTTTTTGTGCAGTTTCTCCAGAGCCAGCCACGCCATCCACTTCAGGGGCCCCAAAAAAACCTGATGATGGTAAGTTGTGTGCTTTTCCAGTAATGTGTCTACTTAGTAAGTGGAGAAATGCTAACTGTGTATGTCCCCGCTCAGGCTTCAAGTTGTTCTAAAGGCAGCGGGTTCTTTATGTGAATGCATTCTATGCATTAGTATTCCAAGTGATAGGTGTGCATATTCCCCCTAAGACTTACTGGGACCATTTTTTACGGTCCAAATTTTGCACTAATACTTGTCTGGAACAGACTCCCCCTCCTCCTTAACTGAGGTGACAGCATGCCAATATTGCCTCCTGATGCTGTCACTCCTAATCATTGAGACCATTGGAAGGGAGGGGGGCAAGGCTGGCTCACAGCCTAGTGCCTGAACAGGCACAGGGTGCTTGGCTTCATCTCATGTGCCTCCATAGCAAGCTGCCTGCTGTGGGGTCAAACAACAGGAGGGAGGTGCCTAGAGGTGTGTACAGGGGCCATGTAAAAAGGAGGATTGTTATTTCTCTTGTCCCCAAAAACCTAGAGAGTGTAAGTCTAACCTGATTAGTTTTCCGCAGCCCTCCCAAAATGATATGTTTCCAACACTTAGAACAGGCAGGGCTGAGGCACCAAAAACATCAGAAAAACACAATCAGCACAAAAGCAGGGAGTACGTATCCTTAACGCTACAAGCTTCACCCAGAAGAATGACGCTTGCACTGTACAAATCTGCATCACCACCATATCAATGTCTAAATAAAACTTTCAGGGAAATGTGGAGGGGTAATGAGTGGGTGTTAGAGCGTTTTCATGACTGCGTAACCTACAGTTAGCGTGAGTCCATTTGTTGATAAACTTTTTCTTCTCTCTTAACACAGCTGGGATGGCGGAGAAAGGAGATCAGGGGAGCAGACACATCTGCTCCGTCCAGAACTGGCCCTCAAAATTCCTAAGGTGAGTCTCTACTATGTGTCAGGTTCAATCTATAGACAGTAAGAGGGAGAGAGAACGCTCCACAGATTCCAATGGTGATAGAGATAAATGTGTGCACATGTATCGTGTTGACCAATTGAACCCAAAACACCTTACATTCTTCAAATGATTGCTTGTGTTTACATGCAGAAAAGCATTTTACTTAGCTTTGGTGGAACTGCTACTAACATTCCAAGCCATCTTATGTAACCTTTTGAACAATTTGCTGTGAAAGTTTGAGTTTAAGGTTTACAACAGCAATTTAGCATATTTGCTTCAGAGTGTTGATAAAAGCCAACCAATAGACTCCTAAGCATATTTGTTGAGGCACATTAATTACAATCCTTGTTTGGATCATTTTGCCTAAAACTAATTGTCATGTTTTTTTCTACCCAGGGCACACCCACCTCACCTACGAGGTCCTCCTGGATTATATGAGGTGGTGCGGAGACCGAATTCTATATTTGGAACACCTTTGTGGCGTGGATCCAGACCCTAAGGAGCCATTCGTTAGGAATGTCACACCTTTAAAAAGATCCTAGTATTTTTTTTTTGTGGTTTGTTTACTTATGTTGCACGTTGCAACACAAAGAAATGTCACATTTGTAATTGTTGCCCATTATAAACAAAAATCTAACAAAAAAATCAAAAACAGTTTAAAAAAAAACCCTTTTTTTGGGACCCAAAAAAAAAAAAAAAAAAAAAGCCTTGTTTTTGGCAACCAAAAAAAATATAAAAATTTATAAAAAACCCTTTTTTTGGGGACCCAAAAAAAACAAAAAACAAAAAAAGCCTTGTTTTTGGCAACCAAAAAAAATATAAAAATTTATAAAAAACCCTTTTTTTGGGGACCCAAAAAAAAAAAAAAAACAAAAAAAGCCTTGTTTTTGGCAACCAAAAAAAATATAAAAATTTATAAAAAACCCTTTTTTTGGGAACCAAAAAAACCAAAAAAAAAAAAAAAAAGCCTTGTTTTTGGCAACCAAAAAAAAAATGTTTACAAAAAAGCCTTGTTGTTTTTATGGCAACGGACAAAACCAAAAATGTTTACAAAAAAGCCTTGTTGTTTTTATGGCAACCGACAAAACCAAAAATGTTTACAAAAAAGCCTTGTTGTTTTTATGGCAACGGACAAAACCACAAATGTTTACAAAAAAGCCTTGTTGTTTTTATGGCAACGGACAAAACCAAAAATGTTTACAAAAAAGCCTTGTTGTTTTTATGGCAACGGACAAAACCAAAAATGTTTACAAAAAAGCCTTGTTGTTTTTGGTAACAAACTAAACCAAAAATGTTTACAAAAAAGCCTTGTTGTTTTTATGGCAACGGACAAAACCACAAATGTTTACAAATAAGCCTTGTTGTTTTTATGGCAACGGACAAAACCAAAAATGTTTACAAAAAAGCCTTGTTGTTTTTATGGCAACGGACAAAACCAAAAATGTTTACAAAAAAGCCTTGTTGTTTTTGGTAACAAACTAAACCAAAAATGTTTACAAAAAAGCCTTGTTGTTTTTATGGCAACGGACAAAACCACAAATGTTTACAAATAAGCCTTGTTGTTTTTATGGCAACGGACAAAACCAAAAATGTTTACAAAAAAGCCTTGTTGTTTTTATGGCAACGGACAAAACCAAAAATGTTTACAAAAAAGCCTTGTTGTTTTTGGTAACAAACTAAACCAAAAATGTTTACAAAAAAGCCTTGTTGTTTTTATGGCAACCGACAAAACCACAAATGTTTACAAATAAGCCTTGTTGTTTTTATGGCAACGGACAAAACCAAAAATGTTTACAAAAAAGCCTTGTTGTTTTTATGGCAACGGACAAAACCAAAAATGTTTACAAAAAAGCCTTGTTGTTTTTGGTAACAAACTAAACCAAAAATGTTTACAAAAAAGCCTTGTTGTTTTTATGGCAACGGACAAAACCACAAATGTTTACAAATAAGCCTTGTTGTTTTTATGGCAACGGACAAAACCAAAAATGTTTACAAAAAAGCCTTGTTGTTTTTATGGCAACGGACAAAACCAAAAATGTTTACAAAAAAGCCTTGTTGTTTTTGGTAACAAACTAAACCAAAAATGTTTACAAAAAAGCCTTGTTGTTTTTATGGCAACCGACAAAACCAAAAATGTTTACAAAAAAGCCTTGTTGTTTTTATGGCAACGGACAAAACCAAAAATGTTTACAAAAAAGCCTTGTTGTTTTTATGGCAACGGACAAAACCAAAAATGTTTACAAAAAAGCCTTGTTGTTTTTATGGCAACGGACAAAACCAAAAATGTTTACAAAAAAGCCTTGTTGTTTTTGGTAACAAACTAAACCAAAAATGTTTACAAAAAAGCCTTGTTGTTTTTATGGCAACCGACAAAACCAAAAATGTTTACAAAAAAGCCTTGTTGTTTTTATGGCAACGGACAAAACCAAAAATGTTTACAAAAAAGCCTTGTTGTTTTTATGGCAACGGACAAAACCACAAATGTTTACAAAAAAGCCTTGTTGTTTTTATGGCAACGGACAAAACCAAAAATGTTTACAAAAAAGCCTTGTTGTTTTTGGTAACAAACTAAACCAAAAATGTTTACAAAAAAGCCTTGTTGTTTTTATGGCAACCGACAAAACCAAAAATGTTTACAAAAAAGCCTTGTTGTTTTTATGGCAACGGACAAAACCAAAAATGTTTACAAAAAAGCCTTGTTGTTTTTATGGCAACCGACAAAACCACAAATGTTTACAAAAAAGAATTGTTTTTGTGAAAACCTTCCAAAAAATGATGTCAAAACATAAAAAATGTTTAAAATGTTTATCTAAATTAAATTTAAGTATGTTGCTCTTTGCAACACAAATGTTACATTGGCAATTTAGTTCATTCTATTATATATTGTAATATATTTTTTGTACGCTACAGTTGGTAGACACCCACATGTGTTATTAAAACATTTATTTTATTACCCAAGTTTTCTTTTTGGTGTACACATCGAATGTCTTTTGTGTTGTATTTGTTTACTTGAGTGGTGTGGTCTGTAATTGTTAGTATGTTGGCTTTGGTTTATGTTAGCCTTGAGACTTGTTTTGAAGCTACATTTGAAGGGAGACCTTTTCTTGGGTCGTTATGTGAACATTGAGTTATCTAAATTTACATGAAATCATATGTTTGGAGATCGAGAAGCACGTGTGTATAAATGCCTACATTAACCAGGGCCATTACTTGGCCACCAACACTCCTAAAAAACCAAAGAGCAAACACAAACTAATCATTTTGCATAAAATTTTATTTCATCCCCAAAAAAAGCACTATAAGAAATCATATTGTGCCACCCTCAAATTTAAAAAAAAAATGGCCCCACAAATTGGCCAATGTAACAATCATTAACAAAACCAAAAAAAAAAAAAAAAAAGAAATTAAGTTGGTGGTGGTGGTGGTGACTGAAGCAGTGTGGTGAGCAATGGAAAGGTTCCTGCCATCAAATGGTGGGCCAATAGTCCCATCTGCTCTGGGGTTAGCCTTAGAGTTCTGGTAAAGTGGCCCATTAGAATCAGATCCCGTGTCTGAGGCTGCTGCTGATGCAGGGTGTTGAACCCTGGAAATGTCCCAGACTGAAGATCTTGTGCCAATAGTCCCATCTGCTCTGTGCTCAGCCTAAGAATTTGGGTAACGTGTGCCATTACCATGAGATGGGATCGTTGCTGCTCCAAGGCTATTTGATGCTGCTGGTGGTGCAAGGGTTGTGAAGATGTGTGGGGAGTGGTGGTTGATTGGTTGTTGTGGTCCACGGTGCGGGGGCAAACGACATGTCGCATTGGTGACAAAAAAGAAGAACGGCCTGGGGAGGAGTGAAGTGATAAAGGTGTGGAGGGAATGTAGTCAGGTGGAAGGGGTACTGTGGAACCAGTGCGCATTGAGGTTGTGCAGGAGGATTGCTCATTGAGGGGTGTGGGAGTCCGAACGGAGTGTGAAGTGCTAGGAGTGGCTACAGGAGGAATTGTCCCATCCCCAGCTGCCTGACAAGTGGCCAACACTGGCATTACCCTCCCACTACCACAACCTGCAGTGGCAGGTGAGTGAGATGTTTGGGAGGGCTCTGCCAATGGGGCATCTTCAGATCCAAACAGGCATTGGCGTGTGGCCAGCACCTGAGTGTCAACACTTTGCCGATCCCGTTGATGCTGGTCTGCTAAACTTACCAAGCTGTTACGCATATCCTGTTGAACCTGTAACATATCCTGGTGAACCTGTACCATTGTTGCTACAGATTCCTGTATGAGCCCGAGCAGACGTACTGCCTCAGTAGATTGCTGAGTACGCCTCCTTAACTCATTTTGGACCTGATACTCATCAAGCAGCCTCTCGGCTACATCCAGCATAGATGGACGAAGTTGGGTAGGTGACAATCCCTCTGCATCTAAGGCTACCTGAAAGCAGAAGAAATAGACCAAATCATTATCAAACATCATGACTAAATATTTCAGATTAGTTTGACAACTTAACACCCCAAGCAGAACGTTGAAAAGTTTGATGTGCTTCTAATGAGTACTTGTTCATTGTAAGATTATCCAAGCTAGCAACACTTCTGATAATGGGTACATATTATATTGGTAGGACTAATATGACAAAGGCAAAAAAGATTCAACATGAAGGTGTTCCCAATTAACCCTGGTGTGGTAGGTTGTTTATGCTTTTGGTAAATCTGTTACTACACCAATGACTTTATACATCTACGTATGTTGTCTAAAATCTTGCCATCAATCGGCTAGAGGACAACCCAACCAAACGATACCCATGAATTTGGACCTGGAAAATCAAAGACGGGCCGGACTTTAAAGATCCTGGATGTTTTTGGAACATTAGTGGCACACCAAATTATAACATAATTCCCTGATGTTCAAGATAGAACTCTTGTTGTGCTGGTGCATCGTCAGAATGTCATAGCACTAATTTAACACACACAATGTAAGCCACATCTAGTCCAAAATCAATGCTACCATTGAAATGTTACATGTGCACCTTGTTCCCTTATATCACATACCACAGCACTGGATGCAGAATCGTCGCCAGCTCCTGATCCAACTCCAGCTGCAACGTCAAGAGGGGCCTGATGTTCTTTTAAAAAAAAAAAAAAAAAACATGTTTAGTACATAACCTTAGTCAGTAATGATTATGGCCAGATTGCCCTCCTAGCTTCATGAATGAAGCATTGAGGCCAAACATTCAAAAGTGCTTTCCTGGGCTCATAGGACACTTGCTAAACCCTCCCAAAGGTTAAGAAGGCTTGGTCTGCCTACTAATGACGGCACCCATTAATGCTGTCAACTGTGTTTTGCAGGGTAAACATCTAAAAGGCAACACTCTTTCCTAAGAAAAAACATGTGTGTTAATGGGGTTAATAAGATTCAAAAAAACATTATTTGACTAGACATACCAACACCTTCCTCCAGGCCTAGCTGCACTGGGTGTGTTCCCTGCTGCGGATCTTCTGTAAAGGACATAGCAATATGAGCTATCTTGGCCAAAAAAAAACATCTACATTGTTTGGCACAGTATGATATTGGACCTACCAGGAGGAGGGTCAGCACTGATGTCAACACCTGTGAGTCCGTCTGGTTCGCCAAGCTGCATGGGCTGTGGAGGGGCTGAGATCCGTGCTACAGATGAACAAATTGCAGGTTGGGGAAAACAAAAAAAGGACAATTGGAAGGGCAAGTATCACATTCTCTTAATGTCACACATAGGATAGTAGTTAATCTTTTCCAAACAACTCACACAATTGACATCCAAGATAATATCCTACCTCGGTGCAAAGCATCCGAATCTAAGTCCTCTCTGGGAAAGATGGTATCGGGTCCTATGATGTTCAAGAAAGGTAATTGATAATCCCAGAGAGAACTTCGTGCACGTTCATCCAGCCGACCTTGACGGTCATAAAGACCCTCCGCAGCCCATGCAATTAGCTTCTTCCGAACGGACCCACAGATGTCGTTGACCTTCTTCCGCACACTGTCACGGTGGCGAGGTGCTTCACCCAGTGCATTTACAGCATCCCGGATTTCATCCCACAATCTGTTCTTCTCTGTTACTGAGTAAGACGCGGCCCTGGTCCCATGTATCGCCTGATATCTGGCCATATAGGCGTGGACCAGGGCACAGCACTGATTGTGGGTGAAACGGGGAAGCCGGGTTAATGTGGACAAGCTGACTCTGGTGGACGGACCCGCTCCAGGACTACTGTCAGAAGAGCCAGCTTGTCCACTTGGTGTGTTAACACCTCCCCCGGCTTCCTCCTCCGGGATGGGGATGGTGGACTCCCTCATGGATACAGCTGGAGCCTCCCTCACACCAGAGCCAGACGATCTGCCCACCCTGCCCCCCCTGGCCCCCCTGGCCCCCCTGGCCCCCCTGGCCCCCCTGGCCCTTCTCATCCTTCCAGTGGGTGGGGCCATGGGAGCACGAGGTGGGCAGAGAATCTGGCTGTCCAGCAGCAGCAAAGAGCCCCAAACTCCTAAATCTGAAATGACAAAAGAGAAAACAGAAAAAACAGGATTTGCAGATTGCTCTTCATATACAGTATAATTAGTGAACAGTTACAGAACACACTTACCTAATGGCACAAACAGACTTGGTCGTGGTGGTGGTGGTAGTAGTGGGCAAAGAGCAGAAGAGGCTGCAAAGAAAAGGAAAAAAAAAAAACACATAAGAAAACGCATATGGGTACAAATCACACGAGGCCCTCCAAACACTTACCTAATGGCACAAACACGGTGGTGGTGGTGGTGGTGGCAAAAAAAGCAGAAGAGGTTGCAAAGAAATGTACAAAAAAAACACATAAGAAAACGCATAGGGGTACAAATCACACGAGGCCCTCCAAACACTTACCTAATGGCACAAACACAGTGGTGGTGGTGGTGGTGGTGGTGGCAAAGAGCAGAAGAGGCTGCAAAGAAATGTAAAAAAAAAACACATAAGAAAACGCATAGGGGTACAAATCACACGAGGCCCTCCAAACACTTACCTAATGGCACAAACACAGTGGTGGTGGTGGTGGTGGTGGTGGCAAAGAGCAGAAGAGGCTGCAAAGAAATGTAAAAAAAAAAACACATAAGAAAACTCATAGGGGTACAAATCACACGAGGCCCTCCAAACACTTACCTAATGGCACAAACACAGTGGTGGTGGTGGTGGTGGTGGTGGCAAAGAGCAGAAGAGGCTGCAAAGAAATGTAAAAAAAAAACACATAAGAAAACGCATAGGGGTACAAATCACACGAGGCCCTCCAAACACTTACCTAATGGCACAAACACAGTGGTGGTGGTGGTGGTGGTGGTGGTGGTGGTGGTGGTGGCAAAGAGCAGAAGAGGCTGCAAAGAAATGTAAAAAAAAAACACATAAGAAAACTCATAGGGGTACAAATCACACGAGGCCCTCCAAACACTTACCTAATGGCACAAACACAGTGGTGGTGGTGGTGGTGGTGGTGGCAAAGAGCAGAAGAGGCTGCAAAGAAATGTAAAAAAAAAACACATAAGAAAACGCATAGGGGTACAAATCACACGAGGCCCTCCAAACACTTACCTAATGGCACAAACACAGTGGTGGTGGTGGTGGTGGTGGTGGCAAAGAGCAGAAGAGGCTGCAAAGAAATGTAAAAAAAAAACACATAAGAAAACGCATAGGGGTACAAATCACACGAGGCCCTCCAAACACTTACCTAATGGCACAAACACAGTGGTGGTGGTGGTGGTGGTGGTGGTGGTGGCAAAGAGCAGAAGAGGCTGCAAAGAAATGTAAAAAAAAAACACATAAGAAAACTCATAGGGGTACAAATCACACGAGGCCCTCCAAACACTTACCTAATGGCACAAACACAGTGGTGGTGGTGGTGGTGGTGGTGGTGTTAAAGAGCAGAAGAGGCTGCAAAGAAATGTAAAAAAAAAACACATAAGAAAACGCATAGGGGTACAAATCACACGAGGCCCTCCAAACACTTACCTAATGTCACAAACACAGTGGTGGTGGTGGTGGTGGTGGTGTAATCCTTTATAGGCAAAAGGAGGCTGCAAACATTAAACATACATGAGAAATCGCATGACCTACATACGTGCACATAATAAATTACAGTTATCAGGAAAGCAAAAATGGTGTCTTTGGAAGCTGGGAAGGTAAGGGGGCAGGTTTAGATGCCAAATCTAGACTGCACACCTTTAACAAACATGAGAAAACACATGTCCAAACCACATGCACATGGGGCCAACTGCCAATGATTAAAAGACACTTGAGGGGTTCCCAAGCTATTGTGGGTTGGAGGGGATTCACCATAGACAACTTAAGCACACCCAAGATAAGTACAAATTGTCTCCTTCCTTTTTTTTGGGAGAGAGAGATACAATTGTCTTACCTCCAGATAATGTAGGTTGTGGGTCACAGGGTCTTGCTAGCACATAAGAAACATCGATCTATAACATCCAGCAGCCATATTGGCCATGTGCTCCTTTTATAGCTGGCTCACAGGTGTGATAATTAGCGGCCGTTTCTATATATATCTGCGCATTCGCGAATTTGCGCGTTCAAAATGGAGGACGATATCCCAGACGCATTAGATGGTGCAATGCTGGCATTTATTGGTGCCTTGTTTGAGGAGGCCCTG
Source organism: Pelophylax lessonae (assembly GCF_965119305.1). NCBI lineage: Eukaryota > Metazoa > Chordata > Amphibia > Anura > Ranidae > Pelophylax > Pelophylax lessonae. The sequence continues at coordinate 82,016,098 of NC_138777.1, read as the reverse complement.
GCACAGGAGGCAGCAGAAGGTGGGGAAGCTGCAGCAGCAGCAGCAGCAGCACCTTCAGCAGCAGCACCTCCAGTCCGTGTGCCCTTACCTCGCCAGCCACGCATTTTTGCTCCAAGGATCTATTTGGACAAGCTGCGGGATTCTGATGTCAGGAGGAAGTTCCGGCTCGAGCGAGGAACTATTCTACACCTCTACCAGCTCATAGCAGAGAAAATTGACCCGGACACACAGCGCGGCCATGCGGTGCCCGGCATGGCCAGATTGCTGGCCACTTTGTATATTTTAGGGCGTGGCAGCTTCCAAGCCACTTCGGGAAGTATCATGGGCATTAGCCAGCCCACAGTTTCAAGGGTGTTCATGTTGGTCATTAATGCCATAGTGGATATAGTGCCCAATTTTATCCACTGGCCACAGAATGAAAATGAGTGGAATGAAGTCAAGTTGGGTTTCTACCGGCGGGCACACATGCCGCAAATCCTAGGGGCAATCGATGGCACCCACATAGCCATTAGGCCCCCAAGGAGCCACGAAAGTGAATACCGGAACCGCAAGCAGTACCACTCTGTGAACGTCCAATTAGTGTGTGACGCCAAACAGCGCATCATGAGTGTCAACACTGGTCACCCAGGGTCGTGCCATGATTCCAGTATGTTAAGAACAAGTACTCTGTACGAGGTGTTTGAAAGTGGACAAATGCCCGAAGGGTGGCTTATTGGTAAAGTATTTTGTCTTAACAACATAAACTGTAAGATTACATAGACATAGGAATAAGCTACATCGGTGTACACCCTGATTTAAGCAAAGCCTACCTAAAATGGATGTGTTATTAGTTGTCAGGCTGTTCACACACAACCAGATCAGCAGCTTAGCAGCTCACAAAAGAAAGATTTGCAAAGTTGTCTTTGAGTCCAATGAAGGTGGTTAACCAATGTGTAAATGGTGTCCTCTAGCCACCCAAAGAAAACCTACAAATGATTCCAATGGTATTGCCATATCCCCAAAGTACTTTGCATAAGTGAGTCAATATTGGTTTCCTCACTCTAGTTGCAGATATATTCCAGAAGTAAGACCTAGGCTAATGTAATAGGAACAGAATAGGGGCCAAGTTGTAACTTGCAAGAGAAACCCACCACTTTGTGTGTCCTTTTTCCCATTTGTATTAGTGATTTAGGCAGTTAGACAGAGTTGAGATGTTTCATATGATTTTTTGCAAACAGACGAGCAGGTTGTTTAGTAAAATGCCTAATTGTCTCCCATTTTGAGGAGTCATCTAAAGTCACATGATATGAATAACTAATGTATATTTTTCTTATTTTTCAGGGGATGCTGGTTACCCGCAGCTGACGTGGCTGATGGCTCCAATCAGGTACCCCCAGGGCCCAGCAGAGAGGAATTACAACAGGGCCTTGCGGAGAAGCCGGAGTATCATTGAGTTGACCATAGGTCTTCTCAAGTCCCGGTTTCTCTGCTTGGCCCGGCCTGGGGGTGAACTCCTGTACTCTCCTACAAAGGCTTCCAAGATCATCCTGGCGTGCTGCGTGTTGCACAACATGTGCGTTGCCCGGGATGATTCTTGGGAGCTGACGGAGGAGAGGGAGCCAGAGGTCCGTCAGCCGGCGGCCCCCAGGCGGCGGAGCACCGCTGCCGGTATGGCCACCCGGAATACCCTGGTTGCTAGCCACTTTACATGTAAGTACTGTAACCGGTCAAGATAGGGCATGTGTATTAATTAGCTAGTTAGCAGAGGTGCCACTCACAGGGAGACAGAGGGTGATTATCATCTGCCAATGACACTTGCCATTGTAGATAAAGTGTAGTCAACATTGGTAAAATTGTGTTACTTGAGCAAAAACATGCACCTCTAACCATAAACATGTTGGTATTGTGAATAGTGTAAAGGGCTGAGAAGAGCTGGCAGGTGTTTATTTGTGTCTATGCCACCTGTGTAGTTATTGATAACATGAACGGCTGCTTGGTATCTTATGGTGTTGTAATTTTCCAGAACATCAACATCTTGGAATCATGGCACGTACCATGGGAAGCCTGTGGTGATGGGCTGTCTGGCGTCACAGGTGTGTATTCAAATGTTTACATTAATGATTTCTGGTTTGTGTAAGTTGGCATAAAATGTGTTATTTCACTCGTGATGTCGAAATTAAATGAAGTTCAGAATGAAGCAAACAGGCATTAAGATGTGATTTTCATAATGAAATGTCTTATCCTTTGTTTTATTTTTCCAGGAGTGGTACTGCTTGCGGGTGTAGGTGGTAGAAACCCACCTTGATGGACTCCACTCATTTTCTTTTGTGGTCAGTGGATATTTGGTAAGGCACATGGCCAATGACCAACATGAACACCCTGGAACTTCGAAAGTGGCTTGGAAGCTGCCCAGCAACCTTGCCATGCCTGTCCCCTATGAGCTGGTAGAGGTGCAGAATGGATTCTGAACTCTGCCGGAAGTTGTGGAAGACATCAGAATCCCGTAGCCATGGAGCAAAGATCGTGGTCTGGCGCTGTAAAGGCACACGGACTGGAGAGTGACAATATTCTTTTGCTGCATCCCTCCTTCTGCTGTCATTCTCAAATAAATAAATACATTAGAATTGAACATGTGTTTTTTTGTTTTGTGTGGGTGCCTACAGACAAAAGGGCCATCCACACTGTAAGATTTAGAGAAGACTTTATCCTTCCGATTGACATTTTCTATGTAGTGCAAGGGCCTGCCTGATTGCATCCAAATTGAAAGTGTTGAGGTTTGAGCTTCTATTATATGGTTTGGTTAAGTCTACAGGAAAAAGTCTAGACAAATTGTTAGTGTATGGCCCATTAAGCTGCCAAGGCCGGAGTTTTGCACTTTGCATGCTGCTTGTACTGGTGATGTGAGGGGTTGTAATGTAGAGTAGGGATGTGACAGTGTTGTGTTGAGGTGTGAGGCAAATGTAGTGTTGGACTATGAGGGCCTGTGTTGTTGAAATATGGAGAGAGTCCAATATCAGACACCTATGTTTATTGGTCAAGAAATTGTAAGAACCATGGTAAATATGTAAAGAATTGCATCTCGATAAAACTAGGACCACACTCATAAAATCAAAATTGTGTTGTTTCCATTGATGTGCTTGAAATTTGGGTAGGACACCCCCCTCCCCCCCCAAATTCAAGATAGTTTAAAAAAACTGTTTAAAAAAATGAGAGTGAAAAGAGATCCCAAGTGTAGTGATGTGATTTGAACCCATGACGTTGTGAACTGCAGTGAAGTTGCAAAGCACTTAGCTATTGTGCAGAATAAAGCTGTATGGTGGAAAAAATGGAGTGTGTTAAGGCTAAAAAGCACATATAGCTAAAGAACTAAACATTGTATGGAATGTGGGAAGAAGACCATGGTAAAATTGTGAGGTTTCATCTTGCCCTGAAGTAGGGTAGGGGTTTGGTCACTTGCCTTTGGTACTTTCCTTCATAAGATCGATTCGACACACAGACAAGATCAAAAAAACACTTAAAATGGTGTAAGCTTGCAAGCGCTTCTGAGTGTAACATTATTTAGCAATATATATGATGTAATCCGTTCCATTTTAGCAATATAAACAAAAAAAGAAAATAAAAAAAGTAGGTGGAGATGGTAAGCCTCGAACCTACAGCAGAGGGAGATGAATTACAGACATGTGATGTGTGCACTAATCCACTAGCCCACATCGCTATGTGAAACTGCTATAAGCAGGAAGACATAAGTTTGCGAATTGGCGAAGCCGCGATCGTAAGTGAATCCCGCTGACGGCGGAATTCATTATTGCTGTTTTACTCGCCAATTCGCCGCAGCGCCAGTTAATTGATTTGAACGCGGCGAAACTGAAACACGTCATAGATGTTTGAAGCTGCAGTTTCTTTAAATCCGGCCCTTAGTGTATAATTGTATACTTGCACTGTTGAATATATCATGGCTACACTGGTTATTTATAAGCACTTTATTAAATTTTTTTGCACCTTAATTGGTATATTTAGAAATACCTATTTGTACATCAATTGGTACATTTATAAGCACTTTAATTTTGCACATTCTTGAATAGCATGGATTCATGAATTTGACATACAAGCACCTTTGTGAATTATTCACTGATTGATGTTTATGATGGAATAATATGTATGAGAATTGTATATGCTATTCCCTGACTTAATATAAAACGTACTAACACCTTGAAGCACAGTACAAACTCCCCCTAATTTCATATATATATAATTTAACTGTGAAGGTATCAGTATCTGTACTTGCGGCATCAGGGGTATAAAATGTACTCAGCCCTTGCCCATGATAGCGCAAGAATCATAAATCTATACAGTTTTGTTCATGGATACATGTCCCCAGGGTCTCCTCTGCAACAGCAGAGGTGCTGTGGAGCAGAGCAGAGCAGAGCGCGCGGGATCAGTGTCTGCGTGCGAGTGAGAGGAGCGGGTGTGAGACAGACCGGGTGTGTGAGTCCACCCCCCACCCCCCCTCAGAAGAGCGGCCGCGTCCGGGCTAGAACCCCCACCTGAAAGGAAGCGGGCGGCGAGCGGATCGGTAACCCCCCCCCCTCCATTGTTGCGGCGTCCGGTGCTAAGAGCCCCCCCCCCCCACGAAGTAAGAGCGGGCGGCGAGCGGTGCGGTAACCCCCCCTCCCCCCCTAGTTGAGGGCGGCGTTCAGTAAACTGTCCCTTGCGGCGAGCGGTGCGGGAACCCCCCCCCCCCACAGAGAGGAGCAGAGGAGACTAGCTGAACGGGTAGGGACCGAGGGAGGCGGGTGCAGTGAGGAGACTGACCGACTGAGAGAGGAATCACCACCAGGAACTGCTAGTGACAGGCTTAAAGGGACACACACTAGGTAAGTAAGACTGGTGACTGGTGACTGAGATTGAACAGTGACTGAGGGTGTAGTGTAGTACCTGAGTATCTGGGAGTACCTGTTGCTACCTGAGTACCTGAGTGTCTGGGAGTACCTGTTGCTACCTGAGTATCTGGGAGTACCTGTTGCTACCTGAGTATCTGGGAGTACCTGTTGCTAACTGAGTACCTGAGTATCTGGGAGTACCTGTTGCTACCTGAGTATCTGGGAGTGCCTGTTGCTACCTGAGTACCTGAGTGTCTGGGATTACCTGTTGCTACCTGAGTATCTGGGAGTACCTGTTGCCACCTGAGTATCTGGGAGTACCTGTTGCTACCTGAGTATCTGGGAGTACCTGTTGCTACCTGAGTGTCTGGGAGTACCTGTTGCTACCTGAGTATCTGGGAGTGCCTGTTGCTACCTGAGTACCTGAGTGTCTGGGAGTACATGTTGCTACCTGAGTATCTGGGAGTACCTGTTGCCACCTGAGTATCTGGGAGTACCTGTTGCTACCTGAGTATCTGGGAGTACCTGTTGCTACCTGAGTATCTGGGAGTACCTGTTGCTACCTGAGTGTCTGGGAGTACCTGTTGCTACCTGAGTATCTGGGAGTACCTGTTGCTACCTGAGTACCTGAGGGTCTGGAAGTACCTGTTGCTACCTGAGTATCTGGGAGTACCTGTTGCCACCTGAGTATCTGGGAGTACCTGTTGCTACCTGAGTATCTGGGAGTACCTGTTGCTACCTGAGTACCTGAGTGACTGGGAGTACCTGTTGCTACCTGAGTATCTGGGAGTACCTGTTGCTACCTGAGTATCTGGGAGTACCTGTTGCTACCTGAGTATCTGGGAGTACCTGTTGCTACCTGAGTATCTGGGAGTACCTGTTGCTACCTGAGTACCTGAGTATCTGGGAGTACCTGTTGCTACCTGAGTACCTGAGTGTCTGGGAGTACCTGTTGCTACCTGAGTATCTGGGAGTGCCTGTTGCTACCTGAGTACCTGAGTGTCTGGGAGTACCTGTTGCTACCTGAGTATCTGGGAGTACCTGTTGCCACCCGAGTATCTGGGAGTACCTGTTGCTACCTGAGTATCTGGGAGTACCTGTTGCTACCTGAGTGTCTGGGAGTACCTGTTGCTACCTGAGTATCTGGGAGTGCCTGTTGCTACCTGAGTACCTGAGTGTCTGGGAGTACCTGTTGCTACCTGAGTATCTGGGAGTACCTGTTGCCACCTGAGTATCTGGGAGTACCTGTTGCTACCTGAGTATCTGGGAGTACCTGTTGCTACCTGAGTATCTGGGAGTACCTGTTGCTACCTGAGTGTCTGGGAGTACCTGTTGCTACCTGAGTATCTGGGAGTACCTGTTGCTACCTGAGTACCTGAGGGTCTGGAAGTACCTGTTGCTACCTGAGTATCTGGGAGTACCTGTTGCCACCTGAGTATCTGGGAGTACCTGTTGCTACCTGAGTATCTGGGAGTACCTGTTGCTACCTGAGTACCTGAGTGTCTGGGAGTACCTGTTGCTACCTGAGTATCTGGGAGTACCTGTTGCTACCTGAGTGTCTGGGAGTACCTGGTGCTACCTGAGTGTACTGTGAGTGTTGTGCGTCTGTCCGGGCTGTGCGACTGAGAGTGTTGTGCGTCTGACCGGGCTGTGCGACTGTTGTGCGTCTGACCGGGCTGTGCGACTGTTGTGCGTCTGACCGGGCTGTGCGACTGAGAGTTGTGCGTCTGACCGGGCTGTGCGACAGAGTTGTGCGTCTGACCAGGCTGTGCGACTGAGAGTTGTGCCTCTGACCGGGCTGTGCGTCTGACCGGGCTGTGCGACAGAGTTGTGCGTCTGACCGGGCTGTGCGACAGAGTTGTGCGTCTGACCGGGCTGTGCGACTGAGAGTTGTGCCTCTGACCAGGCTGTGCGACTGTGAGTGTTGTGCGACTGACCGGGCTGTGAGATTGTGAGTGTTGTGCAACTGAGTGTCAAGTGAGTGAAGCGGAGTACCAGAGGGTGAGAAGGTAGAGTTAGGAAGCCAGGAAATAGCTACATAGGATAGACTTAAATCGCTGAATCCCCATTAGATTAGATTAGTAGGTACAATGCCCGGCGGGTGTGGAGATGCGACTCGGTGTACATCTTGTATGCGTTCCTCAGACATGTGATCGAGGGCGAATACAAATGCGCAAAATGTAAGCACGTTGCTTCCCTGGAAGCTCAGGTCCTGAATCTAGGGAAGCAGCTGGCAACACTGAGACGAATGTCCATACCGGAGGAGAGCCAAGATCATACCAGTCAGGTGCAGGCAGGGGTCTGCACAGAGGTGGGCGGAGTATTGGAGGTGCAGGCATCAGAGCAGAGTAGACATGTGACAGTTAGGAGGGGTAGAAGGGGACAAGGCAAGGAGGCTGATCCTGGGCTGGAGCACCCCAATAGATACTCCCCGTTGTGTGATGTTGGGGAAACCAGTCAGGGACCAGCAATGCTGGAGCAGAGTAACGCCCCTAGCTGCCAGGGGAAGAACTCCTCCAGTGAGGCCGGGAGAAAGGGAAAGGAAAGACAGGTGCTGGTGGTAGGGGACTCAATTATTAGAAGGACAGACAGTGTAATCTGTGACAAAGATGTGTGCGCCGAACAGTCTGTTGTTTGCCGGGCGCTCGGGTTGGGCACATCGCGGATCGGGTGAACAGATTATTGGGTGGGGCTGGGGAAGACCCAGCTGTCATGGTACACGTGGGTACCAATGACATAGGCAGAGGAAGATGGAGAGTCCTAAACGATTTCAAGGACTTAGGCGCTAAGTTGAGGACTAGGACCTCCAAGGTAGTATTTTCCGAAATACTACCTGTACCTCGAGCCACACCAGAGAGGCAGCGGGAGATTAGGGAAGTTAACGAGTGGCTGAGGAGCTGGTGTAGTAAGGAGGGTTTCGGGTTCCTGGAGAACTGGGCCGACTTCTCAGTCGGCCACCGGCTCTTTGGTAGGGACGGATTGCACCTAAATGGGGTGGTTGCAGCCGTACTGGGTGAGAGGATGGCCAAAAAGTTAGAGGGGCTTTTAAACTAGGGAATGGGGGGGAGGGTACAGATGTAGAATTAGCCAGTGGAAAGCAAGATTCAGAGGGCAGAAATGGGGGTATTAGCGGTAGGGTGTTCGGAGCTCCTATACCCAGGGTGGGTATGGGGAAAAATCAAGAGAGCAGCCTAAAAACATCAAAAGAGGATATAGGTAACCGGTCAAAATTAAGAGGTTTGTATACCAATGCCAGAAGCCTGGCCAACAAGATGGGAGAGCTGGAGCTGCTGATGTTTGAGGAGGACTTAGATTTTGTGGGGATAACTGAAACTTGGTTTGACAGCTCCCATGACTGGATGGCGACCATTCAGGGGTATTCCCTTTATCGCAGGGATAGAGAAGGTAAAAAAGGGGGAGGGGTATGTCTGTATATTAAGAACAGTATACAGGTAAATATGAGGGATGATATTAATAATGGAGCTAAGGACGAGGCAGAATCCCTATGGGTAGAGCTTCAAAGGGAAGGCACGGTGGGGAAGGTAATATTGGGTGTATGCTATAGGCCCCCCAACCAGAGGGAGGAGGGTGAGGCGGACCTAATGTTACAGATAGGATTGGCAGCAAGGATGGGAAATGTCATTATAATGGGGGACTTTAATTATCCATATATAGACTGGGCAGAAGGAACTGCGCACTCAGCCAAGGCTAGGCAGTTCCTAAATGTTTTGCAGGACAATTTCATGGGTCAGATGGTGAATGCACCGACAAGAAACAATGCGGTACTTGACCTACTGATTACCAACAATACAGACCTGCTCAAGGATATAGAAACACGGAACAACTTAGGAAACAGTGACCATAGGTCAATTGGTTTCAGTATTAATTACAGTAATAGGAAGCACAAGGGTAATATAAGGACACTGAATTTCAAAAGAGCCAATTTCCCTAAACTGCGCTCGCTGCTAGAAAATATCAAATGGGATAGAACCCTGGGAACAAAGAACACAGAGGAAAAATAAGAGTGCTTCAAGAGCATACTTAACAAGGGGATTGGCCAGTGCATTCCAAAGGGAAATAAATTTAAAAGAGCAAAACTAAACCCTGGGTGGCTAAACTCCAACATAAAAATGTATATTAGTGCTAAAGAAAAGGCTTTCAAAAAATACAAGACTGAGGGGTCATTGGCAGCATTTAAGCATTACAAAGAGTGTAATAAGAAATGTAAAGATGAAATCTGGGCGGCTAAAATAGAACACGAGAGACATATAGCGGAGGAGAGTAAAAAGAACCCCAAGAAGTTCTTTAAGTATATAAACAGTAAGAAAGCGAGGCCAGAACACATTGGCCCCATAAAAGATGACAAAGGAAATATGGCCACTGAGGACAGAGAAAAGGCGGAAGTGTTAAATAATTTCTTCTCTTCAGTCTTCACAAAAGAATCGGGGGGCTACACAAACCTTGCTTGTAAGGCTGAACTAAATAATACACCTCAGGAAGTGCCGCCATGGCTAACAGAAGATAGACTTAGAGCTAAGCTAGAGAAACTTAACATAAATAAATTCCCTGGACCGGATGGCTTGCACCCGAGGGTTCTTAATGAGCTCAGCCAGGTGATTGCCAGACCATTATTCTTGATCTTTAAGGATAGTTTACAGACGGGTATGGTGCCAGCTGATTGGAAAAAAGCCAACGTGGTACCAATATTTAAAAAGGGGCCGAGATGTATCCCGGGTAACTATAGGCCGGTCAGCCTAACATCAGTAGTCTGCAAAATTTTGGAGGGGATGTTAAGGGACCACATACAAGACTTTAGTAATGAAAATGGTATTATAAGTAGTAATCAGCATGGATTCATGAAAAATCGTTCTTGCCAAACCAATCTATTAACCTTCTACGATGAAGTGAGCTGCCACCTAGATAAGGGAAAGCCTGTGGATGTGGTGTATCTGGACTTTGCAAAGGCCTTTGACACCGTTCCCCACAAACGCTTACTGTACAAACTAAGGAAGGTAGGTATGGACCATAAGGTGAGTACCTGGATAGAGAACTGGCTCCAGGGGAGAGTCCAGAGGGTGGTGATTAATGGGGAGTACTCGGATTGGGCGGGTGTGGAAAGTGGGGTCCCCCAGGGTTCTGTCCTGGGACCAATCCTGTTTAATTTATTCATAAATGATTTAGAGGAGGGGATATCTAGTACAATCTCAGTATTTGCAGATGATACTAAACTAGGCATGCCAAAATCTTCTATGCAGGATGTGGAAACCTTGCAAGCGGACCTGAACAAAATAACGGGGTGGGCAACTACATGGCAGATGAGGTTTAATGTTGAAAAATGTAAAGTAATGCACCTGGGGACCAGAAACCAGAAAGCAAGCTACTCACTAGGGGGGGAACCTCTGGGTGGAAGATGGAAAAGGACTTGGGGGTACTGGTAGACAACAGGCTTGGCAGTGGCATGCAATGCCAAGCCGCTGCAAGCAAAGCCAACAGAATACTGGGATGTATAAAAAAGGGGATTCACTCCAGAAATAAAGAGATTATTTTCCCGCTCTACAAGACTCTGGTCCGGCCACATCTGGAGTATGCTGTCCAGTTCTGGGCACCGGTCCTCAGGAAGGATGTGCTGGAACTGGAGAAAGTCCAGAGAAGGGCAACAAAAATGATTAGGGGAATGGAGGACATCAGCTATGAGGATAGGCTACAAGCACTGAACCTTTTCTCTCTGGAGAAGAGACGATTGAGGGGGGATATGATATCAATGTACAAATACTGTACTGGCGACCCTAGCATAAGGAACAAACTAATCAGAGAAAGGAGATACAATAAGACACGTGGCCACTCACAAAAACTAGAGGAAAGGCGGTTTAACCTTAAAGTACGTAAGGGGTTCTTCACTGTAAGAGCGGTAAGGATGTGGAATTCTCTTCCACAAGCAGTCGTATCAGCAGGAAGCATTGATAGTTTCAAAAAACTAGTAGATGGGCACCTTAGAGACAACAACATACAGGGGTATACGATGTACGGTTAAAAGCAAACACACACACACATCATAGGTTGAATTGGATGGACTGATGTCTTTTTTCAACCTCACTAACTATGTAACTATGTAACTATGTAACCTTGACTCCAATACCCATTATATGCCCAATTACTTGCACATAAGTCTTCAAAATAGTCACTTTTGATTTTTCCAGTTCAGGTCCCATAGACTTCAATGGGGTTCGTTATTCAGTTCCAAACTTACACAATGTTCGCAGGGGGTTCTTTCTGCCCATCCCTACTCCCTCGCTTCAGACCAGGCTCAAAGCAGCTAAAACAACTATACTGTAAACCTGACATGTAAAATACAACAGGGTGAAACATCTTTCCCCTAACTAGAACTGAATGCGGCTGCCCCAGCATACCTGCACAGGTAAAGTCCTTGTGGGTAAAGTTCACAATTGGAGAATCCAGATTGTAGGTGTCCATTGTTACAGGAACCCGATGAGTTGGTGTTCCTGGAGTGGACCACAGTTCCCAGCAACCTTTTTTCAATAGCTCCTGTTCTTTTGCCAGAAACCTGAACCTCTCCCCTTTTATATTGCACGAGGCGGGAGGCCGGACCCCAAAAAGCTCTCACACTGGCCCAGGGAAGCAAAATATTACCACCTTACCACTGGCTTGGGCAGCCAAACTAGCTAACTTACCACAGTAGGCAACCTGCTTACACGCCCCCCTCTTTTCTGGGATATACAGACTTTCCCAAATAGCATGGCTGTGGACTTTGGGCTGCTCTTCCTCAAGCTTGTGGAAGAATTCTTCTGGCACATACTGGAAGACGCGTATGTTCTTCTCCCAACACATAGTTATCAAAGAAACATTGCAAGCGGGCTAGCCAGGTGACCCTAAGCTGAAAGTGAACATTTCCTTAAGGCAGGAATGCATCCACCAGGTAGTGGTACCTAAATCCAGTCAGTTCGATTGGAGTTTTCCGAGGACTGGGAGGGGTGGGTGGGGACTCCTCGCTGCTGTTAAAGATCAGTACAGCTCATGAGATCCCCTTGGGAGGCTCCGAACGGGACACCTGGAGGATGAATTGATCCTCCTCCTCAGTAGAAAGAGTGGTCCGCTGTTGCATAAAACAGGCAAAGCCACTGTTAGAGAACTGGCACCCTGGTACCCTTCGAGTTTTGGACAGTAAGGCTGGTGCTGTCCACAGGTTCACAGTGGACAAGTTGGAGACAGTGGACAGTAATTGGAGAATCCAGAATGTAGGTGTCCATTGGTATGGTAGCCCAATGAATCGGTGTTCCTGGAGTGGACTATAGATCCCAGCAACTTTTTTGGATAGCTCTTGTTCTCTCGCCTGCGCCCTTAGGACGCAAATCTCTTCCCTTTTTTTATTGTACAGAAGGGAGGCTGGACTCCAAAAAGCTGGAAAACTGGCCCAGGGAAGGCAGCAAGACATGAACTCCTTCCTCTCTGGCTTGGGCAGCCAAACTGGCTACCTAAACACAATAGGCAACCTGCCTACATATTCTTTAAGTCTATTGGATTTGTGAAAGGCGAAGTTATTCCCTTTCTCATCCTCTTTATACCATACTCTAATTTTAATCAACTTCAATCTGATTTTAAACTTTAATTTATGCCCTCCTAGGAATAGGATCTGATTATCAACTTTACTATAGAAAACTGCCCCCAATGTCAGACTACCCTGAGCAGGGGAACTTACTAAGTAACCTTGGTCGGAATATTTTCTTCTGCTTCTTCATTAAATGTTTATGATCCCAAAGAAGGTCAACGCATTTGACCCTACAGCCCCAAATATACTGTACATAGGGGAGGTTGTACACAGATTAGCTCTATTGTCCATATGTGGTGGCAATGCAGATTTGTCTCTTGTGGACACAAATCACTAGATTGTTTTTTTATACTTTAATAAATAAAACTTTGCATAGCTCTTCTCCTAGAAGACAAATACCCTGGTATTAAAAATCCTGCTTATGCGGTGGCTGTTAAAATACATTCTACTATGTGCAACAACAATTTTGATGAAAGCTCACAATTCATGCACAATGCATATGGAGTCAGTGCTGTGCATTGCTCCTTTCAAGCAGCAGAGGGCAGAAGGAGAGTTGAGGAACCAAGCTGTGACTTTATATTAATCCTGTGAAACTAAATGCATACATTCTTCACTACCTTGCTGTGTGGTAGCACTGAAAAAATACACTGGGATGTGAAGTCCGCTTGCTTGTGCACTGCACATACCTCCATCCGATGAACTCCAAATCCAAAAAACAAACAACTTATCAACAAATGCCTCCGATTAGACCTGCAATTACATTGTCTGGCAGGGGTAGTCTTCCAGCATTGACTTTCTTTGCAGCTCTTTGCTTTCAATTACAGAGCCACAAAGGAAGTTGGTATTGAAAATGTACCTCTTACATGTACCAGGGAGCTTGGAGAGCAGATGAGTTGTGGAATGCTGTAACTGTGGGCCCTGCTCTGATAAAGGTCTTAATGGGGGAGAGTGGCCCAATAAAACATAACTGTAAAACACGTGAAAAGGGACTTTTTGGCTGCCTGTATGATAACATAATAATCCTGTGAGTAACCTGACTAATGGAAAAAATACATTCTTTTATTTTCTGACCAAAAAAAATATACAAAACTGCACACATTTCCTTTAACCTCCCTGGCGGTATGATTCTTTCCGATTTTTGGTGCTGAAAGCAGTACAATTATTTTGCATGTAATTCTTAAGGACGAGCAGCCCAAACCAACTATTTACATATGATTTTTTTTTACTGTGCGTTCTTCTTTATAACATCTCGGGTATGATAAAGTTTGAAACACAAAATCAAAAATTATAATATAATAAATAACTATAAAAAAGTTAAAGTATATACATATATATATATATATATATATATGTATATATATATATTACATATATATTACATATATATATATATATATATATATATATATATATATATATATATATATATATATATATATATACTGTATATATAAACGTATATTATATATATATATATATATATATATATATATATATATATATATATATATATATATATATGTGTATATACAGTGCTTTGCGAAAGTATTCGGCCCCCTTGCACTATTTGACCTTTTGCCACATTTCAGGCTTCAAACATAAACATATAAAACTGTAATTTTTTGTGAAGAATCAACAACAAGTGGGACACAATCATGAAGTGGAACAAAATTTATTGGATATTTTAAACTTTTTTAACAGATAAAAAACTGAAAAATTGGGTGTGCAAAATTATTCAGCCCCTTTACTTTCAGTGCTACAATCTTTCTCCAGAAGTTCAGTGAGGATCTCTGAATGATCAAATGTTGACCTAAATGACACAATCATGAAGTGGAACGAAATTTATTGGATATTTCAAACTTTTTTAACAAATAAAAAACTGAAAAATTGGGCGTGCAAAATTATTCAGCCCCCTAAAGTTAATACTTTGTAGTGCCACCTTTTGCTGCGATTACAGCTGTAAGTCACTTGGGGTATGTCTCTATCAGTTTTGCACATCGAGAGACTGAAAATTTTGCCCATTCCTCCTTGCAAAACAGCTCCAGCTCAGTGAGGTTGGATGGAGAGAGTTTGTGAACAGCAGTTTTCAGTTCTTTCCACAGATTCTCGATTGGATTCAGGTCTGGACTTTGACTTGGCCATTCTAACACCTGGATATGTTTATTTGTTAACCATTCCATTGCAGATTTTGCTTTATGTTTTGGATCATTGTCTTGTTGGAAGACAAATCTCCGTCCCAGTCTCAGGTCTTTTGCAGACTCCATCAGGATTACTTCCAGAATGGTCCTGTATTTGGCTCCATCCATCTTCCCATCAATTTTAACCATCTTCCCTATCCATGCTGAAAAAAATCAGGCCCAAACCATGATGCAGCCACCACCATGTTTGACAGTGGGGATGGTGTGTTCAGGGTGATGAGCTGTGTTGCTTTTACGCCAAACATAACGTTTTGCATTGTTGCCAAAAAGTTTGATTTTGGTTTCATCTGACCAGAGCACCTTCTTCCACATGTTTGGTGTGTCTCCCAGGTGGCTTGTGGCAAACTTTAAATTACACTTTTTATGGATATCTTTAAGAAATGGCTTTCTTCTTGCCACTCTTCCATAAAGGCCAGATTTGTGCAGTATACGACTGATTGTTGTCCTATGGACAGAGTCTCCCACCTCAGCTGTAGATCTCTGCAGTTCATCCAGAGTGATCATGGGCCTCTTGGCTGCATCTCTGATCAGTCTTCTCCTTGTATGAGCTGAAAGTTTAGAGGGACGGCACGGTCTTCGTAAATTTGCAGTGGTCTGATACTCCTTCCACTTCAATATTATCGCTTGCACAGTGCTCCTTGGGATGTTAAAAGCTTGGGAAATATTTTTGTATCCAAATCCGGCTTTAAACTTCTCCACAGTTTTTTTGACCTGCCTGGTGTGTTCCTTGTTCTTCATGATGCTCTCTGCGCTTTAAACGGACCTCTGAGACTATCACAGTGCAGGTGCATTTATACGGAGACTTGATTACACACAGGTGGATTCTATTTATCATCATTAGTCATTTAGGTCAACATTGGATCATTCAGAGATCCTCACTGAACTTCTGGAGAGAGTTTGCTGCACTGAAAGTAAAGGGGCTGAATAATTTTGCAAGCCCAATTTTTCAGTTTTTTATTTGTTAACAAAGTTTGAAATATCCAATAAATTTTGTTCCACTTCATGATTGTGTCCCACTTGTTGTTGATTCTTCACAAAAAAATTGCAGTTTTATATCTTTACTAGACATTAAGCCCGTTAAATTTACGGGCGCTAGAACATATGTGGTCAAACATTTGTAAAAACAGACTTGTTTTAGTAAGGCGTACTTTGCTACTAAAGTCAGTTTGCTTATAAATGTCCCTTTAATAGCGTGTCTATGTTCTGCAATTTTTTTTTTTTTTTTACAGTAATGCACCTACAGTTGCAGATTTCATTCAGGCGTGTTTTGCCTCTGCAGTCTTTCTATTTGCAAATGTCCCGTTCAAAACTGGTCTTTACTTTCCATTCTATGTGTGTTCCTGCTGCAAGCCTCTACATGCGTGCCACATCCCAAAAATCGTAATTGTACAATGTAAATTCCCCTAGGGGTGGGACTTTTTAGGCACGAATTGCAAAAAAGATCAAAAAATTATTATGAATAAATTTTATTAAATACATAGGCAAAGATAAATATACAACAAAAATAATCAAGTTTGGTTAAAAACAAGGCAAGCAAACATGTGTGCATAATGAAACAACTCAACCAACAAGTCCAGGCTATCCGACGCGTTTCGAGGTTTTTTTTGACCTCTTCGTCAGGGATGGAGCTGGAATTTTATCTGTAAGCATCAAATAAAATATAGAGTGGGTACGCAAAGTATTCAGACCCCCTTAAATTTTTCACTCTTTGTTATATTGCAGCCATTTGCTAAAATCATTTAAGTTCATTCTTCTTCCTCATGAATGTACACATAGCACCCCATACTGACAGAAAAACACAGAATTGTTGACATTGTTGCAGATTTATTAAAAAAGAAAAACTGAAATATAACATGGTCCTAAGTATTCAGACCCTTTGCTGTGACACTCATATATTTAACTCAGGTGCTTTCCATTTCTTCTGATCATCCTTGAGATGGTTCTACATCTTCATTTGAGTCCAGCTGTGTTTGATTATACTGATTGGACTTGATTAGGAAAGCCACACACCTGTCTATATAAGACCTTCCAGATCACAATGCATGTCAGAGCAAATGAGAATCATGAGGTCAAAGGAACTGCCTGAAGAGCTCAGAGACAGAATTGTGGCAAGGCACAGATCTGGCCAAGGTTACAAAAAGATTTCTGCTGCACTTAAGGTTCCTAAGAGCACAGTGGCCTCCATAATCCTCAAATGGAAGACATTTGAGATGACCAGAACCCTTCCTAGAGCTGGCCGTCCGGCCAAACTGAGCTATGGGGGGAGAAGAGCCTTGGTGAGAGAGGTAAAGAAGAACCCAAAGATCACTGTGGCTGAGCTCCAGAGATGCAGTCAGGAGATGGGAGAAAGTTGTAGAAAGTCAACCATCACTGCAGCCCTCCACCAGTCGGGGCTTTATGGCAGAGTGGCCCGATGGAAGCCTCTCCTCAGTGTAAGACACATGAAAGCCCGCATGGAGTTTGCTAAAAAACACCTGAAGGACTCCAAGATGGTGAGAAATAAGATTCTCTGGTCTGATGAGACCAAAATAGAACTTTTTGGCCTTAATTCTAAGCGGTATGTGTGGAGAAAACCAGGCACTGCTCATCACCTGTCCAATACAGTCCCAACAGTGAAGCATGGTGGTGGCAGCATCATGCTGTGGGGGTGTTTTTCAGCTGCAGGGACAGGACGACTGGTTGCAATCGAGGGAAAGATGAATGCGGCCAAGTACAGGGATATCCTGGACAAAAAACTTCTCCAGAGTGCTCTGGACCTCAGACTGGGCCGAAGGTTTACCTTCCAACAAGACAATGACCCTAAGCACACAGCTAAAATAACGAAGGAGTGGCTTCACAACAACTCCGTGACTGTTCTTGAATGGCCCAGCCAGAGCCCTGACTTAAACCCAATTGAGCATCTCTGGAAGGAGGAATGGCAGAGGATCCCCAAATCCAGGTGTGAAAGACTTGTTGCATCTTTCCCAAAAAGACTCCTGGCTGTATTAGATCAAAAGGGGGCTTCTACTAAATACTGAGCAAAGGGTCTGAATACTTAGGACCATGTGATATTTCAGTTTTTCTTTTTTAATAAATCTGCAACAATGTCAGCAATTCTGTGTTTTTCTGTCAGTATGGGGTGCTATGTGTACATTCATGAGGAAGAAGAATGAACTTAAATGATTTTAGCAAATGGCTGCAATATAACAAAGAGTGAAAAATTTAAGGGGGTCTGAATACTTTCTGTACCCACTGTATACAATATATATAGTCTTAATAGATAGTATTTGCATAAGAATGACATTGTGGAAAATATAGCAGAGTCTATATATAATAGTAGTTTTCACTTACATGGTTGGTTTTCATAAAAACAGACACAGAGCTTGCTGGTACTTTTTAAAAACAGGAAATAGGCTATGACCCAAGCGCTGCTGTGTATTCACAGGATAGAGATTTTACTCAATGCATATGTCATAGACAGGATGTAGGTAAGACTGATGACAAAGTTGCTCTCAAGGACACTCAGAGCAGCTGGAGTCCAAACTTGCTTAGCGAAGTGGATAAGCAAAGGATATGCCCAGGCTGCAAGGGGTAAAAAACAATCAATTAAAATGTAGGAGGGGCATACTATATTTATGTACTAAATGGCAAAAAGATTTGCCAAAGAGCATAGTTGCAACTAGCTTATTGTGGGATTTGAGCCAGGGAATTGAGTCGCATTGTAACCACAAAATATGATTTAAAATGTGACAGGAGGATATACTTAAAAGGGCTGTGCCAATCAGTATGATTTATCAACAAAAGAGATGTATTTGATTTATTAAAGGCCAAACCAGAGATCAATAGTTAAGGCTCATGTATGAGATCCAAGAAAAATTAAAGGCATAAACATCCCACAAAAGCTTAAGATGAATTATAAGCTGAAATAGTATGGTAAAGAGCGAGTGAAGCCTGAAAGAAAGCAGACAATCACCCCCCAGATAAAGGAACATTCTTTTACCTTGAGATGGTAACAGGGATCAAGTACTGCATGGACTCCTTCTCCCAGCGGTGGATCACACAACTGACCACCGCTAGGAGCCGGAAAATTTAGCGCCCATAACAGCTGATCCCTGTCAGGTAATTAGCAGCCAGTCCACCGCCAGCCTAGGGCTCCCTGGGCGGTGCCTGCCGACCACGTCCACAAGCGCCGGACGCATATGAATGTGCGCCACGGCGCCGGAAGTAGGTGTGGTCGGCAAGGCACTTCCCACCGGCACGGAAATTATGTCAGCACGCCGCGCACTTGCGCAGATGCTGACATTTGCCGGAAGTACGGCTGGCACCGATAAGGTGTCAGCAGTGTGTGCTGTGATACTCCCTGGGAAGGGGCATGTCAGAAGACAGGCCCTCTCACCGTGCCGGGTTGTCCGAGTGCTGGAGAGCAAACAATGACCCAGTCTAGATGGAAGTGGAAAAAGTATATGTTATTCCCTAATGGAGACTCAATAAAGAAGATTATAATCCAGTGACATTAGACACTGTAAGGCAAATCGGACCGATATATGTGTCATGTCTCCAATAAAACATGTGCATTTAAGGTGACAATAATACAATTTATATTTTTGTTGTATATTTATCTTTGCCTATGTATTTAATACAATTTATTCATAATAATTTTTTGATCTTTTTTGCAATTCGTGCCTAAAAAGTCCCACCCCTAGGGGAATTTACATTGTACAATTGTCTTTACTTTCCATTTTTTTGTAAGGTTTCGCAATCACACTCGCAGATTTTCTGTAGGCATACTTTGCTACTAAAGTCAGTTTGCTTATAAATGTCCCTTTAATAGCGTGTCTATGTTTTGCGTTTTTTTTTTTTTTTTTACAGTAATGCACTTACAGTGGTAGATTTCAACCAGGCATGTCCCTTTAAAAGCGTTTCTACAGTCGCAGATTTGCTTTGCTGAGTGTGACAGGTTTTTTCCTCTGTTTAAATGATCCTTTTCCTGACAGCAACAGCTTTTTTCCTTTTAAAATGAATCATGGCTCTATTTGCTTTTTTCACCACAATAATTACAGTCAAAGGGTTTGCCAAGTATAAGTTTCCTCATGCAATTCCAAGTATAAGTTTCCTCATACAATGTCCTTTTAATATCTTTAAGTCTCTCCCTCATCAGCATCCTTGTCCGACCTGTCACGCACTGTGCACTGCATCCCTGTTGCTCTAGCAATCTAGCAATCCAATCTAGTGTCCCCATCGGAGTGCCTCCTTACATTACTGTCCCCATCAGAGTGCCTCCTTACATTAGTGTCCCCATCAGAGTGCTCCCTTACATTAGTGTCCCCATCGGAGTGCCTCCTTACATCAGTGCCCCCATCAGAGTGCCTCTTTACATCAGTGTCCCCATCGGAGTGCTCCCTTACATTAGTGTCCCCATCGGAGTGCCTCCTTACATCAGTGTCCCCACTGGAGAGTGCTCCCTTACATCAGTGTCCCCACTGGAGAGTGCTCCCTTACATCAGTGTCCCCATCGGACTGCTCCCTTACATCAGTGTCCCCATCGGAATGCCTCCTTACATCAGTGTCCCCACTGGAGAGTGCTCCCTTACATCAGTGTCCCCATCGGACTGCTCCCTTACATCAGTGCCCCTGGTCAGAGTCCCCCTTAATAATGCAGTCGGAGTCCCCCTTAATAATGCATTCAGAGTCCCCCTTAATAATGTGGTAAGAGTCCCCCTTAATAATGCAGTCGGAGTCCCCCTTAATAATGCAGTCAGGGTCCCCCTTAATAATGCGGTCAGAGTTCCCCTTAATAATGCCGTCAGAGTCCCCCTTATTAATTTTTGTAGGTGTATTTATGTCAAGGAGATGTTGTGAAATCACCTACAAGTGTTCGAGTGGCAACTAAAATGATTTAGCAAAAATAATAATCTATACATTACAGAGAGGAGGCATTTATGTTATTTTGATAAGGTTGCGCTGATTGCACTTTGGTTTTGGTAATGACAGATAATTGACAGTATTCCCTCCGGAACAGCAACCGTCTTTACCAAAGTAATCCCCTCCTAGGAGCCTGGTATCCCCTGAGTGGATTTTTAGCAAAAACCCAATTTATAGGATCTGTAGGTTTCCTTAATGGAAATTACCAGCCCACATGGCTACGGTATCTGATCTCAAGACAATAGATTGGGTAAGCAATACGCTGTCCCCTGAAAACTTGCCAAGAACTTGCGCCTAGCAGACTTCTCCCTTATAGGCCCTGGGGGTGTTGAGGTATTCACACTGTCCTTGTCCTGCAGCTATGGATATATCTACTTTAAGGCCTTCTGCTGGGCTGGTCCCTTTCCAAGCTATGCAGGCTGTCCTTCCCTGGTGGACTACAGGCAGTGAAGCACCATCTTTCAGATTTCCTTCAACCTCCAGCCTGTAGGCAGAAACCCCCTTCTCTGGGGCCCCCTCCAAGGCTACACAGCAGCACCTCAACTATCCATCTTCCACCCGACTCCCCTTGCTGACCAGGCTGCTCAATATTTATGGGCTGGTTCAGCCACCCTGCTAGGCCTCCTGCCTGAAAATGGGCAAGATTTCCATAAATATTCAGATCAGCACCTCCTGACCTCCACCCACTAGTTTCTAGAAATGTCTCCAAGCTTCTAGAACCAGGGGGAGGTACCAGGGGCCTGACCCGCAGAGACCTCCAGCATGACCTAAGGTAAACTCTCTGACTCAGACTTTACCAAGCCTCTATCTACATTACACAACTATGTACACAAGAGGGCGCTACACTATCATACTACTGAAATTTTATCAATGGTATTTAAGTGATTACTGTGACGGTACTCGCCGTCACTAAGACTGAAAAAAAACTATGTGACAGATAAATTGATGGTTTGGACTGCTCAGTTGATCAGACTTGTAACAGATGCATGCCATCAGCTCAAACACCTGTCTTCCATGGATTGTAAATCATGTTGATTTGATCATCTATTGTTTACTGTGGGTTCTCAGTATTTACACTATAATATGTGTATTTGTATCTTGTTTTACTTTTGGTGCCGGCAATCTGGGCTTCCAGGCTGACTTAAGTACGCTGAGCTAATTAGCATGTGAATGATAACCTTGTCTAGATGGGATTAGCCATGAGTCAGCTCTACCTCGTTATCTATTCATTATGTGATGCTTTTATGTAAATATTCAGGCCATTGTTCATGTAGTGACTGTCATGCTTCTCAAGTGTATAAAAATCTGCTGCTTGTTTTAATAAAGGAGTTAGTTGTTTCCAGACACATACAAGCTAAGTTCAGGCTAGTTTTTGTATGGGGGGCGGCTGGAATATCTCTATATGTCCAGACTGGAGGAAACCTTATACTGACGGAAGACCACAAGCACGGTGTGGGTCGACGGTTCCGTTACATTGGTGGAAAGCGGTGGGATGCTTCCTGCAGTCTGGAACATCCAAACCTTCACCGGGATCCAAGGTCCGGGGAGCAGAAGAGGAGAGGTACAGATATCAGCCGCCATGGAAGAGGAATTCGGAAGGAGGTTGCGAGAGATGCGGATACAGCACAGGGGACCGGTGTCAGAGAAGGTCCTGCTGGGATGGCACGATTCAATCCGATTGGAACTCTGGGAGGAAGCGCTAGCCTGTGAGCAGCGACACCAGGGAAAAATCCTCCCCTCCTTCCAGGAAAGGTACTGGTCACAGTACGAAGTGCGAATGGTGTTTTTGGGGAGACTACCGCATAAGGAATGGAAAGCTGAGTTAAGCAGGCTGGTCCAGGTGGAGATGCGGTTGGATGAGAGCTATAGAGCCCTCCACTGGTATGTAATCCAAGTGTGCCCATGGACAGCAGATGGCAGCCCAACAGAAGGCTTTTGCTACGGCGGCCTGGGGCTGTTATTAGAGAGGCTGTCTGAGGACCCTGACTTTGGGAGCGATTTGGAGTGGCGTTTGGAGGAAATCTTAGAATACAGAGAACAGATGCTGAATGTCTTGGACGTGCACTGGGTACTGGAAGATTTGGAATTTTTGGCCAATCAGGAATGGGAGCTGGAGATCGCCTACAGACAGCTGCTAGACTCTACTCAGTGCCAGGCCTGGGCTCCCCTTGCCTGGGAATACCCAGAAGTACCAGCTGACAGTCCAGAAATCCTGACTGAAGAGTCGGCAATGTGGCACAGTAATAGTGTGCTTTGCTCACCTGCACCCACGGTTTTGGATGCGGAGGTCTTATGGCGGATGCAGCAAGTGCTGACTCACCTGGACGAACATGTTTCTGCACAGGACGAGCTTGGATGGAGGAATGCATCTGTTCAGCCGCTGGATAAAGGTATGGGAGAAGAGGAAGCCACCTTCATTCCCAAACCACGGATTACAAATTGAATGGACTTTCCATTGGAAGATGATTTGGATTATAAATCACCTACAAAAGTGTTGGCACTGGGCCCAAGTGCCACCAGTCCATGTCCTAGACTTTTAGCAATTCCAGAGACTGGAGATTTATTAGACTTTTCTGCTGAGGAGGAAGCTCCCAGTGAGCCTGCAGCAGATGAGCAACCATCCAGGCCTAGCGCTGCTGACCTCTGGATGCAACAATTGGTGACCCAGCAAGATGTGTGCAAGGCCACTGACTTTTCAGTTTATGTTCCTGCAGAACAGCTGGCATCAGGGCCTAGCACTACTGAGCTCTGCCCAACACCAACAGCAGCTTCAGCTTCCCCGAGAGAAGAGGCAGCTGACCTTTCTGCTACACCACTGACAGGGACATGGGATTTCAGGCCAGCAGCATGTGTGGAGTTACAAGAAATTTCTACAGCAGAAGCGCTGACAACTGGACAGAGGTTCCAAGACCTCTGCCCCACACCTGCAGCAGTCCCGGAGGCCCAGGGTGAGAAGGTGGTGGTCAGTCCCCAGCAGCAGATCAGGATCCAGGGGGAGAAGAGATAAGAGGTTGCCGGAGAAGATTACGTGGAGTCCCCAGCAGAAGTGCTGGCAACAGAGCAGAGTGCTGCTGGCCTCTGCCCTCAACTCACAAGGGATGGATTTCCTGAGCAGGTGGATGAGACTACAATCCCCACCTGTATACCCCAGGGATGCTGGGCAGTCGGCCCAGATCCCCAACAGCATGAGGGAGTGAGCCCAGCCACCCTGTCTTCTCCCCAGCAGCTGAAAGGACTCCAGGGAGAAGGGCCAGTCCACGCTTCTTCCCTACAGCGGGTATGTTCTGCGAGAGAGGCAGAGGTTGGTTGGGTGAGTAATGCTCCCTTTGGGACAATTTGCTTGGGGTACTGTGTGGGTATAGACATTGGTGGGCTGGAACTACAGACTACCTTCAAAGTCAACCCATTTGGGGTCCCCTCCTGTGTTAGTCTCCTTCCAGAAGCAGAGAGATGTGACGGTAGTCACTTTGGTTGGGGGGCCCTTGGAACACAGCTTACCTTAGAGAGGTTGGGAAATACCTCTCTCAACCCCCTAGGCACTTCTTATGTCTAAATCACCCTGTGTCTTTTAGGGACACAGGGTGACCAAAAAGCCCAGTCTGGCCTGCCCAAACCAGTCTTCCACAGACTGATTGGCTATGAGAGCTCCATGCGCCCTGCCGGGACAAACTTACAAGCTATGTGGAACTTTGTCAAGGAAGTTGCCATGATGGATTGACTCTTTGGGACTTGTTACCCGACAAACTCAGGCACAGACCAGTTGGGGGTCTGGTACCTGGTTCGTCTACCTTTGGGGGGAAGATATGTGACGGTACTCGCCGTCACTAAGACTGAAAAAAAACTATGTGACAGATAAATTGATGGTTTGGACTGCTCAGTTGATCAGACTTGTAACAGATGCATGCCATCAGCTCAAACACCTGTCTTCCATGGATTGTAAATCATGTTGATTTGATCATCTATTGTTTACTGTGGGTTCTCAGTACTTACACTATAATATGTGTATTTGTATCTTGTTTTACTTTTGGTGCCGGCAGTCTGGGCTTCCAGGCTGACTTAAGTACGCTGAGCTAATTAGCATGTGAATGATAACCTTGTCTAGATGGGATTAGCCATGAGTCAGCTCTACCTCATTATCTATTCATTATGTGATGCTTTTATGTAAATATTCAGGCCATTGTTCATGTAGTGACTGTCATGCTTCTCAAGTGTATAAAAATCTGCTGCTTGTTTTAATAAAGGAGTTAGTTGTTTCCAGACACATACAAGCTAAGTTCAGGCTAGTTTTTGTATGGGGGGCGGCTGGAATATCTCTATATGTCCAGACTGGAGGAAACCTTATACTGACGGAAGACCACAAGCACGGTGTGGATCGACGGTTCCGTTACAATTACATTAGTGATGTCAACTTGTAGGCAGTTGCAGGTTTTCCTCTGTCCAGTAGGTGGCACTGTGCTATTATACAGAGGGAGTAGAGTCTTTAAGTGATTATAAAGGCTTGGCATAAAAAAAATAAATAAATAAATAACAAACATGTCATACTTACCTGCTCTGAGAAATGGTTTAACACACAGCAGTCCTGATCTCCCTCTTCTCGGGTCCCCTGCCGGCACTCCTGGCCCCTCCCTCAAGCAGAGTACCCCCAGAACAAGCAGTTTGCTCTGGGGGCACCCGAGCAGACTTGCTCCTGAGCTGCTGCTCTGTGTGTCCATTCACACACAGAGCCGTGGCTTGGCCCTGCCCCCTCTCTCTCCTCATTGGCTGACTAGCTGTGATTGACAGCAGCGGGAGCCTATGGCGCCCACTGCTGTCTCAGCTAATGAGGAGGGAGAGTCACCAGGGAGACAAGGCTCTCATACACATCACTTCATTAAGATTGGTCTTAGGTAAGTATAAGGGATGCTGAGGAGAGCTGCTGCACACAGAAGATTTTTTTATCTTAATGCATAGAATGCATTAAGGTGAAAAACCTTCTGCCTTTAGGACCACTTTAAGTGGAAATTTCCCTTTATGGACTCCACTGGTGTTTTAGAATGACAAGCTGTCTGATTGGACGCTGCAACCTCTGGTGACCTTTGGCAGCTATCTTAATGTAGGACCTTATGTAGCACCCTCTAGAGTGTGCTAGAAGTAGAGTAGGCAAACCATATCCTGACTCATGCTGTACACTTGTGAGTCTTAATTGGGTCAGAGTTATTAGAGTTTATGGCTAGATGACTCATCCCGGCAGCTCTCTGGTGCCTTTCACTGGTGTCGGAAAGGTTGGAGAATCTTCTAGAATTAGACGGTGGGGGTTCGACAGAGCTGCCATGAACATTTATGGGGCCTCAGCCAATCCTCAGAAGTGGGCTGGCAGGGGACTGACAACAGAGGGTTGTAGTCAATGGAGAACATTCAGAACAAGGTCATGTTACCAGTGGGGTACCTCAGGGATCTGTACTGGGACCAATTTTGTTTAATATCTTCATAAGTGATATTGCAAAAGGCCTCGATGGTAAGGTTTGTCTTTTTGCTGATGACACAAAGATATGTAACAGGGTTGATGTTCCTGGAGGGAAACGCCAAATGGAAAAGGATTTAGGAAAACTAGAAGAATGGTCAGAACTCTGGCAACTGAAATTTAATGTGGATAAGTGCAAGATAATGCACCTGGGGCGTAAAAACCCAAGGGCAGAATATAGAATATTTGACACAGTCCTGACCTCAGTATCTGAGGAAAGGGATTTAGGAGTAATTATTTCAGAAGACTTAAAGGTGGGAAGACAATGTAATAGAGCAGCACGAAATGCCAGCAGAATGCTTGGATGTATAGGGAGAGGTATAAGCAGTAGAAAGAGAGAAGTGCTTATGTGTAATGTTCCGGTACCTTTGGTACCCTAAATTACTCTTTTTCACAAGTGTATGCGCCCCACCATTCTCTTTTGGAAAGGTGCGCATACACCTTTAAGACTGAAGCTGTCATCACTCAGCGCCGGACTAGATGGCTATTTAAATCGCCGGTTCTCACTCACATGTGTTCGTTCAAACACCCTTACCTGGATGCTAACTTGGCTTGAAGCTTTCGTGCTTGCAAGCATACCTCGCTGACGGAACCTCGCTGCGCTGATCCCTGCATCCCGCTTCCGGATCATCCGCTCCTCCTGAACCAACCTTCGGCTGTATTGCTATTAGTGCTAAGTACCCCGCAGGGGAACCCTCTATAAACTTATACTAAGCTTACACTATCTAGCTCTGCATAGTAAAGACTATTTATCACATCTGCATATCTAGATTGCTAGCTCTTAAGACTTCTGCTACTTATTCCTGCACTGGGTTGATCACTCTTGTATGTCCACCTGCTACTCTGTCATCTGCTACCATACATGATTGCTAAACCTACCTGCATCCATCTGCTACTGTCTTACCTTCAAGTGTCTGTCACCTACCACCTCCACTCAACCTGTCTCTTAAATCTTCATCACTGTGTTACTACATACATAAAGTCACTCTAGGAACCAGCTTGTTGAGTGTGTGTATTTACTAGCTGAATTAAGACCTTCCACACATGATGAGTCATTGAGGTTGGGAATGGTATCTCAGCATCTCTCTTACATGACTACTGAAGTGGAATATTTCTGCAGCTGAAAATCCACACCATACATGAAACGCAGGAGCGTTACAGATTGAACGAACCCACAAATGGATTCAGCAGAAATAACCACTCAGGTGACACAATTAAAACAGCAAGTAACTGCGTTAATACACGCACTTGCTGAATTAAAAGAAGACAATCAGGCTCTGTCGCAGCAGGTAATTAGACTGACACAACTTACCTCTGCTCAGTCCCCTGAACCCAAGATAAATCCCCCTTTGGTATTTACAGGCGATCGCAAAAAATTTCGCGAATTTAAAAACGCATGTGAGTTACTTTTTTTGCTAAAACCTCGTACCTACCTTACTGATCACATTAAGGTTTGTACTATTATTTCTTACCTAACAGGCGATCCTCGAGCCTGGGCAGACTCTCTTTTTGAGAAAAACGACCAGCTTCTCAACTCCTATGCCTTGTTCCTAGCAGAACTCACTAGCCTATATGATGACCCCAATAGACAGAGTACTGCCGATCTTCAATTAAGATCCTTGAAACAAGGAAGGAGGCCTGTAGAAGACTTTGTCGCGGAATTCAAGAGATGGACCCTTGATTCAGAATGGAATGATGCATCTCTGAAAACCCAATTTAGGCTTGGCCTATCAGAAGCCGTTAAGGACGAGCTCGCCCGAGCGGATCTACCAAAAACCCTGGATGCATTAATACAACTCAGTATTACCATAGATAGAAGACTACGAGAAAGAAAGGCTGAGAAAATGGGAATGCCATTATCCGTTTCCTCTCGGATTCCGGCCGTTAAACCCGTTCCTATGGAGGTAGGAACCATACGCCCACCGCTATCAACTATGGAAAAAGCCAAAAGACGATATGAAAATCTCTGCTTGTACTGTGCATCCCCGGATCACAAGATAAATGTCTGTCCCCTAGTCAACAAAAAGAAGGGTGAGTGTTCACATGTCCTCCTAGGGGGATTGACAACTTCATTCACTAACCCTTACATTTTTTTGTTTGTTTGACATTACAGTGGGACCAGAACAGGATTACTACTAAGGCCATGATTGACACAGGATCTTGTGGAAATTATATTGATATATGTTTTGCTGCTTCAAATAAAATTCCTATTATTTCTAAACTTAAACCTGTCTCAGTAAGTCTTATTACCGGTGTTCCGTTATCCTCTGGTCCAATCACCGATCAGACACAAGCACTTCTAGTCACTATTAACGAGTCTCATAGGGAGACTACTACCTTCGATTTAATATCTTCACCCCACTTTCCCATTGTGTTGGGACTTCCCTGGTTACACACACACCAACCAACCATAGATTGGAAGGAACGGTCCTTGGCCTTCCTCTCTTGCTATTGCGAGGATACGTGTAACCTCCCGTCTTCCGGGAAGATTCTGTCTATGGTGACAGATGAGATTGCACCACTATGTTATCAGGATCTTTCTGAGGTTTTTCTTGAGAAAAATGCTCAAGCATTACCTCCTCATCGAGACTATGATTGTAGCATTGATCTACTCCCAAATAGCAAATTGCCGTTCGGTCATGTTTATCCTCTTGCACAGGATGAACTTTCCCACCTCAAAACCTATTTGGATGAGAACTTGGAAAAAGGTTTTATTAGACCTTCCACTTCTTCCACAGCAGCAGGACTCTTTTTTGTTCGCAATAAGGACTCAAGTCTCAGACCTATCATCGACTACAGGAAATTGAATGCTATCACAATAAAAGATCGCTATCCTCTACCGCTTATCCCTGAGCTCATTGAGCAGGTGCGTGGAGCTACCTATTTTTCAAAATTGGACCTGAAAGGAGCATACAATCTCATTCGAATCCGTGATGGAGACGAGTGGAAGACTGCATTCAGAACCAGATACGGATTGTTCGAATATCTTGTGATGCCATTCGGGCTATGCAACGCCCCTGCAGTTTTCCAACGATTTATAAACGATATTTTTAAAGACTTACTAGATGTCTGTGTTGTGGTATATCTGGACGATATACTTATATATTCACGATCCCTGTCTGAACACATAAGACATGTAAGACTTGTACTATCGAGATTGCTTGCACATAACCTTTATGTGAAACTGAAGAAATGCTTGTTTCATAAAGATGAGGTACTCTTTCTAGGCTACATCATATCCAAAACAGGAATCGAGATGGACATGAGTAAAATATCCTGCATTCAGGATTGGCCTACACCAACCACACGCAAGGCGCTACAGCGATTCCCGGGATTTTCAAATTTCTACAGGAAGTTCATTAAAAACTTTTCTGCTATTGTGAGACCCCTCACACAGCTCACTAGCATAAAAAAAACATTCAAATGGTCAGAAGAAGCCAATAAAGCTTTTCACTTGTTAAAGACAAGGTTTACTTCCGCTCCCATATTACGCCATCCAGACCCATCCCTCCAATACATTCTGGAGGTAGATGCGTCAAACATGGCAGTAGGAGCAATACTCTCCCAACGACCAACCCACACTTCACCACTTCATCCAGTCGCCTTTTTTTCTAAATCCCTAAGCAGTCCCGAGATAAATTACCCCGTGGGTGAAAAGGAACTGCTTGCTATAAAATTGGCTCTGGAGAATTGGCGACATTTACTCGAAGGCACCCAATTACCAATAATTATATACACGGACCATAAAAACCTCCAATATCTTCAGACTAGCAAAACTCTCTCGCACCGACAGGTACGATGGTCACTATTCTTTCTAAGGTTTAACTTCCTAGTGACTTACACACCTGCAGATAAGAACAAAAAGGCGGATGCACTATCACGACTAACTGAAGAAAACTACTTTGAAATCCCTTCCGTTCCTATAATACCTCACAAACGCATTATTGGAGTTGTCCGTTCCTTGAAGGAAGAGGTTTTGCATGGTATAAGTTTGGATTCACCCCCACCACAACTAAATACTGATGCAGAAGGCTTCCTCTACTACAACGACAAACTTTACATACCACCTACCCTACGCACCAAGATCTTGGAATTATCTCATGATGTGCCTATGGCAGGACATATGGGTATGACAAAGACTCTTAATTTGATTTCCCGGCAATTCTGGTGGCCTGACATGAAAACATCTATACAAAAATTCGTCTCTTCATGCAATGTCTGTGCCAGGTCCAAAATTGACACTACGAGACCATCCGGTCTACTATGCAGTCTACCAATACCCCAAACTCCATGGGAAGTTTTGTCCTTGGACTTCATCGTAGAATTGCCTCTTTCCATGGATTTAATACCATCTTGGTGTCAGTGGACCATCTGACAAAGATGGCACATTTCATTGCTATTCGCAGACTACCTTCGTCCAAACAAACGGCAGAACTCCTGATGAAACATGTCTTTAGATTACATGGTATCCCAAAAACTCTTCTGTCTGACCGTGGATCCCAATTTATTTCTAAGTTCTGGCAAGAACTATGTCACATACTACGGATCGAGCGGAAGCTCACTTCTCCTTACCATCCGCAGACCAACGGACAGACTGAAAGAGTCAACCAATGCATCGAGCAGTATTTACGTTGTTACACTTCTTACCAACAGGATGATTGGGTGGATCTTCTCCCTCTGGCAGAATTTGCCTACAACAACGCAACCCACAGTACAACCAAGCAGAGTCCGTTCTACTTGAACTATGGGTTTCATCCCTCTATTCTTCCACCACGCATCCTTCCTTCAAACAACCCAGTAGCCTCAGACTATCTTACCCAAATAAAGGATTCTCTGGGTTTATTAAATACTACCATTGCACACGCTCACAGTCAACAAAAGAAGTACTATGATCTTCGCAGAAGACCTTCTCCACAGTACACTATCGGGGACCTCGTTTGGCTCTCAACAAAAAATTTAAGACTGAAGATCCCTAGCAAAAAGCTTGGACCTCTGTTCTTGGGACCTTTCCCAATCAAAAAACTTATTGGAAAAGCTGCAGTACAGCTTACATTGCCAATAGACCTAAAAATCCATCCCATTTTCCATGTGTCGCTACTGAAGCCCCATGTTCCGGACCAAGGAATAAGGCCTAATATTCCACCTCCGCCTCCTGTACAAGTTGAAGGTGGAGAAGAATACGAGATAAAAGAGATTCTGGATTCTCGTATCTACAGAAGAAGACTTCAGTACTTGGTTAGATGGAAGAACTATGGGCCCCAAGACGACACCTGGCTAAACACCTCTGAAATACATGCCCCTAGATTAATCCGCAATTTTCATGCGAGATACCCAGACAAACCAGCTCCAGAGGCCTTCAGGAGCCGGCCTTAAGGGGGGGGTATTGTAATGTTCCAGTACCTTTGGTACCCTAAATTACTCTTTTTCACAAGTGTATGCGCCCCACCATTCTCTTTTGGAAAGGTGCGCATACACCTTTAAGACTGAAGCTGTCATCACTCAGCGCCGGACTAGATGGCTATTTAAATCGCCGGTTCTCACTCACATGTGTTCGTTCAAACACCCTTACCTGGATGCTAACTTGGCTTGAAGCTTTCGTGCTTGCAAGCATACCTCGCTGACGGAATCTCGCTGCGCTGATCCCTGCATCCCGCTTCCGGATCATCCGCTCCTCCTGAACCAACCTTCGGCTGTATTGCTATTAGTGCTAAGTACCCCGCAGGGGAACCCTCTATAAACTTATACTAAGCTTACACTATCTAGCTCTGCATAGTAAAGACTATTTATCACATCTGCATATCTAGATTGCTAGCTCTTAAGACTTCTGCTACTTATTCCTGCACTGGGTTGATCACTCTTGTATGTCCACCTGCTACTCTGTCATCTGCTACCATACATGATTGCTAAACCTACCTGCATCCATCTGCTACTGTCTTACCTTCAAGTGTCTGTCACCTACCACCTCCACTCAACCTGTCTTTTAAATCTTCATCACTGTGTTACTACATACATAAAGTCACTCTAGGAACCAGCTTGTTGAGTGTGTGTATTTACTAGCTGAATTAAGACCTTCCACACATGATGAGTCATTGAGGTTGGGAATGGTATCTCAGCATCTCTCTTACATGACTACTGAAGTGGAATATTTCTGCAGCTGAAAATCCACACCATGTATGAAACGCAGGAGCGTTACATTATGCCGCTGTACAGAACACTGGTGAGACCTCACTTGGAGTATTGTGCGCAGTACTGGAGGCCATATCTCCAGAAGGATATGGATACTCTAGAGAGAGTTCAGAGAAGAGCTACTAAACTAGTACATGGATTGCAGGAAAAAACTTACCAGGAAAGGTTAAAGCTCCTTAACATGTATAGCTTGGAAGAAAGAGGAGACAGAGGGGATATGATAGAAACTTTTAAATACATAAAGGGAATCAACTCGGTAAAAGGAGGAGAGCATATTTAAAAGAAGAAAAACTACCACAAGAGGACACAGTTTTAAATTAGAGGGGCAAAGGTTTAAAAGTAATATGAGGAAGTATTACTTTACTGAGAGAGTAGTGGATGCATGGAATAACCTTCCTGCAGAAGTGGTAGCTGCAAATACAGTGAAGGAGTTTAAGCATGCATGGGATAGGCATAAGGCTATCCTTCAGGGACTATTCATAGGATTCAGATATATTGGGCAGACTAGATGGGCCAAATGGTTCTTATCTGCCGACACATTCTATGTTTCTATGTTTTTATAACCTCATGAATCAACATGGGCCATGACAGCAGCTGCAGTCGGGTGGAAGATGGAGATTCAGTGTTGAGGAGGCTGTCAGTGGCCCTGAGGGGTGGGTGTCCTGTCATAGGCCGGGGCTCAAGTGCTGGAAGGATCCTGCCAAAGACACAAGAGAGGAAGCTTTCCTGAGGCATGAGAGCAAAAAGAGGACAAAGTGAGTAGTTCAACACTGATGGGGACTAAGAAACGGGGAGAGATTGCCACATGTAGCCAGTCTTACTTGAAGACAGCAGTGGGCTTAAATCTTCTACATTTCTCCTGAGAGATCTCCAGAGAGCAAGCTGGGTGGGCTGGTGAAGAGTCAGCTAGGTGGGCTGGTGAAGAGTCAGTCAGGCGGACTGATGTAGAGAGTCAGCCAGGAGGGCTGGTGGAAGAGGCAGCCACAGTCAGGTGGGCCAGCATTGCCTGAAGAAGTGGTGCTGGGATCAGTGGCCACAGAGGAAGCAGAAGGAAAGGTCACGGCCGGGACAGGGGAGGGGGGGGTGGTAGTAGGGACACCTGCCCTGGGCAGTATCTTAATCTGTGATGAGGGGGGTGCACTGGGAGCTTTTACCACTTCTCCTGTTATTGTCATTCTACCCTCTGTTACTGTACAATCAGGGCCCTGATAAGGGGGGGGACCACCGGCCCTGCTGTACCTTTCAGTTCCAGAGGGGGGCCTGGGCAGCTAACAAGTCCATCGGCAGCCGCTAAGCTACAGTCCATTTTACAGCTTCCTGTCATTCTATCACAGAGCCGCCCAGTGCTCTGCATGATTACGGTTCTCCCATTCTGCTATCTCACTCGTTCATGTTCCCTTCTTTTGATCTCTGATTATAACTTTGTTTCTTTTCACTTTCTCCCTCCAGATTTTTGCCATACTCGCTCTGCTTCTCGAGTATGCCCCCCCCATCCCTCTTCCCTGCAATCAAGCTCTAAACCTTCTCCCTGATATCTCTGATACTGTTCTGGTGTCTTCCTGCAGTCTTTCACTCCTGTACTCCTGGTTCTGTCCGAATCGTGTTTTGACGAAGCACGTTGTCAGTGTGAAACGCGTCAATTGTTCCATGGTCTGTGTCCTTGTCTTGATGGCAGTTTTATATATATTTCAATAAATCAAATGGACCGGCGGAGGTGTGCCAGGCTGCATATACGGATGAGAGCTGGGGCTCGCACCCAGTCCCACCTGTCCTCAAGATTGCACCTCTTACCTGGCCTCTCTGTTTTTCCTTAAATGCAGCCTTAGCACTTTCTCTACAGTTCTTCACTCTGCTCCTCATTAACACATATTCTTACTACCCAGAACCCCTGCCTTTTCACTCTTTCTTATCCCTAATAACCTGTGCACTGCGGTTTTGCCACAGTATGACTGTATGAGCGGTTTACCTAGATGCACTTCTATTGAATTCTATTACAAAGTGCATTTTCATGAAAGCACATCAAAGTGCTGCATGCTGCATCTTTGATGCAGTTTCAGAAAATGCACTGTGTAATAGAATTCAATAGAAATGCACCTAAAAATCCAGGTAAACAGCACAATCACACTGTGGCCAAACCTCAGTGCACCAGTGTGAGCCCACTATAAGGCAAGGTTCACACTTTTGCATGTCAGCCACAAAATTATTGTTTTCCTGACACACACAGAAACACACTGTCCATTAGTAGACATGTGACAGTGCCATTAATTGGTAATAGCACTCCACACATTTGCTAACACATGCATTTTCACATGCACCAATCCACAGTGTCCCAAAAGTGCAACATCCGGGGTCTGTTTAGATGTTTAGAGTCCTGATATTTCATTGAAGCCCCCCAACAGGTCAGTTAAAAATGTGTGTATATATATATATATATATATATATCAAAAAATGTAAAAATTGAAAAAATAAATAAATGAAGGGCTTGTTTACATGTGTTTTGGTCTCTGAAAAGCAGCCAGCATCCAGATTAATCCTCAGAGAGCATTTGACAGGTGGTAAGGAACCATTGTATCGCCTCCTTACTGCCTGCTTTAACCCCTCCAACCCTGCACAAGCATGCTGCAACCATTCACTTCAATGGGTCAAGTTCAACAAGGAATATAATTTATACTGCAGCAGTGAAGCAAAACATCACAGCCACAGCATGTGTAGATCCCCAGACTATCCCTCTGCAGCTAAAGGGTGTAGCGGCTGAGGCACCCAGGGAGTGCCAGTTTGCCCCCTCCTGGCCATTTATAATTTAACCACACCCACTCTTTACTGCGGTGCACTATGTGCTCCACATGCAACTTTCTCCCTGAGATGTTCTCCATGTCACCTTTAAAAGTTGGATGATATGTTAGTACTATTTTAGTGCTTGTCCCAAACATTACATGCATAACAAACCTTACACCATATTAACCCTATCTAAAGGGAAGGGGGGGGGGGGGGCAGCTTGACAAGTTCGCCCTGGGCACTGGATGACATTGTCCCACCACTGGGAAAGGTTAAACACTGTTTCACTCCACATGTGCTATTTCAAGGGACTGTGAGTTTCTGCCTGTAAAGGGCTGTTATTGAGCTGACAAGAAGTCTGTCAGTTCCATCAGGAGTGAATCAGCAGAGGTGTGTGTGTGTGTGTATGCAGGAGGAAAGCTATATAGGAATGTGGCACCCTCCTAGATAGGTGCTAGAGAGTGAGTATAGTTTTTGGCTTTGTCTGCCTATCAGAGGAGGAGCAGGTAAATTATATATTCTCTCTGCTTAACAGGGAGTAGGATCTGTGAGTTAGGTCTGCTTAATGTGCCCAGTGTGTGATTCATATGGTCTGAGGGAGTGTCCCCACTGTGCCCAATGGGGAGGCACATTGGACAGTGGAGGAAACCCGGCCAATGAGGACACAGGCTTTGATACAGCCCCGGGGATTGGCACAGACTGCTGTCTTGGTGCATTGTGGGGTGTAGTATTTAACGCCAGGGGCACATTTGCTTGAGGTCTTTGGCTGGTGAGCAGAATCCCAAAAGGAGGGTGGCAGCTGCCTCCTCTTCTGCAGCAGTTGATGTATGGCAGTCGGCCTGGTGAGCCAGGAGTGTGGAGCTGAACCCAGAGGTCCAGGAGAGCTGACTGGAGGAGATGAGGCACTGGAGAACCTGGAAAGCAGTATCGCGAGTACAGCGGATCGTGTCTAAGGGCCTGCCCAGGAGTAGTGTAGTCAGTCGATGGGTGTCCGCTGGTGGAGAGAAAGGGGGTACTAGGTGTGTGCCCCGAAGATAAGTACAAAAAGGAACATTGCCTCTGATTCATCCAGTGGCAGGATGAAGCTTTGCCACATTCTCAGTTAGAAGTCCTCAGCATTGTAAATAGTTCAAGTGTTGGAGTATCCCACTCCTCCCTTCTCCCATTCCATTATAAAATAAAACCACAAAACAAAAACCCCTAGACTGTTTATTGACTGAGCCAAGGAAGTAAAGTGCTAAGATTTCTGCATGCAGTTGCTACAGGTAGCCCAGGGAAATCCAAAAGTGTGACAAACCAGGAGCTCTTAAGGGGGCAGTGTTACAGGAAGTTGTCCCTAAAGTTATTGTTACCGTCAAGTGAGCATCCCATAAGCTCCCTAACCCCATCCAAGTTGTTAACCCCTAATAAACAACAAAAACAAAGCTAGGGCTGTTTTTGGACTTCGTGTGCCTGTGAAGATTCAGTGTGCCTGGCTGTGCAGAAGTGGAAGGATCCCTGTTCATCTGCAGCTTCTACATGGCGTGTGCTACACTTATGAAACAAGATATCTGCATCATGGAGGTAGTGGTCAGCCAGGGACAGGGACCCTGCTTGTTAGGTAGAGAAAATAGTGCAGGGAGAGGTTCCTGGTGAGTAGCTCAGGGACAATTTATGTGCAGAGGAAACATTCCGGTGTCCAGACCTCTTCTCAGCAACATCAGAGGGCCAACCCAGTACACTGCAAGCTACAAGACTTCACGTAACATGCTGTGGTGGTTAAATTGTGGGTGTGACCAAACTGTTGACCACGGGAGGAACTTAACCACTTACGGACTGCCCACCGTGTATTTATGTCTACTTTGATGTTAGAGCGGAGTTCCCCCCAAAAGTGGAACTTCCGCTCTTTTGTTTCCTCCCCCGCCCCAAGGCTTCACTGCTGGGTTTCCTTACCAGCAATGGCGGAGGCAGCACCCGACAGCCGATGGAAACATCGGCTGCGGTGCCGACATCGCTGGACTCCAGGACAGGTAAATGTCCTAATATTGAAGTCAGCAGCTACAATATGTGTATCTGCTGACTTTTAATTTTTGGAGGGTGACGCAGAACTCCGCTTGAAATTTTTTTAAATGGCGGGCAGTCCGCTTTAACATAAGGGTGGTCCCAGCGGCATCGGTAGTGGGGAAAATGATCTGGTCCCCTCAGGCAGGAAGTCGAGTGACGGCAAGATGGCCCTCACTTGACTCTATGGCCTTGGAAGACCGGAGCGACGTCATATGTAGCTTCCTAGCAACGGATTTAAAGAGCCCATTTTTTTCATCATGAAAAAAAAAGACTTATTTTTTTTCTTCTTTTTTACCATAGATGTGAGATCTGAGGTCTTTTTGACCCCAGATCTCACATTAAAGAGGTCCTGTCATGCTTATTTCTACATTTACATTCCTTGTAATAGGAATAAAAGTGATCCATTTTTATTTTTATTTTTTTAAAACAGTGTAAAAAGATAAAATAAATAGAAATAAAAAATGAAAGTGCCCCATCTCTGTTAGTTTGCACGCAAAAGCGAACGCATATGCAAGTCACACCTACATATGTAAACAGTGTTCATACCACACATGCGAGTTATCGCCGCAATTGTTAGAGCAAGAGCAATCATTTTTAGCCCTAGACCTCCTCTGTAACTCTAAACTGGTAACCTGTAGAAATTTTTAAAGTTTTGTCTATGGAGATTTTTAAGTACCAATGTTTGTCGCCATTCCACGAGCATGTGCAATTTTCAAGCATGACATGTTGGGTATCTATTTACTTGGCGTAACATTATCTTTCACATTATAGAATAGAAAAATGGGGCTAACTTTGCTGTTTACTTATTTTCCCCAAAAAAATGCGTTTGTAAGAGCGCTGCGCAAATATGATGTGATAAAAAAATATTGCAATGATCTCCA
Source organism: Pelophylax lessonae (assembly GCF_965119305.1). Taxonomy (NCBI): domain Eukaryota; kingdom Metazoa; phylum Chordata; class Amphibia; order Anura; family Ranidae; genus Pelophylax; species Pelophylax lessonae. The sequence continues at coordinate 81,978,191 of NC_138777.1, read as the reverse complement.
TTTTATTCTTTACGGTCTCTGCAAAAAAAAAAATATGTAAGGGGCGTGGCTGCCGTTGCGGAAGATGGCCGCTTAGTGTGCTAGCTCCGCAAGCCACCCGAGACACACGCCGCACCGAGGGCTTTCCTAGCCCCTACGAACACACATAGGTGAACCTCCGCTGAAGCACCAGAGATGACCCGCCGCAAGAAAGACTCGGCACAAACCTCTAATCTGGCCGGGTATTTCATCTCCCAGGCACCCGGTCTCCGACAAAATGGCGCCGGCTGGTTTGCCTCGGCGTCCATTACCTGCTTGGTAATCTTTATTTACACTGGCGTGACGCTGGGACCACAGTACGGAGCAGCATTCAACGGACGTGGATGCACCTGCTGGGAGCTTTGGCTATGTTTTTCTGGTAATACTCTTCACCATTCTCAACCTTACTTCCCTTCTCATACCTTCACATCCCACACAACTGGGTGATTTCTTCTTCCTTTTCTTGGTACATTTGTCAGTCTTTTTTCCACACTATTCGGTGTGTTTCACATTTGGGTCACCCAGCCCCTCACATTCAAACTTTATTACACCATTCCTCTTGGGTTTCAAAATTCCCCCCCCACTGCAGTACCTACCTATATTTTATATATCCATACCCATTAAGCAGCATTACAATATAATATACTCCTTATATTAAAAAAGAATAGCGCGCAAATGCAAAAGAAATTACTACCAAATCTCAAGAGTCCATAAATAAAAATGGGGGTTTGGTCCCACCATATGGCCATATCGTGCTCAAGCCCACTACTGCGTCAAAGTACCCCATTATCAGTGGGTCCTACACTATCCATGAAAAAGAGATGAATCCAGCCCTTCTAACCCTTGGAGACAACACTCCTTGCTGGGAAAAATGTGCAAATGCACTACAGGGGACTCCTCCTATATCCATTTGATGGTGGACACTGATTGAGTACAGGTGTATGTGGGGGGTGGGGAGGGCTGCTCAACCTCGATAGTCTGGTCAGACCGAATACATAATAAACAGGCAAAAAATTTGGGGGAGCATACCCATGTATTTCCAAAGCTGCTGCAGCTATGAACCAAAAGACATGTATATTAAAAAAGAATAGCGCGCAAATGCAAAAGAAATTACTACCAAATCTCAAGAGTCCATAAATAAAAATGGGGGTTTGGTCCCACCATATGGCCATATCGTGCTCAAGCCCACTACTGCGTCAAAGTACCCCATTATCAGTGGGTCCTACACTATCCATGAAAAAGAGATGAATCCAGCCCTTCTAACCCTTGGAGACAACACTCCTTGCTGGGAAAAATGTGCAAATGCACTACAGGGGACTCCTCCTATATCCATTTGATGGTGGACACTGATTGAGTACAGGTGTATGTGGGGGGTGGGGAGGGCTGCTCAACCTCGATAGTCTGGTCAGACCGAATACATAATAAACAGGCAAAAAATTTGGGGGAGCATACCCATGTATTTCCAAAGCTGCTGCAGCTATGAACCAAAAGACATGTATATTAAAAAAGAATAGCGCGCAAATGCAAAAGAAATTACTACCAAATCTCAAGAGTCCATAAATAAAAATGGGGGTTTGGTCCCACCATATGGCCATATCGTGCTCAAGCCCACTACTCTTTTGGTTCATAGCTGCAGCAGCTTTGGAAATACATGGGTATGCTCCCCCAAATTTTTTGCCTGTTTATTATGTATTCGGTCTGACCAGACTATCGAGGTTGAGCAGCCCTCCCCACCCCCCACATACACCTGTACTCAATCAGTGTCCACCATCAAATGGATATAGGAGGAGTCCCCTGTATTTGGAAATACATGGGTATGCTCCCCCAAATTTTTTGCCATAATATACTCCTTACCCTATACAATTTTATATTGTATGATATATATTTATACTGTTAGACTACTCATGGATATTTCCTTTTGCTGCTTATATGGAATATTTTTACTCCATCCATTCTGGTAATCCTCTTCACTGTTTACAAGCTTACTTCTTTTCATATATTTTCACATTCCAAACCACTGGGTGATCTCTTTTCTTCCTTTTTCTTGGTACTTTTGTCTGTAGACCGCGCCATGTCACGCTCCTGTCCGGTTATTCTCAGGATTGGGGTCTTCACTTCTCACTATTTGGCTTCTTTCACACTTGGGCCATTCAGCCCTTTATATTTAAAATTCGATTACACTATTCTTCTTTGGTTCAAACCCCCCCCCTCCCCCCCTACTGCATTACCTACCTCTAATTCATACATCTATACCTAGCAAGCAGCATTACAATATAATACACTCCTTACTCTATACAATTTTATATTGTTATATGACTCATGGATATTTCCTTTTGCTGCTTACACGGAACATTTCTACTCCATTCATTTCAGCCCACACTTTCCGGTGTGAGGCACCCTCGTCCCTGCCCGCCTGCCCTGTGTTCCCTCAGCTCCCGTCGGAGATACCTGGTGCCGTGTCTTACCCCTTATGTCAGCACCCACTCAATCTGTGACGTAAGTCTTGTTTTAAGGGGGGCCTTCTCCTCCTTTTTCTCTTGTCCAGTTTTCATTCAATACCATTGTTGCCATTTCTTTACATATATATATATTTTTTTTTTTTTTGTAGATATGAACTAGACATCTACTCCTGATGAAGTGGCATAATAAGTCTACGAAACGCGTCGAGTCAATTGATGTCATGATCTTGTTACACCATTCTACCATTCTTGCCATTTGAGTTTACCATTGCTATGTTTTTATCCAATCAACTATAATACTCTTGCCCAATGTCTATTGATTTTATGAATATTGGATTTGAGGACCATTGTATTCAATTTTGTTATACCTTGAAGATATTTTGTTGTATCCTACTATGTACTTTTATGACAATGCTTATCATCTGCTGTCTTTAATAAATGTATAATTTTTATCCTGATAGCCTGGTCATGTCTTTCATCTAAAGTCCCGACCCTTCTCTTATATTCGATTGAATAGGGATGGAGACCCTCGGCATATCCCACTGTGGGTCTCACTCAAAGTCCCAAACTTCCCCCCTCTTCTGCAGCGCGGGACGAGCACGGAACAGCAAGCAGGGAGAAGGCCTACTCCCCAAGCTGTCTCCGATCCGGCCGCCTCTACCACAGAGACAGAGGGTCGGGAACCCTGACAGTGGGCAATCATCCGGATCTCCATCGCTGCCGTCACCATCCTCGAGGAGCCCGGCAAAAACCAGGCTGAGAATGAACTCCCCACCGCCTGACTTCCATGGGGCCTCAGGTATGGACCTTTGCCAGCACTCTCCCATGCCATCTGCACTCCAGCCCTCCATGAGAGACCCCCTATCTGGGCATTCCTCTGGGGGTGTCGTGGCATACCTATCTTGCATTTTCTGGATACCTTATTGGCCTTTACAGGATGCCTTGACTGGCATTTAGAATGGTTATCTTAAACAAAATGTCTTTCGAGTTAATCTCATTTTACTTTGATTTCTTTACATGTGTCACTGAGCTTGCAAAGGCTAAGAATATATCAGATGAACGAAACAGTGGAAATTCCCTATCTCTCAGAATATCAACTCTGTCTGGACAGCTGACAACAAAGCCAATAATATCTTCTAAAAGCCCCTTTGGAACTTTTATTGTGTGTCACCAAGAAATTTCCTTTTATGACAGAGAATCACGATCTAGATTGACATAATGCTTACTATAATTAGTTGTTAACTTTGATTGGACAAAAGATGTTAATAACAACCCATTTCTGTACGTCAGATTGTAATGACAAACCCATTTCTGAGTATATTTAAACTCCAGCAATGTTGTAATAAATCAGGTCACTATGATTCAGCCATCTTGAGTCTTGTCTGATCTCATTATATATATATATCTATATATTGTCTGATTTGGTATCACTGACTAACAGGTAACAGGTATTTTGTACCTGAGGAAAAATTCCACAACAATTTGGCGAGCTTGAGCCCAGGAGAGGTGACGTCATCTGCGGACGGAGTGAGACATCTGGACTGCATTGGATACACTGAAAATATCTGGCCAGGTAAGCCCATTGTCTGCTTACAATGTTTTTCAGTCCATCCAATGACGTCCAGGTAACTCTGTTTTATTTTTGACGTAATACCCTCTTAAAGAACCTAAACCCTTAGTCGGTGTATATATTGCTAATAACATTTGTTGTTTGTTGGGAAAGGTGAGGTTGGGTCAACCCTCACCACTGTGGGTGTCTTGGACACGCAGGAACGTGACCCCCAGTTGTGTTCTGGTAAAGCGGTCTCATTTCGGAGTGTCCATTTGAGGCGTAGCAAACATTGAATGTATATGACTGTTTTAGCCTGACATTTCATATGCCTGACATATTACGACCTTACTTATCCATCTTTCCGGTAAGGAGCCAATCCAGAGTTGGTGATGGGAACACCTGCACTTTGATTTGCTGTGGAGTTTTCACCAAGGAGTTTATTTTAATCACTATACCACTTGGACTATTTGGATTGGACTTTATACATTCTTTGCCAATTTTCTCTACAATTTTTTCTGCACTATTATATGGAAGAGTGTTTTTTTCACTTTGATGTTCATTTGATATATTAGAGCACATGTAATAATATTTGTTGGTATAGTACTTACTTTGAATATCTTTTTATACCACTATATTTGTTAATCACGTTTGTGATTTATTTCCCTAATTCAGGGAACATTTTATATGAGTTTAGCGCACTTTATCTTTACAAATATATGTAAACATATGCATATGGTAATAGGCTGTTTTTAAGTCCAGGTCACAGAGAACTCGGAAGTTAGAGGTAATTCCGAGTCACAGAGAACTCGGAAGTTAGAGGTAATTCCGAGTCACAGAGAACTCGGAAGTTAGAGGTAATTCCAAGTCACAGAGAACCCGTAAGTTAGAGGTAATTCCAAGTCACAGAGAACTCGGAAGTTAGAGGTAATTCCAAGTCACAGAGAACTCGGAAGTTAGAGGTAATTCCAAGTCACAGAGAACTCGGAAGTTAGAGGTAATTCCAAGTCACAGAGAACTCGGAAGTTAGAGGTAATTCCAAGTCACAGAGAACTCGGAAGTTAGAGGTAAGTCCAGGTCACAGAGAACTTGGAAGTTAGAGGTAAGTCCAGGTCACAGAGAACTTGGAAGTTAGAGGTAGTTATTCTATTTTTTTGGATAACAGTGAAATGGGAAACTGGGTTTCCGTAGATACCGACCAGGGGTCGATGGGAAAGGTCATTAGGACCATGGCCTTAGAGTGTATGGGTAACAGGGTTACCAGATAAATGGGGCAGACCAGGGAGTTTGCATTCGAAGATTAAATGCTCTGGGAGCATAGTTTTTGGGCTACACAGCCAATTAAAGTGTTCTGTAGTTGGACAGCTAATAATCCTAGTTGTAGGATAAGATAAGATAGGATATGGCAGATTTTTGTAAAGTGTATAAAACAGATTTGGCAAGAACAAACTTAAAATCAGTTGCAGAAATATGGAAGCAGGAGAGTATGACGTTGAATGAGTATTGATATTATTATAAATGAGTTGGTGTGTGTTGAATTGTTTCATGAGAAAACACAGCAAATCTTGTATTCATAAGAAGAATGTAAGGATGATCGTTGCCCTTTAATTCACAAGCCTGTTGTTTATTTTGAGACAGATTGTATGAAGCTGTGTCTTTAATATAAAAAGAGGAAGTAGCCGAAGAGGTTCCTTCTCCGTGAGCTCGGAGAAAGAGGAAAAAAAAAGATTGTTTCTTAATATGATAAATGAACGGCATATGATATTTTTGGGGTTATTTTGTATTAAATTAAACTAAGATGAAAAATAATAGGTTGCCCTTTAAACCAGGAATCTTTGTTTAGACATTAAGGGTTACCGCAAATAACATGACCATTGAACCCTATTGGCACTGAGCCAAAAGTTTTAAAATAGAATAATTTTTTTATATAATTATGGTTTATTAAGTGGTATTTCAGGGGCACCCTCCGTAACCAAAGGGGAACCTCTGATAAGATTTTTGAAATTCGGGACAAAGTTTTAGAGGATATTTGTTTGAAAGATAAAAGTACATTACTTCCTGTCATTATGGGTGTATAAAAAGTGACCTACTACAAATAGTGTAAAGACAGGACATTAGAGCAAAGAATTGCAACCAACCCCTCTCCCCCAGAAGATAGACAGGAAATAAGGTATACAGCTAACCTGTGTCCACATGTCCCATCAGAAGCAGTCCCAAAGGTTTGCTGAATAACAGTAGCAAGGGTGAGAGAGGTTTCCTGCCTGGCTTCAAAGGAAAGGGGAAGTCATTTAAAAAAAAAAAAAATGTTTATGTTGAGTTAAAATGTCAGTGTTCAGTTTCAGATGAAGTGCCCATTAATCCAGTATGTAGCATATGTCTCTTGCCAGCTTGACCCAGTGATAAAAGGATCCTCAAGCTGTGTGCGGGCCACATCCTGCAAAAGAGCTTCTGGATAAAACAGGTGCAATGTTTTTAAGCCAGTTTACTTCCAGTACAGGAGCAGGCATTAGAGGGGGAGGGGAAAAAATGTTTGTTAAATATCCCCCATGACTGTTTTTGAGCTGATGATGGCAGAATCTGAATTGTTGAGCCCTGCCAAAAAGGCTCCTCTCTGGAGCCCTGATGAGACCCTTTATGTAGATGTATCATGTTTATAAACAGAGGAGGGTAAGCCTGTAACTGGGTATGCAGTAGTAACAGCAATAAATAAACAAAAAGAATGCAGAGGCATTAAATTTAAAGTTCTAAGCACAAGCAGCTGATGGTTTTGGCAAAGGCCTGTGAATTTTAAAGAGTTAACATTCACATTGACATGATTTTGGTCATATTTTTGAAAGCTTGTAACTTTTTGACCTCAGCCCAAGTTCTCTCGGTAAGCCAAGAAAAAGCATGCAGATATAATAGAGACTGTTCTTAGTCTTCCAGTGTTCCACCAAGGTGGCCATTTATTAAAAAAAAACCAAGGCACATGCAAGAGAGGACACAGAAGAAGCTGCAGGAAATGCAAGGGCCGACAGAGCAGCGAAGAAGGCTGCACTGGAACAGGTCCCTATCCGGGTACTGACACTCCTAGGAAAGCAACCAACTCCTGTAAGTATGGCAATCTTGATATCATTGCAGAAAAAGCCCCCTCACAGGAGCGTGAGTAGTGGCGGAAGAAAGGTGCAACACGGGATGTAACTGGTTGCTGGAGGATGGAGGAGCATTTCTGTCCGATCTCAGGCCCTATACCCGAGGGTGGCAGCTGCAGCTCACGGATCGCGTCATATCTCAAAGACTCTAATGACCACCTTGGTAATGCAACACTGGTTAGCACCAGGTTTTCCTGGAGTAGCTACAAAATATACTGCTTCTTGTCTTACCTGTGCTAGGTACAATGTTGGTAGAGCTGTAAGCACCCCATAAAAGCACCACCTAAGTCAGACTGTCCTTTCCAAGGAGTTCAAATAGATTACATTGATTTCCCACAGTCTGGTCCCTATGCACGTTTTAGTTTGTATAGACATTTTTCAGGATGGCCTGAGGCCTGGCCAGTCTCTAGGGGTAAAGTACAAACCACAGGAAAAAGGCCTTTGCCCCAGGTAATGTGCAGGTATAGAATCCCAGAAACTATGGAAAGTGACAGGGGTACTCACTTTACAGGAAGGGTTCTACAAGAGATCCTATCCACACTAAATATTGAGAAAAGCCTTTCACACTCCATATCACTCACAGAGTAGCAGAAAGGTACAAAAGGTTGTATGGTAAAAAAAAAAAAAAAAAAAAAACACAAGTTGAGTAAAAAAAATAGCAGAAACAAGTAGATTGTTTTACGTTTTTTCCTTTGTCAGGAACACTCCAAAGAGAGGTGTGGGTACCTGAAGCAGGTCTCTATTTACCACAGAAATTGCAAGCTGCACACTCAGATCTCACTAGATGTGTTGCAGCGCTTTAAAAGCAATTGACAAAAATGCATAATAGTGTGTTTTCATTCCTACCAGATCCAAATGAGGATACTAAGTCATAAAGTAAGGCTACTAAGAGTGCAATTGGTTACACCAACATCCCTCAAGGTAGAAGGAATACATGGATTCACGCCAGTCATTGAAAAAAGGTGGTACAATGATTTTCTTTAAATTTTTGATATGTATGGAAATGTTGGGTATAATGAAGGGGCAGGACAATAAAAGAGACAGACAACCTAAGGCCCAATGTACTGTTAAGTTTAAATACCAGGTAGCCAGGAAGTCAGGGTACTCAGGGTGCTAGATATGTTCACAATTACCCCCAGAGTCCCAGACTATACCTGTGCTAGTAAACCCACTTGCATTAGAGGATCTAAATCAGACAGAGTTTTCAAAATCCTATAGAAACATTACCAGTGCACAAAAGGACATGTTAATTCCCCCAAAAGTCGCAGGTTTCAAGAATCCTACAGTGTGTATAGAGTTCTATGGAAATAAAACTGATGTAGGGAGGGTGGACTGTTCACAAGCACTGATAAACATATCCTGCCCACAGCTGACTGTGAACAGCCCATGAAATGAAACATGCATGCATTACAGAAATGAAACTGTTAAACATAAAATATGAGCCATATTAAATGACAATATGGACATTTCTCACCTAGGAGAAGCCCTCAGGTTTCTGTTGTTCAGACAGAAACTGGGGTATTATGCAGAAAAGTTATTAATACCCATTTTCACCCCAGGGTAGTCACATTCAGGGTTGGGAATCTATTGCGTCTGTGGCAATAAGGCCCATAGTTGACTTTCTCAGTGTGTCACAGGAACAGGTACTATAGCCTCTTTATTTCCAATGGTGTCCGCCAATCCTAATGAACACAATCTTATGGAGGTTTTGCCTTATCTCCTAAAATAATGAAAGTGGTGTATTTATATTGATGTTAATGATAATTATGATCTCTAGTTATCTGTTGAATTAAAATAATTATGTGTTTGGTTGATAAGGTTACCAAGGCCAAGGAGACAACCTATTTCAACTCTATACGGAAATGAGAAGGGATTGATGATGCTGAGTATGCTGTAATGAGAAATCTGTCACCTCAAACCCCCATGTATGAAGTAATCTCCGCCTCAGAACCTTACCAAGACTCGGACACCCCCCACTGAGGTTTGCCCTCTGGGCCAGTGTTCCAAGCGTAAGGGGCTGCTCCCTTGGAGGGATCTGATAAGCGGAATAGGTAGTTAGTTAGCCTGATCAATAAATTCTCAAGAGGAGTGAGATGTCGTGGCATACCTATCTCGCATTTTCTGGATACCTTATTGGCCTTTACAGGATGCCTTGACTGGCATTTAGAATGGTTATCTTAAACAAAATGTCTTTCGAGTTAATCTCATTTTACTTTGATTTCTTTACATGTGTCACTGAGCTTGCAAAGGCTAAGAATATATCAGATGAATGAAACAGTGGAAATTCCCTATCTCTCAGAATATCAACTCTGTCTGGACAGCTGACCACAAAGCCAATAATATCTTCTAAAAGCCCCTTTGGAACTTTTATTGTGTGTCACCAAGAAATTTCCCTTTATGACAGAGAATCACGATCTAGATTGACATAATGCTTACTATAATTAGTTGTTAACTTTGATTGGACAAAAGATGTTAATAACAACCCATTTCTGTACGTCAGATTGTAATGACAAACCCATTTCTGAGTATATTTAAACTCCAGCAATGTTGTAATAAATCAGGTCACTATGATTCAGCCATCTTGAGTCTTGTCTGATCTCATTATATATATATCTATATATTGTCTGATTTGGTATCACTGACTAACAGGTAACAGGTATTTTGTACCTGAGGAAAAATTCCACAACAGGGGCAACCCTATATCAGAAGCCACAATGAGGGACATGTTATACTCCCTGAGGGCATTGATGCAAGCGGACATGCAGCTACAAACGAAACAAATCACTGCTGAAATCACAAATTTGGGATCCCGCATTGACCAGGTCGAGCACTCGGTCCAGAACCATGCTGAAACCATCAATTCAGTGATTGATAAGCTTAACTCACACACTGAGGAAATAGCACGTTTGCAAAACAAAGTGGCGGATCTGGAGGACCGCTCCAGACGTAATAACTTAAAATTGCGGGGCATATCTGAAGCGGTCACACCTGACCATCTACTACAGCATGCCACCTCACTTTTCAAGGTGTTGGTCCCTTCACTGTCAGATGCGGATCTGCTAATAGACAGAATCCATAGGCTACCCAAGCCTGCCTTTCTGGACTCAAATGTGCCGAGGGATGTCCTGCTCAGGGTCCACTTCTATACGGCAAAAGATAAAATAATGCTAGCAGCAGGGGACGCTCCCAGATCCCTATCGTGATGTGCAAATACTGCCTGACCTTTCCAGACACACGCTACTGTAACGCTCATGCATTTTTTGTTAGTGAATGGATTTGCAGCTGCAGAATTGTTACACTCAGTAGTCGTGTAGAGATTCTGTTGAACAACATATCCAACTCTCAGGACTTCATCACCGTGCACAGCCTGTTATGCAATATACATACACTCGATATGATGTTCCTGGAGTGATAGAATATATGATAGTATAGAGGTGAGAGACAGGCGATAGTATGGTGAGCACTCAGTAATAGTATTCAGGAGAGTGGTAGGTGATGGTAGTATGCAGATAGGTTCTAGCAATCATGTATAGTACAGATGGTAGGGGACAGCAGATGAAGTATACAAGATAGAGTAACCTAGTGCAATGATAGATGATGGTAGTCCCAAGAGCTAACAATCTATGCAGATGATAGGAATAGCTTAGATAGTAATAGTCCTTGTAATATGCAGTAGATGATAGTGAAAGTATAGGTTAGGAAGGAATCCCCTGCGGGGTACTTATCACTAGATAGTTAGTAGTAGCAAGGTCCAATAGTAAGGAGTGATCCGGTAGCGAGATACGGGATCGGTAGCGAGGTTCCGGTTCAGTTCAGGCAAAGGGTATAGCTAGAAGCCCCGGCAGCACAAGACAAGGTAAGGTGAACATGCGGTTTCGAACGAGCAATGAGTGAGAGCAAACCGGCGATTGAAATAGCCGCTCATAGCGGCGCTCGGCGATGATGTCATTGCCCTTAAAGGTGTATGCGTTCCATTTGGATAGCAAGATGGGACGCAATGTTTAAGAGAGAAATGGAAATAAGGGTACCATAGGTACCAGAACATTACAGTACCCCCCCCCCCCTTAAGGCCGTCTCCGGAAGGCCTCTAGAACTGTTTTTTCCTGGTATTTTGAGTGGAAATGGTGAATCAGTCTAGGGGCATGTATATCGGATCTATCCAGCCAGGTGTCGTCTTGGGGCCCATAGTTCTTCCATCGTACTAGATATTGGAGTCTTCTTCTATGGATACGAGAATCCAGAATCTCCTTTATCTCAAATTCTTCTCCGCCTTCAACTTGTACAGGAGGTGGAGGTGAGATGGTAGGCCTTATTCCTTGGTTAGGAACATGGGGCTTTAGTAGTGACACATGGAAGATGGGATGTATCTTGAGGTCTGTTGGTAATGTGAGTTGTACTGCAGCTTTTCCAATAAGCTTCTTTATTGGGAAAGGTCCCAGGAATAACGGTCCAAGTTTTTTACTAGGGATCTTTAATCTCAGATTTTTTGTAGAAAGCCAGACAAGATCCCCAATGGCATATTGGGGAGAGGGTTTCCTACGAAGGTCGTAGTACCTCTTTTGTTGGCTATGAGCATGTGAGATGGTGGTGTTGAGCAAACCCAGGGAATCCTTTATTTGGGTAAGATAATCAGAAGCCACTGGATTACTTGATGGCAAGATACGTGGTGGAAGAAGTGTGGGATGAAACCCATAGTTTAAGTAGAATGGACTTTGTTTAGTAGTGCTGTGGGTCGCATTGTTATAGGCGAATTCCGCCAGCGGGAGGAGGTCCACCCAATCGTCCTGTAGATATGAAGTATAGCAACGTAGATATTGCTCAATGCACTGGTTAACTCTTTCTGTCTGTCTGTTGGTCTGAGGGTGGTAAGGAGAGGTAAGTTTTCGCTCTATTCGTAGTATCTGACATAGAGCTTGCCAAAACTTTGAGATGAACTGTGAACCACGGTCAGACAGAAGTGCTTTTGGAATACCATGTAACTTAAAGACATGTTTCACAAGTAATTCCGCTGTTTGTTTGGATGAAGGTAGTCTTCGGATAGGAGTGAAATGTGCCATCTTGGTCAGATGGTCCACTGACACTAAAATGGTGTTGAATCCTTTGGAAGGTGGTAGTTCTACTATAAAGTCTAAGGATACCACTTCCCATGGAACCTGGGGTATTGGTAAACTACAAAGTAGACCCGATGGTTTTGTAGTGTCAATTTTGGACCTTGCACAGATGTCACAAGATGAAACGAACTTTTGTATGGTCGTCTTCATGTCAGGCCACCAAAACTGCCTAGTAAGTAGATTGAATGTTTTAGTCATACCCATATGTCCTGCCATAGGTACATCATGCGACAATTCCAAGATCTTGGTTTGCATAGTAGGGGGTATGTATAATTTATCGTTGTAGTAGAGGAAGCCTTCTGCATCAGCATTTAGTTGTGGTGGAGGTGAATCCAGTCCTATGCTGTGCAAAATCTCTTCCTTCAGGGAACGGACAACACCGATAATACGTTCATAGGGTATTATAGGAACTGAGGGAACCTCAGCGTAGCCATCCTCGGTTAATCGTGAAAGCGCATCCGCTTTTTTATTTTTGTCTGCAGGCGTGTAGGTCACTAGAAAATTAAATCTCAAAAAGAATAACGACCATCGTACCTGCCGGTGGGAAAGAGTTCTATTAGTCTGAAGGTATTGAAGGTTTTTGTGATCAGTATATATAAGGATTGGCAATCAAGTACCCTCAAGTAGATGTCGCCAATTCTCTAATGCCAGTTTTATGGCTAGTAACTCTTTTTCACCCACTGGGTAATTCACCTCGGGGCTGCTTAATGACTTTGAGAAGAAAGCAACTGGGTGAAGTGGTGAAGTGTTTGTTGGTCGTTGTGAGAGAACTGCTCCTACTGCCATATTTGACGCATCTACCTCCAAGATGTATTGAAGGGATGGGTCTGGATGGCGTAGTATGGGAGCAGAAGTAAAGCTTGATTTCAACAAGCAGAAAGCTCCATTTGCTTCTTCTGACCATTTGAATGTTTTTTTGTACTTGTGAGTTGTGTGAGAGGTCTCACAATGGCAGAGAAGTTCTTAATGAACTTTCTATAGTAGTTAGAGAATCCGAGGAATCTTTGTAATGCTTTGCGAGTTGTTGGCACAGGCCAATCTAGAATACAGGATATTTTGCTCATGTCCATTTTGATTCCATTTTTGGATATAATGTATCCTAGGAATAGTACCTCCTCTTTATGAAATAAACATTTTTTTGATTTAACATATAAGTTATGTGCAAGTAGTCTTGACAACACGAGTCTTACATGTTTTATGTGCTCAGGTAAGGAATGAGAATAAATAAGTATATCGTCCAAATATACTACAACACAAACGTCAAGCAAGTCTCTGAATATATCATTTATAAATCGTTGGAAGGCTGCGGGAGCATTACACAACCCAAATGGCATCACGAGGTACTCGAACAGTCCGTATCTGGTTCTGAATGCTGTCTTCCATTCATCCCCGTCACGGATTCAAATTAAATTGTATGCCCCTTTTAGGTCCAATTTCGAAAAGTATGAAGCTCCGCGCACCTGTACTATAAGTTCAGGAATAAGCGGTAAAGGATAACGATCCTTTATTGTAATGGTATTTTATTGTCTGAAATCAATAATAGGCCTGAGACTTGAATCCTTATTGCGGACAAAGAAGAGTCCTGCAGCAGTGGAGGAAGTAGAAGGTCTGATGAATCCTTTCGCCAAATTTTCATCCAAGTATTCCTTGAGATGAGAGAGTTCATCCTGTGAAAGAGGATAAACGTGACCGAGAGGCAATTTGCTATTAGGGAGTAGATCGATACAACAATCATAGTCCCTATGGGGAGGCAATATTTGAGCGTTTTTCTCAAGGAAGACCTCCGCCAAATCATCATAACATGGTGGTATAATCTCATCCGACACCACAGACAGGATCCTTCCATATGATGAGAGGTTACACATGGTTTCACAGTAGTGAGAAGAGAAGGTTAAAGTTCTTGTTTTCCAATCGATGATAGGTTGATGTATGTGTAACCAGGGAAGTCCCAAAATAATGGGAAAATGTGGTGAGGTCAGTACATCAAAAGTGGTGGTCTCCACATGAGATTTGTCAGCAGTGACAAGGAGTGCCTGTGTCTGATTGGTGATGGGACCAGAGGATAACGGAATACCGTTAATGAAACTAACAGAGACAGGTTTAAGTTTTGAAATAATAGGTATTTTATTTAAGGTAACAAAACAAGTATCAATGTAGTTTCCACAAGATCCTGTGTCAATCATAGCCTTGGTGGTGATCCTAGTTTGGTCCCACTGTAATGTCAAATGAATAAAAAGATAAGGATTAGAAAAGGAAGTTGTTAGTCCCCCTAGCAAGACATTTGAACACTCACCCTCTTTTTTGCGGACAAGGGGACAGCCGCTTATCAAATGATCCGGGGATGCGCAGTACATGCAGAGATGTTCGGTTTTCCTCCTGGCACGTTCGGAAAAGGTCAAAGGTGGACGTAGCATTCCTACTTCCATAGGAGTAGGGTCAACAGGCGACATCTGAGAGGGTCTGGACAATGGCAATCCCATCTTCTCAGCCTTTCTTTCTTGTAGTCATCTGTCAATATTGACACTGGTCTGTATCAGGCCATCCAAGGTGTCAGGTAAATCCGCTCGGGCGAGCTCGTCTTTAACGGCTTCTGATAGGCCGAGTCTGAACTGCGATCGCAAGGATGTGTCATTCCACCCTGAATCAAGGGACCATCTTTTGAAATCTGCCACGAAGTCCTCAACAGGTCTCCTTCCTTGTTTTAAAGCCCTCAATTGGGTATCAGCAGTACTCTGCTTATTGGGGTCTTCATATAAACTAGCTAGTTGCGCTAGGAATAAAGGATAGGAGTTAAGGAGTGGGTCATCTTTCTCAAAGAGAGAGTCTGCCAAGAACCGGGGGTCACCCGTCAAATAGGAAATAGCGGTACAGACTTTGATTTGGTCGGTGGGATAGGTATGAGGTTTCAACAAGAAAAGCAATCGACATGCGTTTTTAAATTCACTAAATTTACTCCGATCACCAGTAAACACTAGAGGAGGGTTTATCTTAGGTTCACGGGGCTGGGCAGCAGAGAGCTGTGCAAGACGGCCAACCTGCTGTCTTAAAGCCTGATTTTCGTTTTTTACCTCTGTGAGAGCAAGTATAAATGCATCTACTTGTTGTTTTAGTTGCATTACTTGAGTGGACAATTCTGCTGAATCCATATTTTTTTTAAGGCTCGTTCAATCTGTAACGCTCATGCGTTTTTTGTTAGTGAATGGATTTGCAGCTGCAGAATTGTTACACTCAGTAGTCGTGTAGAGATTCTGTTGAACAACATATCCAACTCTCAGGACTTCATCACTGTGCACAGCCTGTTATGCAAAATACATACACTCGATATGATGTTCCTGGAGTGATAGAATATATGTTAGTATAGAGGTGAGAGACAGGCGAAAGTATGGTGAGCACTCAGTAATAGTATTCAGGAGAGTGGTAGGTGATGGTAGTATGCAGATAGGTTCTAGCAATCATGTATAGTACAGATGGTAGGGGACAGCAGATGAAGTATACAAGATAGAGTAACCTAGTGCAATGATAGATGATGGTAGTCCCAAGAGCTAACAATCTATGCAGATGATAGGAATAGCTTAGATAGTAATAGTCCTTGTAATATGCAGTAGATGATAGTGAAAGTATAGGTTAGGAAGGAATCCCCTGCGGGGTACTTATCACTAGATAGTTAGTAGTAGCAAGGTACAGTAGCAAGGAGTGATCCGGTAGCGAGATACGGGATCGGTAGCGAGGTTCCGGTTCAGTTCAGGCAAAGGGTAAAGCTAGAAGCTCCGGCAGCACAAGACAAGGTAAGGTGAACGTGCGGTTTGAACGAGCAATGAGTGAGAGCAAACCGGCGATTGAAATAGCCGCTCATAGCTCAAAGGTGTATGCGTTCCATTTGGATAGCAAGATGGGACGCAATGTTTAAGAGAGAAATGGAAATAAGGGTACCATAGGTACCAGAACATTACAGCTACAAGCCAGACGTAACCTGTCCACTATAACAAAGGCGTTACGTAATCACCAGATACAGCACAAGTGGAGGTACCCGGCGACACTTTTGGTGACCCATGATGGTTCTACCAACACGATCAGGACTCTTGATGATGGCCTGAAGTTGCTCCGAAGATGGAACATTCTCCCTCCAGATCCGGTAATTGTCCCGGACCATGCACCTCTAAGACCACTAGAAGCGGAATGGAATGTTACTTCCCGCAAGAGGTCCTCCTCCAGACCTTCCTCAAGTCATCCCAGCCCTAGCCGCTCCTGAACTCACAACTGATGTCTCAGGCCATGGAAGATGATTCTCCCTATGGCCCTTCCTTGTTCTAGTTGCGAATTCCTTCGCTCTCGAGCTGCTGAGACGGCTCCTTTTTTAGGCTCTGTCCTTTTTATTTTTTTTGTTTATTTTTGACCTGGTTATTTTCTCTACGTGTACTTACCTCAACACACCATGCCATGCAGCAGTACCAACAATGGGTGATCTCCTCTCTATCTTGGAACTGTCAGCATTGCAATGACCTTCAAGTTAGTGTCAATTAATGCCAATGGCCTAAATCACCCTGCCAAGAGACGTTCGCTGTGGAAGGAAGCCACCTCTCGCCAAGCAGATGTGCTAGCAGTGCAAGAAACCCATTTTGATATCAACGCAACACCTCGATACGGACATAAGGCATACTCACAAGTTATTTTGCCGTCCAGCACCGAAAAGAAGAGGGGGGTCATGTTCGCCTTCAAGGACTCTCTGTCGTTGAGGATACATAACTCGGTCTTAGACCCTAATGGCAGGTACATCATTTTAACCTGTGACATCAACGAACTGCCGATGACCCTAGTGAATGTATATGCACCAAATACCCACCAGATCCGATTTCTTCGCAGGGTCCTCAAGCAAGTATCTAACATGCTGTATGGTCATTTACTCATGTGTGGGGACTTTAATGCTGTTGTTGACCCCGGGTTGAACTCTTCGGCGTCCCCCCGGAGTCGACAGCAGTCACTGGGAAATGTTCTGCATGAGGAAAAATTGTATGATGTGTGGAGGTGCCAGCATTCTATGGAGAGAGATTATTCTTTTTTTCTGCTAGACATAATTCATACTCTCGCCTAGACATGTTTTTTGCAGACCTATTTTTGCTAGAAAAAGCATCCTCCTCTGTGGTTGGCGACATATTATGGTCGGATCATGCCCCGGTGGAACTAACCATAGAGGAGGCTGAGAAGTGTACCAACTCCTATATCTGGAGATGCGATATACGTATGCTACAAGACGAGGAATGTAAAGTACATATTGCTAAACAACTGCAGGAGTTCCGAAGTGTAAATTACTCCTCTGTCTCTGACCCGTGGGTGCTGTGGGGCGCACAAAAAGCCTTCCTGAGGGGGGTGTGCATCCAGCAGCAGGCACGGCTTCGGAGACGGAGGAAGGATAAAATGTCACAACTGATACATCAGATCCAGACCTTAGATAGTGCAAACAAATTAGACCCTGATCCATCTAAATCCCACTCCATTGCTAAGCTGCGGCAAGAACTACGTCTCTTGCTATTGGAAACCTCCAACAGACACCTCCAGTATCTAAAGCAAAAGCATTATCATCAAGCCAACAAAGCTGGCAAATTCCTAGCCTCCCAGGTTAAACGCAAGCAAGCCAAAGCTAGAATTCCCTATCTAATTAATGCCAGATCTGCCTCAAAAGTGACACACCCACAAGCTATAGCTGATGAATTTGCTGACTTTTACAGCTCCCTTTACAATCTAAAAGATAACCCCTCTGAATTACATCCATCGGCGGAAAACATTGACCGTTTTCTCCCTAAAGTATCCCTTCCCTCACTGTCAGCCTCCCAGCTGCAAACGCTTAACTCTCCAATCACCACCCCTGAAATCCTGTCTAATACGTCATAACGTCCTTGCCGAAAGGCAAATCGCCCGGACCAGATGGTTTTTCAAACGAGTTCTATCAACTCTTTGCCCCTCACTTGACCACCACCATGACGGCAGTGTACAACAAAGCTATGGAAGTAGCTGCTTTCCCCCAAGATATTCTCTGTGCACACATCGTTACATTACCCAAACCTGGAAAGGACTCCAACACGCCAGCCAACTTCCGCCCCATATCCCTCCTAAATTCGGACGCGAAGATTTAAGCACGGATTCTATCTAAACGTATCCAAACATTTCTCCCTGAACTCATTCATAGAGACCAAATGGGATTTACCCCAGGTAGGCAGACGTCCGACGCCACCAGGAGATTGCTAGGAATAATGCATCAAGCACAATCTTCTAAAACCCCATCCGTACTGTTTACTGTTTGACAGGGTCCATTGGGGCTACATGGAAGCCACCCTGCAAAAGTTTGGGTTCTCAGGTCCCATTTTGTCCCCCATTATGGCTCTATATTCACATCCCACAGCACAAGTCTACACGTCAGGTATATTGTCGAAACCGTTCGCAATCACAAATGGTACACGTCAGGGCTGCCCTCTATCACCCACGATATTTAACTTGGTCATTGAGCCGCTAGCGGAAACAATTAGATCCCATTCCCTCATCACCGGATTTAAATTGCCATCCTATCACCACAAAATTAATTTATTTGCCGATGATGTAATTATGATGCTTACACACCCAGAACGATCCCTTCCGGCTGCATATGCCATACTACAAGAGTACAGTACGGTTTCTTTTTACAAACTTAATACGTCTAAATCTACGATTCTTAACCTAGGAGTCCCCCTCAAAATCCAGACCAACCTCCAACAAATGATCCCGATACCATGGTCTTCTACGTCCATTCACTACCTAGGCATAGATCTACCAGCTGATCCCCTCAAGTTGCTCCCCATTAATATTAGCAGACTACTGGCCAAAATTACTGCAACAATCTCCACGATGCGCAACTCATTTTTCTCATGGAGCGGCAGGGTTGCGGCCTATAAGATGTTTATTTTACCCCAAATTTTGTATCTTTTTAGGGCACTCCCCATCCCTTTCCCGATAACCCACATTACCAAATTTTCCAAACAAATGTCTTCCTACATATGGGCAGGGAAAAGGCCGCGTTGCGCTTTTTCGATCCTGACCAAGAAAAAACAATTTGGGGGGGGCGGCGGTTCCTGACCTCCACTCCTACTACAAAGCCTCCATCCTCGCTCAAACGAGACAATGGTTTCAAACCAAAGAAGAACCTATGTGGGTGACTCTGGAAAGGGATGTAGCTCCGACGAAAGACTTGAGCACCTTATTCTGGAGTGACAAATGGAAGGAATGGAACCTCACGGTTCTCCCTCCTACTATGCAAGCAACATTGAGAGTGTGGCGCACTCCCTATACATTAAAGATGTTTCTACGATCTGCCCACTGCCCCTATCTGTGCTCCGGCCCTACCTACCAGATTTGCCAGTTAGTCAATTGGCGAAGTGGAAAACAACGCATATTAACTCCTTTTATCACACTGACACTCCCATATCTATAGCCGACATGATCACCAAGAATAACATACCATATCACCTACATTTGCATGTCATGCGCATATCCCATTTCCTACGATCTCATCCTCACAGACCTATCTTAGTAGATAGTAGGTTGTGGGACTTGTTCACTGCTGAATCCTCAAGCCCACCCAAACTTTCCCATTACTACGATCTACTGTTGGACAACACCACGTTTTACAAATCCGCTCACATGTTTAAGTGGGAAGGGGATCTGGGTACCACATTCCCCATCTCGCAGTGGCGCGCAGCCTTGGCCGCGATCTATAAATTCTCGCATTGTGCAAACCACTGGGAGATGACGCTGAAGATCATTAAAAGGTGGTACTACACCCCGTAACGGCTAGCCGGATTCTCACAATCCTATTCCCAATTGTGTTGGCGGGACTGTTCACAAGTAGGAACCCTGCCACACATCCTCTGGTCATGCCCATCTCTCAAAAGTTATTGGACTTGAGTATTCCAGTTTATATCCACTCATACCGGGTGCCTCCTTAAACCCTCCCCAGAGTTAGCTGTGCTCCATCTGGGAATTGACAAACTACCGACACTGTACAGGCCCTGGGTAACTCACGTCCTACTGGCAGCTCGTACGATAATCCTGAGAAAGTGGAGATCAGCAGAGGCTCTTAACCTGTCTGACATGGTCCAATTACTTAAAGCTAACTACCAGTTTGAGAAAGCACTAGCAGTCAACAGGATGAAGTTACAATCCTTCAACTCCCATTGGGATTTCTGGGCCACCACGGTGAAATGATGATGTTTCTTATTATCACTGCATGTTATCATTGAAGTTATTGTTTGAAACTGTTTAGATGGAATCACCAAGCATTAATCACAATGTTGAGGAATGTACACCTGTATGTATATCTGTACTATTATTACTTACATTGTTTTTTTTTTCTTTATCTGTTATGTTTAAAACCTCAATAAAGAATATTTGCAAAAAAAAAAAAAAAAATGTAATGTTTGGGGGTTCTAAGTAATTTTCTAGCAAAATAAAAATGATTTTAACTTGTAAACAACAAGTGTCAGAAAAAGGCTCGGTCCAGAAGTGGTTAAGAGACATGGTTAAAGAAAACCCAGGCTTCCTAGTGCTTATAAAATAGTCTTTGATTGCTGTGCCACAAGCAAGAGTCTCTACACACATTTAAACCTTAGCGCAATCAGTTAAAAAAAAAAAAAAAGAAAGACTCTTCTATTACATATGATGTTGTGCACAGTGAAAATAAACAGAGTTAGTAATTTGTTTGAGCCTACCTTAAAGAAGAATGGCATTAAAATAGTCAGGAAGTGCTAAGTAACCAGAAACTGTTAAGACAATGAACACTTTGGAGAGAAGTATTTAATGTGTTATATACAGTAGTGTATACAATGCAGGAGTCTGTAAGGCAGAATGCAGGCATTGGGGGTGTGCAGTGCAGAGTGCAAGGGTCAGAAGTACATAGCACACAGAGTGCTGCTATCAGTGACAGGTTTAGGCGTACATAACACAAAGAGAGCAGGGTCAGGAATGTGCAATGCATGGATCAAGAGTGCAAAATATAAGAAGATAAGGAGTTAGGGTTGTATAATGAACAGTGTAGGGGAAATAAGAGTGCAACAAGCCCCCCCCCCCCCCCCGACCAGAAAGCGATACTCCTCCTCACTTTACCCTTTCAGAAAAATCCCCACTCCCCCCTCCAAAAAAAGAATCCAGCAGTAATCTGCATGCCTACCCTCCTAGCACAAATCTTTTGCTCCCACCCCAATCCCCCCCCCCCAGCACAAATCCTCTTCCTCTCCCTCCCACAAAAAATCCTACTCCACCTCCCAAATCCTCCCTTCCTGGCACAAATACCCCCCCCAGTCCCCACTCCCAACACAAATTCCTTCCACCCTAAATATTCCTTTTAGTAAAAATCATCTTCCACTCGAATCCCCCCAACATAAATCCTCCCTACTCAGCCCCCCTTCCCAAAACAAATCCTTCTTCCCCCAAATTCCTCCTCCCAGCACAACCTTCCCCCCTTTCCAGCACTAGTTAGTCTTCTAAAACCCCCCCAAATCACCCCTCCCAGCACAAGAGCCCCCCCATCCTGGTACAGATCATTTCCCCCAATCACCCTCTTCAATTCCTCTCCCAGCACAAATCCTACTTCCCCCAATATTTCAGCCCAGCAAAAATCCCCCCTCCCCCGCCTCCAAGTTCCTCCTCCCAAAATTTCTCTCCCCCTGCTCTAGCACAAACCCCCCTTCCCTGAATATTGCCTCCCAACATAAATTTCTAGCACAAATTTACCCCTCCCCCCTTCCTAAATCTTGTTTCTAGTACAAATGTTCTTCGCTCCCCAAATTCCCCCTCCCAGCGCAAATTATCTCCCCTGCCAAATTTCCACACAGGCAGCATATATCCTTTCTGCACAAATGTGTTATCTGTTCTCACCAGGTCACTGTGTACCCCCAGCGTAATCCCCCATTACAAATCTCCCATCTCCATTACAGAACAGCACGGCCAAGGGGATGTCCCTCCTCCTGTTGTGGATGATAACATCAGAGTGGAGGAGGAGCTTCCCTCTGCTCTGATGTGTATTAGTATGACAGGCAGCTGGCATCTCTATTAGAAAAAAATTAAATGTTTCACATATGCACAGGGAAAGATATCACTTTCTCCATCTGAGCTTACCTTAAAAAGGAGTTCCACCTGGGGGAAAACAAATTCAAAGTCAGCAACTACAAATACTGTAGCTGCTGACTTTTAATGTATAGACACTTACCTGTCCAGGGATTTTCAGATCGACTGTCAGGTGCTGCCGCCGCCATTTTTCATAGAGGAAACCGGCAGTGAAGCCTTTCGGCTTCACAGCCGGTTCCCTACTATGCATGCGCTAAGCGTGCTGCGCTTTCCTATTGGCCCAGCGGTGGAGGAAGGAGGAGGGGGCCGAACTTCCGAGGGAAGGGTACCTGTCAAAAACAGATACCTGTTCCCCCCCCTTCTTCCTGAAAGGTGCCAAATGTGTCACCGGAGGGGGGCAGATCAGTGGAAGTTCCACTTTTGGGTGTAACTTAGCTTTAAAGATGAGCTTCAATTAATACTTTGGCCAGGACTATGTATTGTACTATAAAAATTGTATGTACATGTACAATGTTTATAATAAACAGGTCAGGAGGAAGTAACATAGAAAATAATATATAGAGTGCAGCAGTCATGATGCACCCCCCTGTTCATATCAGATTCTCCCCTTCTTTTATGAATCCCTATCAGCGTCCCCCCCCTTACATCAGAGTCCCCCCTTTACATTAGGCTCCCCAGAGTCCCCTCATACATTAGGGTCCCTAGAATCACCCCCTAATATTAGGGTTAGCTTGAGAGTTACCTCCTTTACCTCTGGATCCCCAGAGTCATCCCTCTTACATCATGGTCCCCAGAGTCCCCTTCCTTAAATAAAAGTCCCCAATTCTCTACCTTAAAGCAGGGTTCACAGTCACCCTATTTACATCATAGTCCCCACAGTCCCTACTCCTCCCTTTTCATCTGTGTCTTCTGAGTCCCTCCTTACATCAGGGTCCCTAGCCTCCACCCTTTACATCAAGGTCCCCGAAGCACCCCTCCTTACATCAGGGTTTCCAGGGTCACCCCTTTACATTAGAGTACCCAGAATTAGCCCCTTACATCAGGGTCTCTTGAGCCACCCCCTCTTACACTAGGGTCCCCAGAGCCACCCCATTTACATCAGGGTCCCTAGAGTCACCCTCTTTTACAGCAGGATCACCAGAGCCATCTCCTCTTTACATCAGGGTGTCCAGAGTCACTCTCCTTACATCAGGGTCCCCAAGGTCACCCCTCTTAATCAGGATCCCTAGAGCTACCACCTTACATCAGGGTTCCCAGAACCACCCCCCCATATCAGAGTGTTCGCCTTTACATCAAGGTGCCCTCCTTACACCAGGGTCCCCAGAGCCAACCCCCCCCCCATATCAGAGTGTCCGCCCTTACATCAGGGTCCCCTCCTTACACCAGGGTCCCCAGAGCCACCCCCTTTACATCAGGGTCCCCAGAGTCACCCCCCCATACCAGAGTTCCCAGAGTCCCCCCTCTTTACATCAGGGTCCCAAAATCACCCATTTACAATCAGAGTCCCCAGAGGTATCCTCCTTACACAAGGGTCCCCAGAGCTACCCCCTACATAAGGTTATCCCTCTTAAATCAGGGTCCCCAGAGCCACCCCCTTACATCAGGGTCTTCAGAGTCACTAAACTTACATCAGTGACCCCAGAGAACCCACTTACATAATGGTTCCCAGAGTCACTCCCTTAAATCAGAGTCCCCAGAGATTCCCTAGTTACATCAGTGTTGCCAGAGCCCCCCTCCCCTTACATCCAGGTCCCCCAAGCTCCTTACATCAGGGTCCCAAGAGCTGCCCCCTTACATCAGGGTCCCCAGACTCCCTCACTTACATTGAAGTCCCCCACTTACATTAGGGTTGCCAGGGTCCTGAGAGCTCCCCTCTTTTCATCAGGGTCCCCAGAGTTACTATCCTTACATTAGGGTCCCCAGAGATACTGTACCTCTCTTACACCAGGGTTCCTAGAGCTACCCCTCATGCATCAGGGCCCCCAGAGATACCTCCCTTACACCAGAGTCCCCAGAGCTACTCCCCGTACATCAAGGTCCCCTTCTTACATTAGGGTCCCCAGAGCCACCCCCCTTAAATCAGAGTTTCCAAGAGACCCCCCATCTCCTTACAGCAGGGCCCCCAGCTGAAATCTCAAGACTGTCCCACAGAATCTGGGATTGCTTGCAGATATGGATACATATGTCTGAATCATTGGTGTTGATTTACTAAAGGCAAATACAGTAGTTGTTAACTTTACCAGGGGATGTTACCCAGATCTTAGTGAATGAGGTGAACTGACTTCCATTATCCAATCAAGTGCAAGCAGCACTGTCCTTTTTTTCTCCATGCACATGATTGGTTATTCTTTGCAAAGTGAATTTTTTCAGCATTCACCGAGCTTTGGGGAAAATTCTTTTAAACCATGCAATTTCTGTAGTAAATCAACCTCATATTGTCAAATCCAAGTTCAGAATCAGTTTTATGATATAAAATTATGTCCCAAACAAACAATTTAAGAGTTCAGGGGTTAAATTTTAAATATTTATAGGAAAGTCACTGTGACCAAGCAAAATGACTAGAAGAGCATTTGGCCATCTTGTTCTTGCAAGCATCAAATTGATGCCTATTGTGTGTTAACAATAGAAGTTGTCACTAGTATTTACATACAGCAAAGACTGTGACGGCCTATCAAGCACACAGACTCAATGCTTCACCAGTGATGTTATTGTTTAATAAAGCTATATATTGTCTTAATAAGAAGTGTTTTATTTTCAGTTATTAGAAACACATCTTATGATTTTTGATACATCGTCTGACGTGTTAATTCGTCCTTGATATTTTTAAAACATTAACGATTTCCAAATTTTTGATAAAGACTTGATCCCATCACCAACAGTATTCTAGTGTAATTATTATCTGACTGTTTAGATCCAATGGTCATTGCAGCAGGGGGCTTTACCTTTAGAAACCATATTTTGGGTTAGGAATACATGCTGCATTCTCTGAAATTGGGCTCTCCCATACAAGGCTAGGCAAAAGACTTACTATTCAGGCTAAAGCGAGTACTAGTGATTAAATAGTGGCAAGGGATAGAGCAGAAGCATGGCTACTTTAGTCAACTGTTTGTACTGGGAAGTTCATTAAGCATCAGAGCAGAAATTAAAAGTCGTATTTGCAGTTCCACGGGATAGGAGAAGTTTCACAGGCTAGAAGAAGTGAAGCAGGGCACACTCAAATCCACAAAGACAACTAAACCACAGAAAGTACAAGTTGTACAAGTACAACTGGTAAACAATGTGGCACAGGTGACAGCAAGTTCCAAATTCTGGTGAAAAAAAAGAGAGACCAATGAACCAGAAGTCAAAGCCAAGAAAAAAGTAAACACATAAATGTATGTGGTAGGTTATTTTGCACACACTATAGTCCTTTTTGTCAATACAGCACAGGCAATGCTCAATGAGTCAAGTGGGGCTACTTCTGTTGTTCCAGTTCCTGTTGTATACTATTATCTCTTCTTTATAGCATTTGTAGCACCCTCCTATGTAGGTGCTAGGAAAAGGCATATATTGGCCCTGTCTGCTTATCAGGGGGGCTGGGTTTGTTAGTTGTGCTGTCACATGCCTCCAGGTGTGGCCTGTTGAGTAGAGGTGTACCGAACTGTTCGCCGGCGGACAGTTCCCGGCGAACTTAGCATGTTCGCGTTTGCCGCTGCGGGCGAACATATGCGATGTTCGGTCCGCCCCCTATAATACATCATTGAGGCAAACTTTGACCCTGAACTTTACAGTCAGCAGGCACATTTCCAGCCAATCAGCATACCTCTCTCCCACACCCTCCCACCTGTCAGTGTTCCTGGTCTTGCTAGTCAGTGTTCTTGGTCCACTACTGCTGTAAGGACAGCATCCTATTCCTGACAGCACCCCAAAAAGCCCTTCTAAGGGCTGGTATTTGTGTAATTTTTATATATATATATATATATATATAGTGTCCCCAAAAGCCCTTTTAAGGGCTGGTAATTGAATTTTGTCTTTTTATATATATATATATATATATATATATATATATATATCTAGTGTCCCCAAAAGCCCTTTTAAGGGCTGGTAATTGAGGATTTTTTTTATTTATATATATATATATATATATATATATATATATATAGTGTCCCCAAAAGCCCTTTTAAGGGCTGGTAATTGAGTTTTTTCTTTATATATATATATATATCTATCTAGTGTCCCCAAAAGCCCTTTTAAGGGCTGGTAATTGAGTTTTTTCTTTTTATATATATATATATATATATATATATATATATATATATATATATATATATATATCTATTGTACACTGCAGTTGCCTGCCCGCTGTGTGTGAGAGGCCACAGACCCACCACAGACTGTACTGTGTGCACACCACACTCATTTCGGGTGGCACAGGCACAGTACCGTGCATTTTTGCAGTGAGTGCTGTGTCAGGTCCACAGAGTGTACTGTACCCACTGCAGTGCACTGCCCACCACTGATATATATACGGTGGCACAGCATCTTGTTGCAAATTAAAAAAAATATATATATATTTTTTATTATTGCAGTTGCCTGGGCTGCCAGTGACTGTCAGGTCCACAGAGTGTACTGTGCCCACTGTAGTGTCACTGCGTGCCCACCCACCACTGATATATATACGGTGGCACAGCAGCTTGCAAAGTAAAAATATATATATTTTTTTTATAATTGCAGTTGCCTGGGTGCCAGTGACTGTCAGGTCCACAGAGTGTACTGTGCCCACTGCAGTGCCACTGCGTGCCCACCCACCACTGATATATACGGTGGCACAGCAGCTTGCAAATTAAAAATACATATATTTTTTTATAATTGCAGTTGTCTGGGCTGCCAGTGACTGTCAGGTCCACAGAGAGTGTACTGTGCCACTGCCCACCCACCACTGATATATACGGTGGCACAGCAGCTTGCAAAGTAAAAAAATATATATATTTTTTTTTATAATTGCAGTTGCCTGGGTGCCAGTGACTGTCAGGTCCACAGAGAGTGTACTGTGCCACTGCCCACCCACCACTGATATATACGGTCGCACAGCAGCTTGCAAATTAAAAATATACATATTTTTTTATAATTGCAGTTGCCTGGGCTGCCAGTGACTGTCAGGTCCACAGAGAGTGTACTGTGCCACTGCCCACCCACCACTGATATATACGGTGGCACAGCAGCTTGCAAATTAAAAATATATATATTTTTTTATAATTGCAGTTGCCTGGGCTGCCAGTGACTGTCAGGTCCACAGAGAGTGTACTGTGCCACTGCCCACCCACCACTGATATATACGGTGGCACAGCAGCTTGCAAGTTAAAAATATATATATTTTTTTATAATTGCAGTTGCCGTGACTGTCAGGTCCACAGAGAGTGTACTGTGCCACTGCCCACCCACCACTAATATATACGGTCGCACAGCAGCTTGCAAATTAAAAATATATATTTTTTTTTATAATTGCAGTTGCCTGGGCTTCCAGTGACTGTCAGAGAGTCTACTGTACCCACTGCCCAACACTCCTATAGGGTGGCACAGCACCTTGCACTCATAGTACAACACATTAAAAAAAAAAATGACAGGCAGAGGCAGGCCACCCCGCAAGGGCCGTCGTGGTCGTGGTGCTGTGATTTCCTTAGGCCCTAGAATAATGCCCAGTGTTCAGAGGCCACCACAGACCCTGAACTCAAAAAATTCTGAGGACATAGTTGACTGGCTTACACAGGACACCCAATCGTCTACAGCTTCCGCTCGGAACCTTAATGCACCATCCTCCTCCAGCTCAGCTGCTTCGGGCACCTCTCAATTTACCACTCGCCAGCCCGCCGGTACCACCACCAACACTAGCACCACAGCCGCTTCACTTGATCCGTCAGAGAAGTTATTTTCACATCAGTTGGAAGAAATAAGTGATGCGCAACTATTAGTGCCAGAGGATGTAGATAACGGGGATATGTCTCAGTCAGGCAGCATTATACACATGGATGTACATTGTGATGATGATGATGATGTTGTACCTGCTGCTGCTGCCTTTGCTGAGTTGTCAAGTGAAGCGGCTGATGATGACGATGTGTCTGTGGATGTCACCTGGGTGCCTGCTCGAAGAGCAGAAGAAGAGGGGGAAAGTTCAGATGGGGAGACAGAGAGGAGGAGGAGGAGACGAGTTGGAAGCAGGGGGAGGAGGTCATCGCAAGGAGCTAGTGGCGCAGTCAGACAGCATGTAGATTCGGCACCGGGGGTCAGCCAGACAGCACGCCAATCAACACAAGCTGTTGCCACCACCAGAATGTCGTCCTTGCAAAGCTCAGCAGTGTGGCATTTTTTTTGTGTGTCTGCGATGCCATTTGTAACCTGTGCCAAAAGAAACTGAGTCGTGGGAAGTCCAACACCCACCTAGGTACAACTGCTTTGCGAAGGCACATGATCTCACATCACAAACGCCTATGGGATCAACACATGAGTAAAAGCAGCACACAAACTGAAAGCCACCATCCTCCTCCTGGTCCAGCATCTTCAGCCACGTCAACCACTGCTGTCCTCCATGCCCCCTATCAACAACCCGCCCCTCCGCCTCTCACCTTCAGCAGTTCCTGCTCATCTGCCCACAGTCAGGTGTCTGTCAAGGAAATGTTTGAGTGTAAGAAGCCAATCTCACAGAGTCACCCCCTTGCCCGGCGTCTGACAGCTGGCTTGTCGGAACTCTTAGCCCGCCAGCTTTTACCATACAAGCTGGTGGAGTCTGAGGCCTTCAAAAAATTTGTCGCTATTGGGACACCGCAGTGGAAGGTACCCGGCCGAAATTATTTTTCACAAAAGGCAATCCCCAACCTGTACTCTATTGTGGAAAATGAAATCATGTCACGTCTGGCACACAGTGTTGGGGCAAGGGTCCATCTGACCACTGATAGCTGGTCTGCAAAGCACGGTCAGGGCAGGTATATCACTTACACTGCGCATTGGGTAAACCTGCTGGCGGCTGCCAAGCATGGAATGCGTGGCTCTGCTGCAGAGGAGTTTAGACACAGCCACGACTTGCAGGCAGGCCTGCTGCCACCTCCTCTACTCCTCCTACTCCATCCTCTTTGCTAACCTCCTCGGCTGAGTCCTCTTCTGCTGTTGCGTCTTGCTCCACACCAACTGCACCCCCCCCAGCTCCCCAGGGGCTATTCCACATGCCGGATACGACAGTGTCACGCTGTCTTGGGGTTGACTTGCCTGAAAGCAGAGAGTCACACCGGACCAGCACTACTGTCTGCCCTGAACGCACAGGTGGATCAGTGGCTGACCCCGCACCAACTGGAGATCGACAAAGTGGTGTGTGACAACGGAAGCAATTTGTTGGCGGTATTGAATTTGGGCAAGTTGACACATGTGCCGTGCATGGCACATGTGTTGAATCTGATTGTACAACGCTTTGTGCAGAAGTACCCAGGCTTACAGGACGTCCTCAAGCAGGCCAGGAAGGTGTGTGGCCATTTCAGGCGTTCCTACACGGCCATGGCGCACTTTGCAGATATTCAGCGGCGAAACAACATGCCAGTGAGGCGCTTGATTTGCGACAGCCCGACACGTTGGAATTCAACACTGCTAATGTTCGACCGCCTGCTCCAACAAGAAAAAGCGGTCAACGAGTATTTGTATGACCGGGGTGCTAGGACAGCCTCTGCGGAGCAGGGTATTTTTTTGCCACGTTACTGGACGCTCATGCGCAATGCCTGTAGGCTCATGCGTCCTTTTGAGGAGGTGACAAACCTAGTCAGTCGCACCGAAGGCACCATCAGCGATACCATCCCATATGTTTTCTTCCTGGAGCGTGCCCTGCGAAGAGTGCTGGATCAGGCCGTAGATGAGCGTGAAGAGGAAGAGTTGTGGTCACCATCACCACCAGAAACAGCCTTACCATCGCTTGCTGGACCTGCGGCAACACTGGAAGAGGAGTCTGAGGAAGAGGAATCAGAGGAGGAATGTGGCTTTGAGGAGGAGGAACACCAACCACAGCAGGCATCCCAGGGTGCTCGTTGTCACCTATCTGGTACCCGTGGTGTTGTACGTGGCTGGGGGGAAGAACACACCTTCAATGACATCAGTGAGGACGAGGAATTGGACATGAGTAGCTCGGCATCCAACCTTGTGCAAATGGGGTCTTTCATGCTGCCTGTTGAGGGACCCTCGTATAAAAAGGCTGAAGGAGAACGACCTGTACTGGGTGGCCACGCTACTAGACCCCCGGTATAAGCAGAAAGTCTCTGATATGTTACCCAATTACCGGCAGTCGGAAAGGATGCAGCAGCTACAAAATAAGTTGAAAAGTATGCTTTACACAGCATATAAGGGTGATGTCACAGCACAACGGGAATCCAACAGGGGAAGAGGTGAAAGTAATCCTCCTCCTACCACCACAACCACGCCGGCAAGGACAGGACGCTTTACAGACGCCTTGTTGATGGAGGACATGTGGAGCTTTTTTAGTCCTACGCATCGCCACAGCCCTTCGGGGTCCACCCTCAGAGAACGACTCGACCGACAGGTAGCAGACTACCTTGCCTTAACTGCAGATATCGACACTCTGAGGAGCGATGAACCCCTTGACTACTGGGTGTGCAGGCTTGACCTGTGGCCTGAGCTATCCCAATTTGCCATTGAACTTCTGGCCTGCCCCGCTTCAAGTGTGCTGTCAGAAAGGACCTTCAGCGCAGCAGGAGGTATTGTCACTGAGAAGAGAAGTTGCCTAGGTCAAAAAAGTCTTAATTACCTCACGTTTATTAAGATGAATGAGGCATGGATCCCGAAGGGACTAACAGTGGGGGATGCATTTGACTAAAAAAGGCCTGGTGATGACTGAGATGCCTTGGGCTAAAAATGGTCCACACGCTGCTGTATTTAATCATTCTCTGCATGTCGGATGACTTACGTGACGTCTCCGCCACCAACTACGGTTCAAGCCGCAATGTTTTAGTACAGTTTCTGCCTTGAAAACCTCAATTTTTCAGGCCGCTGCTAAAGCAACAATACCTACCTTTTCATGCATGTGTACATGCCTAATTTTTCTGGCCTCTAGTGCTACACTGCGGCTGCAAAAAAAACAAAAAACCAAAAAAAAAGGCACATACATGTGTCAATTCCCCTTTGTGATCGTTACCTTGTCGTGGTGAAGGGGCTTGCGTATCACAATGAAGCGATCACCTCTAGGAGTGTGTTGGCACACCCCAGATGATAAGGTCGTTGTTTCATTGTGAACAGACCAAAAGCGATCCGCGGGATAATTTTTCATAGAAAAAACATTCATTTTCTTTCATTCTTTCTGCGGAGCTGGGTATTTTTTGGCCGCGTTACTGAATGCTTATGAACAATGGCTGTAGGCTCATGCGTCCTTTTACGGAGGTGACAAACCTGGTGGTCAGTCAAACCCAAGGCAACATCATCGACCTCATCCCATATGCGTTTTTTCTGGAGCGTGCCCTGCGAAGAGTACTGGATCAGGCTGTAGATGAGCATGAAGAGGAAGAGTTGTGGTCCCCTTCACCACCAGAAGCAGCCTTGTCGTTGTCAATTGCTGGACCTGTGGCAAAGCAGAGAGAGGAGTCTGAAGAAGAGAAGTCAGAGGAGGAAGGTGGCTTTGAGGAGGTGGAATACCATCCACAGCAGGCGTCCCAGGGGGCTTGTTGTCACCTTTCGGGGACCCTTGGTGTTGTACGTGGCTGGGTGGAGGAAGAGACCTTCAATGATGTCAGTGAGGACAAGGAACGGGACATGGCTATTTTGGTATCCAACTTGTGCAAATGGGGAG
The DNA here is from genome assembly GCF_965119305.1 of Pelophylax lessonae. Classification (NCBI taxonomy): domain Eukaryota; kingdom Metazoa; phylum Chordata; class Amphibia; order Anura; family Ranidae; genus Pelophylax; species Pelophylax lessonae. The sequence goes on along the minus strand of NC_138777.1, from coordinate 81,946,029 downwards.
TTTGCGGTTGTGCAAATGGACTGACTGACTGACTGTTAAACGGGGAGTTTGGTCTGTCAGAGTTTGGTCTGTCACTGTGAAGCGGGCATAACCCTTACACTACTTGACCGATACAACATCATACCTGATCGTATTCACACACTGGATGTTTTAAAGCACGTTATTCCAAACAATTTAGGAATGTTAGGTGATTTCTGCCCTTTATGGATCAAAACCCGACTCTGCGTCAACTACGTAATTTTCCATGGGAGTTTTGCCATGGATCCCCCTCCGGCATGCCACAGACCAGGTGTTAGTCCCCTTGAAACAACTTTTCCATCACTATTGTGGCCAGAAAGAGTCCCTGTGTGTTTTAAAATTCGCCTGCCTATTGAAGTCTATGGCGGTTCGCCCGGTTCGCGAACATTTGCCAATGTTCGCGTTCGCCGTTCGCGAACGGCGAAATTTAGGTTTGCGACATCACTACTGTTGAGTCTGGGAGTCTCCCCACTTTATCCAATGAGGGATCTTGTTGGACAGTGGAGGAAACCTAGCCAATAGCACACCAGGGTTTATTACTGTTCCAGTGGGTGGGGGTTTGCCGCAGTGCACCCTGGAATTGGAAATAAATCTGTGGGGAGCATGTGACAGAGCGTCTTTTGGCGGGAGCATCAGTCTCAGGAGGAGGTGATGGCTGTTTCTCCTCCTGTAAATGTGAGAAAGTGGTCCAGGCAGTCAGCCTAGGGACTGGAGGTTGAGCTGGGCTGCAGGGGATACAGAGTTGCTGACCGAGTGGAACTGCTGGGCAGAGATCTTCAGGAAAAACAGTGCCGTGAGTACTGGAGATCTGCCCAGGGGTCTGCCTAGGAGAGGGGACCACTCCAGAGGGGTCAAAGGGGATCCAGGAGCCAGCTAACCAGGAGTGCACAGTAAAGGGGGTGCCAAGTAGTAAAGCCCTGAAGTTTGGGGAGTAAAAGGGGGCGCCAGGAAGGGCCCTGAAATGTTCAGCAGTACAGTCTGCACTACAAGTCAGCTACCTCAGGAAAGAGAACCTTAGGGATAGTGATGGACGAACATCGGTCGGGGCAGTTCGCAAACATCAGCCACAAATTTTCTCAAAAGTCTGCGAACCGCAAGTTCGCGTTGGGCCCCATTGACTTTAATGGGAGGCGAACTTTAAAAACCTTTAGGTCATATTTGCAGCCACAAAAGACTTACTAGCTGTGCACAAATAGTCCCAGCACATGGACAATGTCATAACAGAAGTATTGCAATTGGAAAAGTTGCCCTAAACATTTTTTTTTTTTTTTTACAGCAAAAAATTATTATTTTTTTTCATAAATCAGCCAGAACTGACAGCAGTCGGTAAATACATGTCAAATACATATAGGGTCCATTCACACATCTCTAAAATGGGTCCGCGTCCATTCCACAATTTGGCAGAACCTTTACAGACCCATTGATTTTCAATTCCAGTCTGAACAATTAGGCATTCACAGGATAAAGAAGTAAGTGTCGGCCATTTCAGGCCCCACAAATTAGCCTACATATGTTTACCTGACAGCTAAGAACGTAGTATTTGGTGGCTGGAGGTGCACTAGGCATTCACAGGATACAGAAGTAAGTGTCGGCCAGTATAAGCCCCAAAAATTAGCCCACATGGGTTTACCTGACAGCTAAGAACGTAGTATTCTGTGGCTGAAGGTTCATTAGGCATTCACAGGATACAGAAGTAAGTGTCGGCCTGTATAGGCCCCACAAATTAGCCAACATGGGTTTACCTGACAGCAAAGAACCTAGTATTTGGTGGCTGGAGGTGCACTAGGCATTCACAGGATACAGAAGTAAGTGTCGGCCAGTATAGGCCCCAAAAATAGACCACATGGGCTTACCTGACAGCTAAGAACGTAGTATTCTGTGGCTGAAGGTACATTAGGCATTCACAGGATACAGAAGTAAGTGTTGGCCATAAAAGGCCCCCAAAAATTAGCCCACATGGGTTTACCTGAGAGCTAAGAACGTAGTATTTGGTGGCTGAAGGTACATTAGGCATTCACAGGATACAAATGTAAGTGTCGGCCTGTATAGGCCACAAAAATTAGCCCACATGGGTTTACCTGACAGCTAAGAAGGTAGTATTTGGTGGCTGAAGGTACTTTAGGCATTCACAGGATACAGAAGTAAGTGTCGGCCAGTATTGGCCCCAAAAATTAGCCCACATGGGTTTACCTGACAGCTAAGAACGTAGTATTTGATGGCTGCAGGTACATTAGGCATTCACAGGATACAGAAGTAAGTGTTGGCCTGTATAGGCCCCAAAAATTAGCCCTCATGGGTTTACCTGACAGCTAAGAACGTAGTATTTGGAGGCTGAAGGTACATTAGGCATTCACAGGATACAGAAGTAAGTTTTGGCCTGCATAGGTCCCAAAAATTAGCCCACATGGGTTTACCTGACAGCTAAGAAGGTAGTATTTGGTGGCTGAAGGTACATTAGGCATTCACAGGATACAGAAGTAAGTTTTGGCCTGTATAGGCCCCAAAAATTAGCCCACATGGGTTTACCTGACAGCTAAGAATGTAGTATTTGATGGCTGGAGGTACATTAGGCATTCACAGGATACAGTAAATAAATATAAAATGACCACGCTAGGTCACACCCAGGACATATAAATTGTATGTAGCAAAAAGGCAGCCAGTACAAAAACAACGAGTCAAGAATACAAAATACAAAAGTACAGCGCCAATATAGACTCAAATGCTGGGAAATTTCACTGTGAGGAAAAGTCCAACAGATGCAAGTGATGATCCATAGTTGAAGATAAAAGTCCAACCACCAAGGAGTGGAATCAATGTAGCTGAAACATCAACACAGCGTGCACCAGAATGAAAAAGATGTCTGCTTACCGGAACCTCATGACCCCCTGTTAGGGTGGGTCAAATGAGCGTGTAGTAGAGATATCCAGAAAGGGGGGTCCTCTAGATTGAGGGAACCAATCCAACGAGATCACTCCAAAACTTGCAGGTTTCCGGTGCCCAGACACATCAGTGCAGCAGATGACAGCATTGATATACCATAACCTCAAAATGAAGAGGGAGACTCCAATGGCATAGTAAACTTAAATCTTTAATGAATAGGAAAATAATAAAATGGCAACTCACAATCCAAACAAGTTAATGTGCATGGAAATGGTAGGAAGCCTGGAGCAGCGTGTCGACATGCGGGCGTACCTGACGTTTCGTCCCACTCAGGACATTTTCAAAGGCAATGCCCGCACATGCCTGCACGCTATTTGTATGAAACATAACATAAGGACATCCCACGGGGTCCCGGAAGTCCGAAGCCACCGGAAGTACATCCGCCGGAAGTATCGTCATCGGCGGAGATACATCACTTCCGGTTCACGGCCCAACATGAAAGTCCGGAGCCACAGGAAGTACATCCGCCGGAAGTATCGTCATCGGCAGAGATAAATCACTTCTGGCTCACGGACCAACAAGGAAAAAGCTTGCGTTTCAACACCGCTCATCACAAAGGCCCCTCAATGCGGTCGCCAACTCAAGATTGCCCTCTAGTTGGACAAACCCTCCTGCCGGCATTCAGACTCCTCCCTGCGGCTTCCAATAACATCCAGTAACACTAAAGGACTCCAGAATAGCACAACCAAGCCATAATCTAACTACACAGCCATGGTTGCACAAACGAAGGGTAAACAGAAAAAAAACCCAATATAAGCCAAACATGATATAAGGATATAAACAATTGAAAGTTAAACCATTATGAGGAAACGGAAAAAAACTCATAATGGAACACATAATATGTTAAAAAAAATGTTGCCACTCTGTGTGCATTTTCCGCAACTGCGTGCAATCTTGCTGCCCTTGTGAGAGGCATGGGGGTACTATTAATTGTTAATGTCAGTGTGTTTGCTGCCACCAAATCACATGGTACTGCAGTATTATGTTTAGTGCGGTACGATTTGGAAAAATGGTGCTTTGCAGAGCGTTCCCATTCATTTGAATGAGTGATGGTCAGTGGGCAGTTGTGCATGCCAATGCGCCAGGGGATATAACTCCTGCTGCAGCCACAAAGCAAAGCATTACAGCTGCAGAATATGTACACCCTTGGCTGCTGCCTCTGCAGCTAAAGTGGGAGCCCTTGTCAAGGTGGTAAAATCCTGTGGTTGAGCCACAGCTTTACCACCCCTACAACCACTAGTGTGAAAAAGCCCTAAGTGTTATATTGCATATTTATGACATTTGAGATAAGATTTCCTTCTGATGTTAATTTATTCAAGCAATGCTGCCCTGCATACAGTAACTAGACTCAGCTTCTGTTTAATCATGCCTCTTTAAGCCACTCCCACTGTTAGACCATCATTTGCTACTATGTGCTCAACGTACTGCAGTACTTATTCTTCGGCTCTATCCTGGGTTCCTCAGGTCCTTCATAATCCTCTCTTTTAAGCTTTCTGTCTATTTTCAGTATATAGAAAACTAGATGTATTGGAAGTAATTTTTAAATTATTGTGTTGGGGTTTATATGTATCCCCATGACTCCAGCTTATGGCACAGCAATCAAAGCATATTTTATAGGTAGGAAGCCCAGGTTACATTTAACCATGTCCCTTAAGCCCCCCCCCCCCACTGTCATGTTTGGTCACACCCACTTTTGCCAAAGCGCACCTAATGCGCCACTGTTCACTATCTCGCTAAAATATCCCTCAATCTCACATTTACTTTCAATAGTTTTTTATTAATATTTTAAACAGAATAACAGAAGGAAAGTGTGCAGTCAATGAACATTTCACGTTGTACATTGGATTAACATTTACAGAACTTGAACAGGTAATGTGCTAGTTGGTTTCAAAAGATTATGTTACGAACAAGGTAATAGGAATTGCCGGACATGGTGGGTCACAGAAAGTGGGAATAGGAACACAGGGGTACATATGCAAATGGCATGGTAAGGGTACGGTTTCATCAGGTGGGTGATGTAAAGTAGTTGCTATGAGTCCAGATGTGCCAGTCTTTATGAAATTTGGCTCCACGGGAAACCGAGTAGGCATAGGCTTTTTCCAATGAGTATTGAAGATTGACCAGCCGAACCACTTCTAGATGGGATGGCGCTACTGGTTGTTTCCAGTATTTCCAGTATTTCGCGATTAGCGTTCTAGCTGCTATCAATACATGGAAATAGACCGTTCTCATAGTAGGGAGTATGGTTTCCAGCCCTAGTGAGAGAAGAGCCATGGCCGGGTTGGGTTTAATCCGTACACCAGTAAGGTTGGAAAGAATCTCAAATACCCTTCTCCAAAAACTTTTTAGTCCTTTGCAGGACCTGAAAATATGAATGATTGTGCCCAGGTGGTCACAGTTGCGCCAGCAGAGTGGGCTGTGGGTAGGGTAAATTTTAGATAGGCGGTACAGCATTAAGTACCAGCGAGAAAGGATTTTTTGTGTCTGTTCCCAATGGTTGACACATTGGGTAGTTTTATGAGAGGTGTGGATTGCTAATTTCCATTGTGCTTCGGAGAAGGATAGTTGAAGCTCCCCCTCCCATTTGACCATGTGTGAGGTTTTTTGAAACAAGGTTTTCTGACCAAGGAAATTGTAGAAGAGGGAGATTTAATCCCTTTAATCGGAGTAGATGGGTTAGTAAAGAACTTCCACATTGAGGCGGGGATTTGTATTTCGGGCGGGGGGGTATTTGTTCAAAAAACTGGAGATGCTGTTGTACGTATATATGGCTCGCGGGGGGAGTGCAAACTCTAGTTGGAGGTCTGCAAACGATTTAAGGGATTTATTCCGATAGAGCTGTGAGATTGTGAGAATGCCCGCAGAGACAAATTGAGTGGCTTGCATGTATGGAAGGAGAACATTCAAAATGGATAAAGGCAGAGGGAGAGGCAAAGTGAGCTTAGACTGCGATAGGTGGGTAATGAGAAGTCTCCAGGATTTCAGGGAGGCTTGGGTGGTAATAGGGAGGGTATGAAGGGTTAAGTGGTTACACACGTCTGCTAACAGCAGTAGGCTGAGGTCTTGCGAATGGGACAGCAAGGTTTCTATGGGGAGCCAGGGAAGGGAGTGTTGTTGGGCGAACCAGTGTTGGAGGGGTGCCAATCTAGATGCATGGTAGTAGTCTAGGATGTCGGGGAGTCCCAGGCCGCCGACTCGTTTATGTCGCACCATATGTGTATAGGCACATCTCGCCCTTTTTTTTTGCCAGACAAACGTGCGGAGGAGTTTAGAGAGGGAGTTGATATATTTTTTGTGATTTGTATCGGAAGCGTACGGAAAATGTATAATATTTTCGGTAGGTATACCATTTTAAAGGCGGCTATTCTACCGGTCCACGAAAGTTCAGATGTTTTAAGTTTGTTGACGTCTGTAGAGATGGAAGTTAAGAGAGGTTTTAAGTTAGAGGGCAGCAGACCAGAGGTTGGAAATGCCAGCTGAATTCCAAGGTATTGTAAGGATTGCTCGGTCCAAGTGTAAGGTAGTTGCGTTTGTAAGTGGAGGCGTGTGGAGGGGTGGATGTTCATATTAAGTATCACAGATTTGCTGAAATTAACCTTGTAGTAGGAGATGCAGCTGAATGCTTGGAGGACCTGGTGAGCCGCTGGGAGGGACACAATGGAATTCGTTAGGCTAGGTATCACGTCATCAGCAAACAGTGTGATGACGTGATGAGAATTTCCGAATTTGAAGCCTGAAACCAAAGGACTGGTTCAAAGTGATTCGGGTAAAGGCTCGATCAGTAGGTTGAAAATAAGGGGTGACAATGGGCAGCCCTGGTGTGTACTGTTTGTGATGGAGAATGATTTCGATGGCGTTCCAACCGATAGAACTTTAGCCGAAGGTGAGGAATACAGGGCTAAAATAGCATAAAGGATCGGGCCAGAGAACCCAAATCTTTGCAAGACTGCCCTCATATAGCCCCAATGGATTCGGTCAAACGCCTTCTCTGCATCTATGGAAAGAAGCAAAGAAGGCGTTTTCGTGCTCTCGGCATGGTGAATCAGGTTGATTACCCGTCTTGTAGCATCGGGTGCCTGCCTTCCCCTAACAAATCCCATTTTATCATCTACAAGCAGAGAGGACAAGATCAGTGCTAGCCAGTTAGCAATAAGTTTAGCGTATATTTTATCATCGTTATTTAAGAGCGAAATAGGCCTGAAATTGGCTGGTGTGGTGGGGGGCTTGCCAGGTTTAGGGAGAGTGGTTATATTTGATTGGAGCATTTCTTGCGGGAGGCTGCCCGTGGTGATTGCGCCAGAGAATACCTTTAAGAGGTGAGGAGAAAGTATTTCTTGAAGGGAGCGATAGTACTCATTGGTAATATCGTCGGGGCCTGGAGATTTATTTAGGGGAAGGGTTTTGAATGCTTTGATCAACTCTTGAGACGTGAAGGGACTATTTAGGTTCGACAGGGATTCAACGGAGAGAGTGGGCAAACGTAGACGTTGGAGGAATGCTTGAACATCTGTGTCTGTAGGTTGAGGGGAATCTTTGTCCGATTGTAGGTTGTATAGGGAGCTATAGTAGTCCGCAAGCGCATCTGCGATCTGTTTTGGGGATGTGTCAGTTTCAGGCCTGTATGTGGGTGTGTGACATAATCAATTTTGGTTTTGGCTCTTTTTGCTTTTAGCCTGGAGGCTAAGAATTTACCCGCCTTGTTGTGGGCAGAGTAGTATTGTAGGCGAAGGCGTGCCATCATTTTGTCATGGTTTTCAGTGAGGAGTCTACGAAGGTCTGAATGGAGAGAGGACAATTTGGAAGCGATTGAGGAGGAGGGGGTGCATTTATTAGTGTTGTCCAAAGATCGAGTTTCTGCGATAAGATCAGTAAGTTTGCTCTGGAATTTTTTCTTTAATCTAGAACCTATTTGTATAAGGATGCCTCTGGCGAATGCCTTGTGAGCATTCCACAGTGTGAAGGGGTTCGTTCTGGGTGTATCATTGGTGCAGAAGAATTATCGCAGTTGGGATTGTAGGGATTTAAGGGAGTCTGGATCGGAAAGGATAGAGTTGTTACATCGCCATATGAAGGCAGACGGTGATGTAGGTCTCGCGGATATGGACATGTGTATAGCGGCATGGTCTGACCACGTTATGGGGGAAATAGAGGTGTGGAGAACATGTGGAAGGGTTTGGGCATCTACTACACACATGACAGGTTGCCCTGTTGTGGCAATGTAGGTAAAGGGGTCTGGTGGCGGAGAGTAGGCCCAAGTAGTGCAGGGCGGATTATTATTGCTGCTCACCTCCATAGAAGACATCCGGGCTAGCTGTGGCCCGTCCTCCCTCCTGGGATGTGACTTGGCTGGGCTCTGGGTAGAAGGAGTGGAAGGAGAGGAATCCGCAGAGCTCGCAGGCCCCATCAGTGTGTGTCCTCCCGACTGCGCAGTGGAATTTGGCGTCGTGACGTCATTAACTTGCGACGCTGCCACTAGAGGGCACAGCTGTGGAGACGTGGATCGGGCACCTCCGCCATTTTGTTGTGGACCATAGGCTGCCGGTCGGAAGAATTCCGACAGTTTGCGGACCGGGGGTGCCGCGGATCGTTTCTTGGTCATCGCGGCAGGGTGCCAGGGATGTTCCCCCAAATGGATCCAGGCAGGTAGGGCGCGAGAGATCGCTGTGATGGGTCATAGGTGGTTGGAAAGCGTGCGCTGGAGCTCCTTGCTTAGGCGGCCATCTTGCTTGCGGTCGCCACGCCCCTCTTCAATCTCACATTTAAAAGTTTGGAGGTATGTGATTGTACTGATCATCTGTCTACTGGTGACATCTGTTACAGAAGTAGCAAGCAACCCGGCCACTATCACCATATTCCAACCCATTCTTTCTTCTGTGGTATGTCACAAATTCAGAAATGGTGTACAAATTGCGATTTTTAGTGTAGCTGTATGTAGCACCCTACAGGTAGGTGATAGGTAAATGCATAGTGGGCCTTGTCTGCTTAACAGCAGGGCCATGATTGTTTTTGGTTAGGGTGTCATGGTTTCCAGGTGTGTTTGCTGAGAGGGGAGTCTCCCCACTGGCTCTGTGAGAGACTTCTCATAGGGTAGTGGAGGAAACCCAATCAGGGACACATTCAGGCTTGTAACTACCCCAGAAGGCAGATTCTGCCATAGAGGATTCTGGGAGTGGGTATAAGTTTGAGGGGAGCGCATGACGTAGTGTCCTTGGTGGGAGCAGAGTCCCAGGAGGGAGAGAGAGAACAGCTGTCTCTCCTCCTGTCTGAGGAAGAGGATGTCTCGGGGTGCTGCCTGAGAATCCAGAGAGTGCTGAGTTGAGCTGAGGGGATCCAGGTGTGCCATTAACCAGCGGAAAGCGAGAGTGGTCCAGTTCCAGGAAAGCCTACACAGGTTGTGAGTAGAGTTGAGCGAACACCTGGATGTCCGGGTTCAGCGGGTTTGAAAAAAAAGTCCGGGTTCGTGAACCGGACTTAACCCGAACTTTACCCTGATCCCGAACCCCATTGAAGTCAATGGAGACCCGGACTTTTGAGCACTAAAATGCCTCTAAAACAAACATGGAAAGGGCTAGAGGGCTGCAAATGGCAGCAAACTCATCTTAAGAGCATGGCAAGTGCTCTACAAACAAATGTGGATAGGGAAATAACTTAAAATAACATAAGAAACAGAAAAATAAAAAATAATCATCTTGAATGATGTAGGAGGAGGTTGAGGCCCATATGGAGTAGGAGGTTGAGGTGGCGGAGAATATGGCAGTGTAGGTGGAAGCGGCGGCGGTGGAGGTGGAGGAAGACGAGGCCCATATGGAGTAGGAGGTTAAGGTGACGGTGGATGTGGCGGTGTAGGTGGAAGCGGCGGTGGAGGAGGACAAGGTAGCCAACACTGGTTTTTGTTTTTCATTTTTTTTCTTTTTAAATTAGGGTACACCCCAAAAAAAATGAGAAAGATCAAAAATACAACATTGGCTGGGTAAGGCTGGTATACATGTCTATTCTGCACAAGGTACGGACAAGTCCTGTGGGATCCATGCCTGGTTCATTTTAATGAACGTGAGCTTGTCCACATTAGCTCTGGACAGGCGGCTGCGCTTGTCTGTGATAATGCCCCCAGCCGTGCTAAATATACGTTCAGATAATACACTGGCTGCAGGGCAGGCCAGCACCTCCAAGGCGTAAAGGGCCAGCTCAGGCCATGTGCCCAATTTGGAGACCCAGAAGTTGAAGGGGGTAGACCCGTCATTCAGTACATCTAGGCGTGTGCACACATACTGCTCCACCATGTTAGTACTGGGTCGTGGTGCTGCTGGTGGAGCTCCTGTTGCAAGAAGACGTGGTTGATCTGTGCCAGCTACATGCACAAGTGAAACACCTTTCTCAGCTGCAAGTAGGTGACAGAACCTCACAGCAGTATTTGGCAGGGCCTAATGTGCCTCTACAAAGGCCAGAACAAGTACAGGCGATAGTAGATTGGGTTGCTGACAGTGCCTCCAGTTCCTTCACATTGTCTCCCACCCAGTCTTCTGCTGAAAGGTCAGAGTTGGCGCCTGCAGCCGATGTCCATCAATCTTTCACCTCACCCCCTTGCAAATCAGCCAAGCAGTCTGAGCACCAAGTCATGCAGCAGCCTCTTCTTCTTTTTGATGACTCTGTTAGCATGGTTTCCCAGGGGCATCCACCTAGCCCTGCCCCAGAAGTGGAAGAGATTGAGTGCACCGATGCCCAACCACTTATATCTCAAGATGTGTACATGGGAGGACCATCGCAGCACATCTCGGATGATGACGAAACACAGGTGCCAACTGCTGCGGAATTCCGAATTGTGGAGACCGACAAGGGTTGCAGGGGTGAAGACTGCGTGGAAGATGATGTGGAGGACGATGAGGTCCTCGACCCCACATGGAATGAACGTCATGCAGGTAACCTGAGTAGTTTGGAGGAAGAGGTGGTGGTCGCACAGAGCCACCAGCACAGCAGAAGAGGGTGCAAAAGTGGAGCGGCCGTGCCCTAGACACTACGCCTGCTACTTCCCAATGCAGCAAGGGACCGAGCACACCAAAGCCAGCTCAAAGGAGTTCGCTAGCATGACAGTTATTCAGACAATGTGATGATGACAGGACATGAGTGGTTTGTACGTTGTGCAATCAGAGCCTGAAGCGAGGCATAAGCCTTCTCAACCTGAGCACAACCTGCAAGACCAGGCATCTAAGTGCAAAGCATGAGCTGCAGTGGAGTAAACACCTCAAAAACCAAGAAAGGTCTCTGGCTCCTCCTGCTTCCGATTCTGCAGCATTCTCGGCCTCTTCATCCACCTCTGTAGTGAGACCGGCACCTGCCCCCCCGCAAACAGAGGATCTGCCAGCAACACCACCACCTGGGTAACCAATAACCATCTCCACACTGTCCCGTGGAAGTGTTCAGCTTTCTATCTCCCAAACACTGGAGCGGAAGAGGAAGTACCCCCCCTACCCACCCATGATCCCTGGCCCTGAATGCCAGCATTCCAAAATTCCTGGCCTTTGAAATGCTGTCATTCCGTCTGGTGGAGACGCAGAGTTTTAAAAGCCTTATGGCGGTGGTTGTCCCTATGGCGGTGGTTGTCCCACAGTACGTCGTGCGTAGCCGCCACTACTTTTCCAGGCAAGCCATCCCTTCCCTGCACAAGCAAATGGGTGACAAAATCAGGTGTGCACTGCGCAACGCCATCTGTGGCAAAGTCCACCTAACTACGGATACGTGGACTAGTAAGCATAGTCAGGGATGTTATATCTCCCTAACAGCACAGTTGGTAAATGCAGTGGCGGCTGGGCCTGAGGCGGATAGCAGTTTGGCGCATGTCCTTCCACCACCGAGGATTGCAGTGCGCTTCAGTTTGCCTCCTGTTCCTAACTCCTCCTACTCCGCTTCCTCATCATCTACTGCCTCCTCATCCAGTCAGCGTAACACCTTCACCACCAACTTCAGCACAGCCGGGGGTAAACGACAGCAGGCAGTTTTAAAATTTGCCTGTTTGGGGGAAAAACCACACACCGCGCAGGAGTTGTGGAGGGGCATTCAACAGCAGACCGATGAGTGGTTGGTGCCAGTGAGCCTCAAGCCCGGCCTGGTGGTGTGCGATAACGGGCGAAATCTCATAGCAGCTCTGGGCCTAGCCAGTTTGACACACATCCCTTGCCTGGCGCATGTGCTGAATTTAGTGGTGCAGAGGTTCCTTCAAAATTACCCCGATATGTCAGAGCTGCTGCAGAAAGTGTGGGTCGTCTGTGCACACTTTCGGCGTTCTCACCCTGCTGCTGCTCGCCTGTCAGCGCTGCAGCGTAACTTCGGCCTTCCTGCTTTCCACCGCCTCATATGTGACGTGCCCACAAGGTAGATCTCCACCTTGCACTTGCTGGCCAGACTGTGCGAGCAGCAGCAGGCCAAAGTGGAGTTTCAGCTGCAGCGCGCACGTATGAGTCGCTCTGCGAAACAGCACCACTTCACCACCAGTAACTGGACCTCCATGCGAGACCTGTGTGCCTTGTTGCGCTGTAACATATGCAGACTAGGCTGCAATTGAATATTTTTTCCCTAAATGGGTGTTTATTGAATAGCGGAACAGAACAACAGTATCCAAAGGGTGTATCTCACAGTAACATATGCAGACTAGGCCGCAATTTAATATTTTTTCCCTAAATGGGTGTTTATTGAATAGCGGAATGGAACAACAGTATCCAAAGGGTGTATCTCACAGTAACATATGCAGACTAGGCCGCAATTTAATATTTTTTTCCCTAAATGGGTGTTTATTGAATAACGGGATAGAACAACAGTATACAACGGGTGTATCTCACATGTACAGATACAGACTAGGCTGCAATTTAATATTTTTTCCCTAAATGGGTGTTTACTGAATAGTGGAATAGAACAACAGTATAGAAAGGGTGTATCTCACAGTAAAATATGCAGACTAGGCCGCCATTTTTTTCCCCCCTAAATGAGTTTGTATTGCAAAGCGGAATACAACAGTATGCAATGGGTGTATCTCACTGTAACATATGCAGACAGGGCCGCAATTTACTTTTTATCCCCTAAATGTGTTTTTAATGCAAAGAGGAATACAACAGTATGCAATGGGTGTATCTCACTGTAACATATGCAGACAGGGCCGCAATTTACTTTTTATCCCCTAAATGTGTTTTTATTGCAAAGAGGAATACAACAGTATGCAATGGGTGTATCTCACTGTAACATATGCAGACAGGGCCGCAATTAACTTTTTATCCCCAAATGGGTTTTTATTGTAATGCGCAATACAACAGTATGCAATGCGCAACACAACAGTATGCAATGGGTGTATCTAAGTCAGGGCATAAAGATCGTGCACTGCACCCCCACACAATACAATCAATGTAGATCGCTGTCTGATTAAAGAAGATTGTTCCTATGCTTTCCCTCAAAGCAATCTCCAGCCTGACCCTACAATAATCTCCTATCTCTCCCTCCAGGCAAAAAGATCATGCACTGCACCCCCACACAATCAAATCAATGTAGATCGCTGTCTGATTGAAGAAGATTCTTCCTATGCTTTCCCTCAAAGCCATTTCCAGCCTGACCCTACAATAATCTCCTATCTCTCCCTCCGGGCAAAAAGATTGTGCACTGCACACCCACACAATCAAATCAATGTAGATCGCTGTCTGATAAAAGAAGATTCTTCCTATGCTTTCCCTCAAAGCAATCTCCAGCCTGACCCTACAGTAATCTCCTATCTCTCCCTCAGCAAAAGCAGCAGGAACCTCTCCCTAGTATAGTTATAGCAGAGTGACGCGCACGCTGTGTGACTCCAGCTTATATAGACTCTGGGTCACATGCTGCACTGGCCAATCACAGCCATGCCATTTGTAGGAATGGCTGTGATGGCTTCTAGGGCACGCTAGTTAAACGCTTGCTGATTGGCTGCCTTGCACCTGTTGAAACCGCGCCATTAAAACCGCGCCAAAACATCAAATAACATTACCGAACAACAGACAGTACCCGAACATACAGTGAAATATTCGGGTTCAGGTCTTGGTACCGAATACCCAAAAGTCCGGTACGAACCCGAACAATACAGTCCGGGTTCACTCAACCCTAGTCGTGAGTACTGAGGATTGCCCCTGGGGGTCTGCCTGAAGTGTTAGAGGGGACCACTCCGGAGAAGGTTCTAGGATCCAGACATCAGCTAGCTGTAAAGGGGGTGCCTGGGTTGAGGACCCTTAAGTGACAAAGGGGGTACCTAGTCAGAGGACCCTGAAGTGACAAAGGGGACATCTGCAGTTTGGGCCCTGAAGTGTCAGTGTACAGAGTATCAGTTAATAGTTGCAGTCATACTGGAATTCACAGCAATCTACCTCAAGCCAGTGCAAGGCTGGAGGGGAGTAACTAGTGACTTTGCAGTGCAGCAGTGGAAGCAGTTCAACATTCTACAGTCCTGGGACTTCTGGACTTAACGTTGAGGTTCCAGCACTTTTCTGAAGCTACAGTGTGTTCTAGGCGTCAGTGAGCATTGGCTGGCGTCCAGACAGCATTAACAGACATTTTTCTGAGAAAGTCCCAAAGTTGTACCTAGTTGAGCCTAAAGGAGTATCCCACTCATTCCCTTCTCCCATCAAATAAAACAACAAAACAAAGATGCCGGAGTTGTCAATGTCTCAGTGCTCACACCCAGGGTCGCAGCTCACATGGGCTTGAGAGGTAACCGGTGACAATGGCAGACCCATATTAGGCCTAATGCCTGGAAAACCGGCTACATGTAGATATCAGAAAACCTTTGCCTGATTGTCACCTGATCCACCCTTAATATGGCACAGTCTCCTATCTGTGGGTGGCCCCTGAGCCGCTATTGGAAGGGATAAGTGATTGAAGTTTAGAAGCAGAATCTGATTACTACTGCCCCATGCTGCCAGCATCTGCTGTTCTCCTTCCAGTCCCTGCCCTCTTACCAATATATTTGCAACTTTTTATTTCAGGAGAGTGGGGTGTTTGTAAAATGCTTTGGTTGCTCTTCCATGTTGCTGTGATTTACATGCCAGCTATTTTAGTACTAATGTAATGTATTGTAAATCAGCCACATTGTTTATTGCACTTCAGTAAAGTAATAAGATTGTGGCTCCATTGGACACCATAGCAAGCAGTCTAGGCTTCCCAGTGTATTAGCATCAGTGAAAACTGTGGTCATGTGCTGCCACCTGGTGGAACTGATACACAAGCAATTACTGTAAAGTGCCAGATTCTGCCATAGAGGATTCTGGGAGTGGGTATAAGTTTGAGGGGAGCGCATGACGTAGTGTCCTTGGTGGGAGCAGAGTCCCAGGAGGGAGAGAGAGAACAGCTGTCTCTCCTCCTGTCTGAGGAAGAGGATGTCTCGGGGTGCTGCCTGAGAATCCAGAGAGTGCTGAGCTGAGCTGAGGGGATCCAGGTGTGCCATTAACCAGCGGAAAGCGAGAGTGGTCCAGTTCCAGGAAAGCCTACACAGGTCGTGAGTAGAGTTGAGCGAACACCTGGATGTCCGGGTTCAGCGGGTTCGACCGAATTTGAAAAAAAAGTCCGGGTTCGTGAACCGGACTTAACCCGAACTTTACCCTGATCCCGAACCCCATTGAAGTCAATGGAGACCCGGACTTTTGAGCACTAAAATGCCTCTAAAACAAACATGGAAAGGGCTACAGGGCTGCAAATGGCAGTAAACTCATCTTAAGAGCATGGCAAGTGCTCTACAAACAAATGTGGATAGGGAAATAACTTAAAATAACATAAGAAACAGAAAAATAATCATCTTGAATGATGTAGGAGGAGGTTGAGGCCCATATGGAGTAGGAGGTTAAGGTGACGGTGGATGTGGCGGTGTAGGTGGAAGCGGCGGTGGAGGAGGACAAGGTAGCCAACACTGGTTTTTGTTTTTCATTTTTTTTCTTTTTAAATTAGGGTACACCCCAAAAAAAATGAGAAAGATCAAAAATACAACATTGGCTGGGTAAGGCTGGTATACATGTCTATTCTGCACAAGGTACGGACAGGTCCTGTGGGATCCATGCCTGGTTCATTTTAATGAACGTGAGCTTGTCCACATTAGCTCTGGACAGGTGGCTGCACTTGTCTGTGATAACGCCCCCAGCCGTGCTAAATACACGTTCAGATAATATACTGGCTGCAGGGCAGGCCAGCACCTCCAAGGCGTAAAGGGCCAGCTCAGGCCATGTGCCCAATTTGGAGACCCAGAAGTTGAAGGGGGTAGACCCGTCATTCAGTACATCTAGGCGTGTGCACACATACTGCTCCACCATGTTAGTACTGGGTCGTGGTGCTGCTGGTGGAGCTCCTGTTGCAAGAAGACGTGGTTGATCTGTGCCAGCTACATGCACAAGTGAAACACCTTTCTCAGCTGCAAGTAGGTGACAGAACCTCACAGCAGTATTTGGCAGGGCCTAATGCGCCTCTACAAAGGCCAGAACAAGTACAGGCGATAGTAGATTGGGTTGCTGACAGTGCCTCCAGTTCCTTCACATTGTCTCCCACCCAGTCTTCTGCTGAAAGGTCAGAGTTGGCGCCTGCAGCCGATGTCCATCAATCTTTCACCTCACCCCCTTGCAAATCAGCCAAGCAGTCTGAGCACCAAGTCATGCAGCAGCCTCTTCTTCTTTTTGATGACTCTGTTAGCATGGTTTCCCAGGGGCATCCACCTAGCCCTGCCCCAGAAGTGGAAGAGATTGAGTGCACCGATGCCCAACCACTTATATCTCAAGATGTGTACATGGGAGGACCATCGCAGCACATCTCGGATGATGACGAAACACAGGTGCCAACTGCTGCGGAATTCCGAATTGTGGAGACCGACAAGGGTTGCAGGGGTGAAGACTGCGTGGAAGATGATGTGGAGGACGATGAGGTCCTCGACCCCACATGGAATGAACGTCATGCAGGTAACCTGAGTAGTTTGGAGGAAGAGGTGGTGGTCGCACAGAGCCACCAGCACAGCAGAAGAGGGTGCAAAAGTGGAGCGGCCGTGCCCTAGACACTACGCCTGCTACTTCCCAATGCAGCAAGGGACCGAGCACACCAAAGCCAGCTCAAAGGAGTTCGCTAGCATGACAGTTATTCAGACAATGTGATGATGACAGGACATGAGTGGTTTGTACGTTGTGCAATCAGAGCCTGAAGCGAGGCATAAGCCTTCTCAACCTGAGCACAACCTGCAAGACCAGGCATCTAAGTGCAAAGCATGAGCTGCAGTGGAGTAAACACCTCAAAAACCAAGAAAGGTCTCTGGCTCCTCCTGCTTCCGATTCTGCAGCATTCTCGGCCTCTTCATCCACCTCTGTAGTGAGACCGGCACCTGCCCCCCCGCAAACAGAGGATCTGCCAGCAACACCACCACCTGGGTAACCAATAACCATCTCCACACTGTCCCGTGGAAGTGTTCAGCTTTCTATCTCCCAAACACTGGAGCGGAAGAGGAAGTACCCCCCCTACCCACCCATGATCCCTGGCCCTGAATGCCAGCATTCCAAAATTCCTGGCCTTTGAAATGCTGTCATTCCGTCTGGTGGAGACGCAGAGTTTTAAAAGCCTTATGGCGGTGGTTGTCCCTATGGCGGTGGTTGTCCCACAGTACGTCGTGCGTAGCCGCCACTACTTTTCCAGGCAAGCCATCCCTTCCCTGCACAAGCAAATGGGTGACAAAATCAGGTGTGCACTGCGCAACGCCATCTGTGGCAAAGTCCACCTAACTACGGATACGTGGACTAGTAAGCATAGTCAGGGATGTTATATCTCCCTAACAGCACAGTTGGTAAATGCAGTGGCGGCTGGGCCTGAGGCGGATAGCAGTTTGGCGCATGTCCTTCCACCACCGAGGATTGCAGTGCGCTTCAGTTTGCCTCCTGTTCCTAACTCCTCCTACTCCGCTTCCTCATCATCTACTGCCTCCTCATCCAGTCAGCGTAACACCTTCACCACCAACTTCAGCACAGCCGGGGGTAAACGACAGCAGGCAGTTTTAAAATTTGCCTGTTTGGGGGAAAAACCACACACCGCGCAGGAGTTGTGGAGGGGCATTCAACAGCAGACCGATGAGTGGTTGGTGCCAGTGAGCCTCAAGCCCGGCCTGGTGGTGTGCGATAACGGGCGAAATCTCATAGCAGCTCTGGGCCTAGCCAGTTTGACACACATCCCTTGCCTGGCGCATGTGCTGAATTTAGTGGTGCAGAGGTTCCTTCAAAATTACCCCGATATGTCAGAGCTGCTGCAGAAAGTGTGGGTCGTCTGTGCACACTTTCGGCGTTCTCACCCTGCTGCTGCTCGCCTGTCAGCGCTGCAGCGTAACTTCGGCCTTCCTGCTTTCCACCGCCTCATATGTGACGTGCCCACAAGGTAGATCTCCACCTTGCACTTGCTGGCCAGACTGTGCGAGCAGCAGCAGGCCAAAGTGGAGTTTCAGCTGCAGCGCGCACGTATGAGTCGCTCTGCGAAACAGCACCACTTCACCACCAGTAACTGGACCTCCATGCGAGACCTGTGTGCCTTGTTGCGCTGTAACATATGCAGACTAGGCTGCAATTGAATATTTTTTCCCTAAATGGGTGTTTATTGAATAGCGGAACAGAACAACAGTATCCAAAGGGTGTATCTCACAGTAACATATGCAGACTAGGCCGCAATTTAATATTTTTTCCCTAAATGGGTGTTTATTGAATAGCGGAATGGAACAACAGTATCCAAAGGGTGTATCTCACAGTAACATATGCAGACTAGGCCGCAATTTAATATTTTTTTCCCTAAATGGGTGTTTATTGAATAACGGGATAGAACAACAGTATACAACGGGTGTATCTCACATGTACAGATACAGACTAGGCTGCAATTTAATATTTTTTCCCTAAATGGGTGTTTACTGAATAGTGGAATAGAACAACAGTATAGAAAGGGTGTATCTCACAGTAAAATATGCAGACTAGGCCGCCATTTTTTTCCCCCCTAAATGAGTTTGTATTGCAAAGCGGAATACAACAGTATGCAATGGGTGTATCTCACTGTAACATATGCAGACAGGGCCGCAATTTACTTTTTATCCCCTAAATGTGTTTTTAATGCAAAGAGGAATACAACAGTATGCAATGGGTGTATCTCACTGTAACATATGCAGACAGGGCCGCAATTTACTTTTTATCCCCTAAATGTGTTTTTATTGCAAAGAGGAATACAACAGTATGCAATGGGTGTATCTCACTGTAACATATGCAGACAGGGCCGCAATTAACTTTTTATCCCCAAATGGGTTTTTATTGTAATGCGCAATACAACAGTATGCAATGCGCAACACAACAGTATGCAATGGGTGTATCTAAGTCAGGGCATAAAGATCGTGCACTGCACCCCCACACAATACAATCAATGTAGATCGCTGTCTGATTAAAGAAGATTGTTCCTATGCTTTCCCTCAAAGCAATCTCCAGCCTGACCCTACAATAATCTCCTATCTCTCCCTCCAGGCAAAAAGATCATGCACTGCACCCCCACACAATCAAATCAATGTAGATCGCTGTCTGATTGAAGAAGATTCTTCCTATGCTTTCCCTCAAAGCCATTTCCAGCCTGACCCTACAATAATCTCCTATCTCTCCCTCCGGGCAAAAAGATTGTGCACTGCACACCCACACAATCAAATCAATGTAGATCGCTGTCTGATAAAAGAAGATTCTTCCTATGCTTTCCCTCAAAGCAATCTCCAGCCTGACCCTACAGTAATCTCCTATCTCTCCCTCAGCAAAAGCAGCAGGAACCTCTCCCTAGTATAGTTATAGCAGAGTGACGCGCACGCTGTGTGACTCCAGCTTATATAGACTCTGGGTCACATGCTGCACTGGCCAATCACAGCCATGCCATTTGTAGGAATGGCTGTGATGGCTTCTAGGGCACGCTAGTTAAACGCTTGCTGATTGGCTGCCTTGCACCTGTTGAAACCGCGCCATTAAAACCGCGCCAAAACATCAAATAACATTACCGAACAACAGACAGTACCCGAACATACAGTGAAATATTCGGGTTCAGGTCTTGGTACCGAATACCCAAAAGTCCGGTACGAACCCGAACAATACAGTCCGGGTTCACTCAACCCTAGTCGTGAGTACTGAGGATTGCCCCTGGGGGTCTGCCTGAAGTGTTAGAGGGGACCACTCCGGAGAAGGTTCTAGGATCCAGACATCAGCTAGCTGTAAAGGGGGTGCCTGGGTTGAGGACCCTTAAGTGACAAAGGGGGTACCTAGTCAGAGGACCCTGAAGTGACAAAGGGGACATCTGCAGTTTGGGCCCTGAAGTGTCAGTGTACAGAGTATCAGTTAATAGTTGCAGTCATACTGGAATTCACAGCAATCTACCTCAAGCCAGTGCAAGGCTGGAGGGGAGTAACTAGTGACTTTGCAGTGCAGCAGTGGAAGCAGTTCAACATTCTACAGTCCTGGGACTTCTGGACTTAACGTTGAGGTTCCAGCACTTTTCTGAAGCTACAGTGTGTTCTAGGCGTCAGTGAGCATTGGCTGGCGTCCAGACAGCATTAACAGACATTTTTCTGAGAAAGTCCCAAAGTTGTACCTAGTTGAGCCTAAAGGAGTATCCCACTCATTCCCTTCTCCCATCAAATAAAACAACAAAACAAAGATGCCGGAGTTGTCAATGTCTCAGTGCTCACACCCAGGGTCGCAGCTCACATGGGCTTGAGAGGTAACCGGTGACAATGGCAGACCCATATTAGGCCTAATGCCTGGAAAACCGGCTACATGTAGATATCAGAAAACCTTTGCCTGATTGTCACCTGATCCACCCTTAATATGGCACAGTCTCCTATCTGTGGGTGGCCCCTGAGCCGCTATTGGAAGGGATAAGTGATTGAAGTTTAGAAGCAGAATCTGATTACTACTGCCCCATGCTGCCAGCATCTGCTGTTCTCCTTCCAGTCCCTGCCCTCTTACCAATATATTTGCAACTTTTTATTTCAGGAGAGTGGGGTGTTTGTAAAATGCTTTGGTTGCTCTTCCATGTTGCTGTGATTTACATGCCAGCTATTTTAGTACTAATGTAATGTATTGTAAATCAGCCACATTGTTTATTGCACTTCAGTAAAGTAATAAGATTGTGGCTCCATTGGACACCATAGCAAGCAGTCTAGGCTTCCCAGTGTATTAGCATCAGTGAAAACTGTGGTCATGTGCTGCCACCTGGTGGAACTGATACACAAGCAATTACTGTAAAGTGCCAGATTCTGCCATAGAGGATTCTGGGAGTGGGTATAAGTTTGAGGGGAGCGCATGACGTAGTGTCCTTGGTGGGAGCAGAGTCCCAGGAGGGAGAGAGAGAACAGCTGTCTCTCCTCCTGTCTGAGGAAGAGGATGTCTCGGGGTGCTGCCTGAGAATCCAGAGAGTGCTGAGCTGAGCTGAGGGGATCCAGGTGTGCCATTAACCAGCGGAAAGCGAGAGTGGTCCAGTTCCAGGAAAGCCTACACAGGTCGTGAGTAGAGTTGAGCGAACACCTGGATGTCCGGGTTCAGCGGGTTCGACCGAATTTGAAAAAAAAGTCCGGGTTCGTGAACCGGACTTAACCCGAACTTTACCCTGATCCCGAACCCCATTGAAGTCAATGGAGACCCGGACTTTTGAGCACTAAAATGCCTCTAAAACAAACATGGAAAGGGCTACAGGGCTGCAAATGGCAGTAAACTCATCTTAAGAGCATGGCAAGTGCTCTACAAACAAATGTGGATAGGGAAATAACTTAAAATAACATAAGAAACAGAAAAATAATCATCTTGAATGATGTAGGAGGAGGTTGAGGCCCATATGGAGTAGGAGGTTAAGGTGACGGTGGATGTGGCGGTGTAGGTGGAAGCGGCGGTGGAGGAGGACAAGGTAGCCAACACTGGTTTTTGTTTTTCATTTTATTTCTTTTTAAATTAGGGTACACCCCAAAAAAAATGAGAAAGATCAAAAATACAACATTGGCTGGGTAAGGCTGGTATACATGTCTATTCTGCACAAGGTACGGACAGGTCCTGTGGGATCCATGCCTGGTTCATTTTAATGAACGTGAGCTTGTCCACATTAGCTCTGGACAGGTGGCTGCACTTGTCTGTGATAACGCCCCCAGCCGTGCTAAATACACGTTCAGATAATATACTGGCTGCAGGGCAGGCCAGCACCTCCAAGGCGTAAAGGGCCAGCTCAGGCCATGTGCCCAATTTGGAGACCCAGAAGTTGAAGGGGGTAGACCCGTCATTCAGTACATCTAGGCGTGTGCACACATACTGCTCCACCATGTTAGTACTGGGTCGTGGTGCTGCTGGTGGAGCTCCTGTTGCAAGAAGACGTGGTTGATCTGTGCCAGCTACATGCACAAGTGAAACACCTTTCTCAGCTGCAAGTAGGTGACAGAACCTCACAGCAGTATTTGGCAGGGCCTAATGCGCCTCTACAAAGGCCAGAACAAGTACAGGCGATAGTAGATTGGGTTGCTGACAGTGCCTCCAGTTCCTTCACATTGTCTCCCACCCAGTCTTCTGCTGAAAGGTCAGAGTTGGCGCCTGCAGCCGATGTCCATCAATCTTTCACCTCACCCCCTTGCAAATCAGCCAAGCAGTCTGAGCACCAAGTCATGCAGCAGTCTCTTCTTCTTTTTGATGACTCTGTTAGCATGGTTTCCCAGGGGCATCCACCTAGCCCTGCCCCAGAAGTGGAAGAGATTGAGTGCACCGATGCCCAACCACTTATATCTCAAGATGTGTACATGGGAGGACCATCGCAGCACATCTCGGATGATGACGAAACACAGGTGACAACTGCTGCGGAATTCCGAATTGTGGAGACCGACAAGGGTTGCAGGGGTGAAGACTGCGTGGAAGATGATGTGGAGGACGATGAGGTCCTCGACCCCACATGGAATGAACGTCATGCAGGTAACCTGAGTAGTTTGGAGGAAGAGGTGGTGGACGCACAGAGCCACCAGCACAAGAGAAGAGGGAGCAGGGTGCAAAAGTGGAGCGGCCGTGCCCTAGACACTACGCCTGCTACTTCCAAACGCAGCAAGGGGCCGAGCACACCAAAGCCAGCTCAAAGGAGTTCCCTAGCATGACAGTCCTTCAGACAATGTGATGATGACAGGACATGAGTGGTTTGTACGTTGTGCAATCAGAGCCTGAAGCGAGGCATAAGCCTTCTCAACCTGAGCACAACCTGCAAGACCCGGCATCAAAGTGCAAAGCATGAGCTGCAGTGGAGTAAACACCTCAAAAACCAAGAAAGGTCTCTGGCTCCTCCTGCTTCCGATTCTGCAGCAGTCTCGGCCTCTTCATCCACCTCTGTAGTGAGACCGGCACCTGCCCCCCCGCAAACAGAGGATCTGCCAGCAACACCACCACCTGGGTAACCAATAACCATCTCCACAATGTCCCGTGGAAGTGTTCAGCTTTCTATCTCCCAAACACTGGAGCAGAAGAGGAAGTACCCCCCCTACCCACCCATGATCCCTGGCCCTGAATGCCAGCATTTCAAAATTCCTGGCATTTGAAATGCTGTCATTCCGTCTGGTGGAGACGCAGAGTTTTAAAAACCTTATGGCGGTTGTTGTCCCTATGGCGGTGGTTGTCCCACAGTACGTCGTGCGTAGCCGCCACTACTTTTCCAGGCAAGCCATCCCTTTCCTGCACAAGCAAATGGGTGACAAAATCAGGTGTGCACTGCGCAACGCCATCTGTGGCAAAGTGAACCTAACTACGGATACGTGGACTAGTAAGCATAGTCAGGGACGTTATATCTCCCTAACAGCACAGTTGGTAAATGCAGTGGCAGCTGGGCCTGAGGCGGATAGCAGTTTGGCGCATGTCCTTCCACCACCGAGGATTTCAGTGCGCTTCAGTTTGCCTCCTGTTCCTAACTCCTCCTACTCCGCTTCCTCATCATCTACTGCCTCCTCATCCAGTCAGCGTAACACCTTCACCACCAACTTCAGCACAGCCAGGGGTAAACGACAGCAGGCAGTTTTAAAACTTGCCTGTTTGGGGGAAAAAACCACACACCGCGCAGGAGTTGTGGAGGGGCATTCAACAGCAGACCGATGAGTGGTTGGTGCCAGTGAGCCTCAAGCCCGGCCTGGTGGTGTGCGATAACGGGCGAAATCTCATAGCAGCTCTGGGCCTAGCCAGTTTGACACACATCCCTTGCCTGGCGCATGTGCTGAATTTAGTGGTGCAGAGGTTCCTTCAAAATTACCCTGATATGTCAGAGCTGCTGCAGAAAGTGTGGGTCGTCTGTGCGCACTTTCGGCATTCTCACCCTGCTGCTGCTCGCCTGTCAGCGCTGCAGCGTAACTTCGGCCTTCCTCCTTTCCACCGCCTCATATGTGACGTGCCCACAAGGTAGATCTCCACCTTGCACTTGCTGGCCAGACTGTGCGAGCAGCAGCAGGCCAAAGTGGAGTTTCAGCTGCAGCGCGCACGTATGAGTCGCTCTGCGGATCAGCACCACTTCACCACCAGTAACTGGACCTCCATGCGAGACCTGTGTGCCTTGTTGCGCTGTAACATATGCAGACTAGGCCGCAATTGAATATTTTTTCCCTAAATGGTTGTTTATTGAATAGCGGAACAGAACAACAGTATCCAAAGGGTGTATCTCACAGTAACATATGCAGACTAGGCCGCAATTTAATATTTTTTCCCTAAATGGGTGTTTATTGAATAGCGGAATGGAACAACAGTATCCAAAGGGTGTATCTCACAGTAACATATTCAGACTAGGCCGCAATTTAATATTTTTTTCCCTAAATGGGTGTTTATTGAATAACGGGATAGAACAACAGTATACAACGGGTGTATCTCACACGTACAGATACAGACTAGGCCGCAATTTAATATTTTTTCCCTAAATGGGTGTTTACTGAATAGTGGAATAGAACAAAAGTATAGAAAGGGTGTATCTCACAGTAAAATATGCAGACTAGGCCGCCATTTTTTTCCCCCCTAAATGAGTTTGTATTGCAAAGCGGAATACAACAGTATGCAATGGGTGTATCTCACTGTAACATATGCAGACAGGGCCGCAATTTACTTTTTATCCCCTAAATGTGTTTTTAATGCAAAGAGGAATACAACAGTATGCAATGGGTGTATCTCACTGTAACATATGCAGACAGGGCCGCAATTAACTTTTTATCCCCAAATGGGTTTTTATTGTAATGCGCAATACAACAGTATGCAATGCGCAACACAACAGTATGCAATGGGTGTATCTAAGTCAGGGCATAAAGATCGTGCACTGCACCCCCACACAATACAATCAATGTAGATCGCTGTCTGATTAACCACTTGCCTACAGTGCACTTTCACCCCCTTCCTGCCCAGACCTATTTTCAGCTTTCAGCGCTCTCCCACTTTGACTGAGAATTACTCAGTCATGCAACACTGTACCCATACAAAAATTGTGCCCTTTTTTTCCACACAAATAGAGCTTTCTTTTGATGGTATTTGATCAATACTGGGTTTTTTATTTTTTGTGCTATAAATTAAAAAAGACTGAAAATATTGTGAACGCATTTTTCTTTGTTTCTGTCATAAAATTTTGAAAATTAGTAATTTTTCTTCACAAATTTTGGCCAAAATTTATACTGCTACTTATCTTTGGTAAAAATAACCCAAGTAAGTGTATATTATTTGGTCTTTGTGAAAGTTATAGAGTCCACAAGCTATGGTGCGAATCATTGAAAATTGATCACACTTAATCACACCTGATGTACTGAAGGCCTATCTCATTTCTTGAGACACTAAAAAGTCAGGAAAGTACAAATACCCCCCAAATGACCCCTTTTTGGAAAGTAGACATTCCAATGTATTTAATAAGGGGCATGGTGAGTTTTTTGAAGTTGTAATTTTTTCCCACAATGCTTTGCAAAATGAAGATTTTTTTTATTTTTTTATTTTTTTTTACAAATTGCCGTATTAACAGGTTATTTCTCTCACACAGCACATGTATACTTGCAACTACACCCCAAAACACATTCTACTACTCCTCCTGAGTATGGCGATACCACATGTGTGAGACTTTTTCACAGCCTGGCCACATACAGAGGCCCAACATGCAAGTAGCACCGTCTGGCATTCTAGGAGCATAAAGCACACATATAATTTCCTGACAACCTATCGCACTTTTGAAGGCCCTGGAGCACCAGGACAATGGAAACCCCCATAAAATGACCCCATTTTGGAAAGCAAACAGCCCAACCTATAATTTTTGAGGCATAATGAGTCTTTTGAATATGTCATTTTTTTCCATAAGTTTTTGGAAAATGTGGAAAGAAAATGAAAACACATTTTTTTTACACAAAGCTGTCCATTTATGCAATATTTCTAACACATAGCATGTACATAGCAAAAATTGCACCCCGAAAAAAACATTCTGCTATTCCTCCCAAGTATGGCGATACCACATGTGTAACACTTTTACACAGCCTAACCACATACATAGGCCTAACATCCAAGTAGCGCTTTACACAAAGTTGTCCATTTATCCACTTTAAGACTGGGCCTATTTTTGACACTTGGTGTTTACAAGCTAAAATCATTTTTTTTGCTAGAAAACTACTTGGAACCCCCAAACATTTTATATTTTTTTTTAGCAGAGACCCTAGAGAATAAAATTCAGATCGTTGCAATATTTTTTATCACACCATATTTGCGCAGCAGTCTTCCAAATGCGATTTTTTTGAAAAAAATTCACTTTTTTGAACTAAAAAATAAGAAAACAGTAAATTTAGCCCAATTTTTTTCCATAATGTGAAAGATAATGTTACGCCGAGTAATTAGATACCCAACATGTCATGCTTCAAAATTGCGCATGCTCACAAACATTGGTACTTAAAAATCCCCATAGGCAACATTTTAAAAATTTCTGCAGGTTACTAGCTTAGAGTTACAGAGGAGGTCTAGGGCTCAAATTATTGCTCTCGCTCTAACGATCGCGGAGATACCTCACATGTATGGTTTGAACACCGTTTACATATGTGGGCGGGACTTGCATATGCGTTTGCTTCTGCGCGCGAGCTAACGGGGACAGGGCACTTTAATTTTTTTTTCCTATTTATTTTATTTATTATTTTTTTATTTTTACACAGTTTAAAAAAAAACATGTTTTGATCATTTTTATTCCTATTACAAGGAATGTAAACATCCCTTGTAATAGAAATAGGCATGACAGATCCTCTTTATTGTGAGATCTGGGGTCAAAAAGACCTCACACCTCACAACTACACTAAAAAAGAAAAAAAAAAAAAAAAATTGTTGAAAGAGGAAAAAAAAAAAAGAAAAAAAAAAAGCGGCCCTTTAAACCGGTTGCTAGGCAACGTCTTTTGACGTAGCTCCGGTCCTCCAAGACCATAGAGTCGAGTGAGGGCCATCTTGCCCTCACTCGACTTCCTGTCTCTGAGGATCCGGGACCGGATAGTTTTCCCCGCTGCCGGCGGGTCCGGTAAGCTGGGAAAACGTCTGGGACGCGGCAGGAGGGGGGGGCCACCTCTTCCCCTGCACCGTAAGGGTAATTTCGCGGCGAATCCGCCACTGGGACCACCCTTATCTGAAAGCCGACCGCCCACCGTTTCAAAAAATACCGGGGTTATGAGGGCTATCTGCTGCCATAACCCCAGTATTTAGCTTTTAATGGCCGACGCATATAGTCATTAGGCGGTCAGTAAGTGATTGCATGTATATGGCAAACAGGTGATGATGACTGATGGGGTGACAGGTGATGATGACTGATGGGGTGACAGGTGACAATGACTGATGGGGTGACAGGTGACGATGATTGATGGGGTGACAGGTGACGATGACTGATGGGGTGACAGGTGACGATGATTGATGAGGTGACAGGTGATGATGACTGATGAGGTGACAGGTGATGATGATTGATGAGGTGACAAGTGACGATGATTGATGGGGTGACAGATGACAATCACTGACGGGGTGACATGTGACGATGATTGATGGGGTGACAAGTGACGATCACTGATGGGGTGTCAAGTGAAGATGATTGATAGGGTGACAGATGACGATGACTGATGGGGTGACAGGTGACGGTGATTGATGGGGTGACAGGTGACGGGCGATGGTCACCGATGGGTGACAGGTGACGGGCGATGGTGCACGGCGGTACTGATGGCAGTCTCTGGTGACCGGTGAACTTTAGGCTACGTTCACATGTGAGCATAGCGATCGCGGGCAGAATCACTGAGATTCTGCCCGTGATCCAGAAATCATTGCAAATCGCGGGGCGCCTGTGCGTTGCCTGTGATTTGCAATAGCACCCCAAACGCTGTGCGATGTTGCTGCCATTTCCACCTGCCGAATCGCGGTAACATCACACAAACAACGCATGACGCCCCAAAGAAGCTCTTGTACCTTTTTTGGGCGTCATGCGATGTTTGTGTGCGATGTTACCGCGATTCGGCAAGTGGAAATCGCAGCAACATCGCACAGCGTTTGGAGTGCTATTGCAAATCACGGGCAACGCACAGGCGTCCCGCAATTTGCAATGATTTCCGGATCGCGGGCAGAATCGCAGTGATTCTGCCCGCGATCGCTGCGCTCACATGTGAACGTTATGGGTGTCAATTTCTGGGCACTGATGAGGTGACTGTTGGGTGACAGGTGACATTGGGGGGGGGGGGCTGAGGACTGTGTGGGGACATTTTATTTTTGTGATTTTTACTTTTTACAGGTACACAGAGCAGTAACTCACTGTTTCTAGCTCTGCTCTCCTCACACTGGAAGCTGTATGAGGGGAGAAGAGCTAGTAACAGTCAGTTACTGCTCTTTGTTTACATTTTGTGATCGGCTGTGAATGGATTCACAGCCGATCACTTAGTAAACAGTCACTGTCAGTGACTGTTTACTACCGCCGGTGACAGCTGTGTTCCTACGGAACACAGTGCCACCGACATGACCGCACTGCGCGCTCCCGATCGCGCATGAGCGGTCATCTCCCGGGCGCCTCCATTGTGATCGGCTGTGTCATTGGAACACAGCCAATCACGTGGGAAACAGCCACGCCCATTGGCTGTTTCCCCCCCTGCCGGTGACGGGGGTGTCCCGGGGACACCCCGACACCGGCAGTGCAGGGCGGCGCGCACGCGATCGCGTGCCTGCCCTGCTATTCTGGGATCACGTCATATGACGTCTTCCCAGAATAATGGTCGCACCGCTCCGCCGTCAATTGACGGCGGGCGGGCGGCAAGTGGTTAAAGAAGATTGTTCCTATGCTTTCCCTCAAAGCAATCTCCAGCCTGACCCTACAATAATCTCCTATCTCTCCCTCCGGGCAAAAAGATCATGCACTGCACCCCCACACAATCAAATCAATGTAGATCGCTGTCTGATTGAAGAAGATTCTTCCTATGCTTTCCCTCAAAGCCATTTCCAGCCTGACCCTACAATAATCTCCTATCTCTCCCTCCGGGCAAAAAGATTGTGCACTGCACACCCACACAATCAAATCAATGTAGATCGCTGTCTGATAAAAGAAGATTCTTCCTATGCTTTCCCTCAAAGCAATCTCCAGCCTGACCCTACAGTAATCTCCTATCTCTCCCTCAGCAGAAGCAGCAGGAACCTCTCCCTAGTATAGTTATAGCAGAGTGACGCGCACGCTGTGTGACTCCAGCTTATATAGACTCTGGGTCACATGCTGCACTGGCCAATCACAGCCATGCCATTTGTAGGAATGGCTGTGATGGCTTCTAGGGCACGCTAGTTAAACGCTTGCTGATTGGCTGCCTTGCACCTGTTGAAACCGCGCCATTAAAACCGCGCTAAAACATCAAATAACATTACCGAACAACAGACAGTACCCGAACATACAGTGAAATATTCGGGTTCAGGTCTTGGTACCGAATACCCAAAAGTCCGGTACGAACATCAGCTAGCTGTAAAGGGGGTGCCTGGGTTGAGGACCCTTAAGTGACAAAGGGGGTACCTAGTCAGAGGACCCTGAAGTGACAAAGGGGGCATCTGCAGTTTGGGCCCTGAAGTGTCATTGTACAGAGTATCAGTTAATAGTTGCAGTCATACTGGAATTCACAGCAATCTACCTCAAACCAGTGCAAGGCTGGAGGGGAGTAACTAGTGACTTTGCAGTGCAGCAGTGGAAGCAGTTCAACATTCTACAGTCCTGGGACTTCTGGACTTAACGTTGAGGTTCCAGCACTTTTCTGAAGCTACAGTGTGTTCTAGGCGTCAGTGAGCATTGGCTGGCGTCCAGACAGCATTAACAGACATTTTTCTGAGAAAGTCCCAAAGTTGTACCTAGTTGAGCCTAAAGGAGTATCCCACTCATTCCCTTCTCCCATCCCCTTTAAATCAAATAAAACAACAAAACAAAGATGCCGGAGTTGTCAATGTCTCAGTGCTCACACCCAGGGTCGCAGCTCACATGGGCTTGAGAGGTAACCGGTGACAATGGCAGACCCATATTAGGCCCAATGCCTGGAAAACCTGCTACATGTAGATATCAGACAACCTTTGCCTGATTGTCACCTGATCCACCCTTAATATGGCACAGTCTCCTATTTGTGGGTGGCCCCTGAGCCGCTATTGGAAGGGATAAGTGATTGAAGTTTAGAAGCAGAATCTGATTACTACTGCCCTACGCTGCCAGCATCTGCTGTTCTCCTTCCAGTCCCTGCCCTCTTACCAATATATTGGCAACTTTTTATTTCAGGAGAGTGGGGTGTTTGTAAAATGCTCTGCCATGCTCTGTTTTCAGGTTGGTTGTTCTTCCATGTTGCTGTGATTTACATGCCAGCTATTTTAGTACTAATGTAATGTATTGTAAATCAGCCACATTGTTTATTGCACTTCAGTAAAGTAATAAGATTGTGGCTCCATTTGACACCATAGCAAGCAGTCTAGGCTTCCCAGTGTATTAGCATCAGTGAAAACTGTGGTCATGTGCTGCCACCTGGTGGAACTGATACACAAGCAATTACTGTAAAGTGTATTGCCACGTCTGCAGTCAAATTTGAGAAACACCCGCTATATACTTGTATTCCCACAGAACACCTAAAAAAAAAAAAAAATATTACCTTTCTGGTTGTTTTTTTTTTTTTTTTTTTTCAGAGCAGGATGTACACAGGACTGCAAACTATTCTGAACAATGTCAGAAGGACTTGGTGGGGACAGACTGATTTCCTCAGAATAACATACAATGATGAATCCTAGCCTCAAGGTCTTTATCCCTTTGTTAAGACTGGCAGTGTAGAAACCTAGTTTACAACTTCTAATGGGGACTGCCAGCACAGTACAGATAGGGTTAATAGTTGGTAAACCTTATCTTCACAGCTTCCTCTTTAACATTACAGGGGCACACGGAGTCGCTAATTTAAATAGCAGCTCCAGTCTGGGCAAAATAAATGAAATACTGTAGCTGCTGACTTCTAATAGCAACTCTGTCCAGGAATCCAGCAATGTCGACAATGTCGAGCCGATTCTTCAAATTGGTTCCGGGTGCAGGCGCCAGCATCTTCACTAAGGGAAACCGGCAGTGAAGCCTTCAGGCTTTACAGCCGGTTTCCAACTGTACATGTGCGATTTGAGCTACGCTTTCTGAATGGTCCTGCCGTCTTCTGGGACTTGTGTGTGTAGGGGGGAGGAGTCGGGGCCCGACATACTCAGATATCGCCGCAGCAATCTCTCCCAGATGTGGGAGCGGCTACTTGTTAAAACAAGTGTGTGAACAAGTAGAGCTTTCCCTTTTAGGCGGAGCTCTGCTTTAAGTAAGTAAAAAATACTTAGTGGTTCTAAAGTCTTAATGTTTTTTACCTTAATGTATTCTATGCATTAAGGTAAAAAAAACCTACTGCACTGCAGCTTCTCCCCCCCCCCCCCCCTTTGTCTTACCAGAGCCCGATTCGACCCAGTGACATGCTGTTATTCAAATGCTGTGACATGAACGTGGGGGGGAGGGGGGCAGGGACGAGCTGCCTGCTCTGTGTCAATAGAAGCAGGCAGGGTGGCTTGGGCGTTTTCTCAAATTGGCTGCAAAAGTGGTAATACACTTTACAGCATGTCTAAACTCAAGAACAAAAATTTAATATATTGCGGCTTACCAGTCCTTTAGATGCAGTGGCTGCTATAGTTTTTTTTTCCCCACTTTTTTTTTTTTTCTATATTTTCACCCAGCCAGTAACACACCTCTTTTTCTCAGTTGACAACACTTTCTCTAACCAACTGCAATGATAGAGAGGCAGCATTGTCACCCTACTACAAGACTAAATAACCCCTCCCCCTCTTCTCTATAAGTAGAGGAGGGAATCTGTAGTCCTCAGGGGACAATGCAACTGATAGAACTGCAGCGCAGGAAATTACCAGCTCACAGGATTTATGGCAGGCCCAAGGTATTTTTTTTGCTTTTAATGGATAGGACAAAATGCTTTCAGTGGTATATTTAACAGACAACTAATTTATTGTTGGGGGTTACAAGCACTTTAACAAATCGTAGGCAATATTAGGCTGCACATAGATTTTACAGTGCAGGTGAACATGCAGGTGCAATCCACAGCCACCTCAGAGTGCTCCATGAATTCACAAAATCTTCTTTGCTAAGTTTTTTTGACAGTTAAGACTGTGGTAGCGTGTTTATGGGTGTTAGACACCAAGCATGTCAGTTACAGCATGCTTCTGCGTATACAGCAATAGCGAGGTAGAATTTATACAACTCTTGGATGAAAATGACTCAGAGATACAGGATGATCATATATCTCCATCACCAATGGGAGATATGAGTTCCCTAGATATGATAGCCACACAGTCATCCCCACATGAAATAACGATCCCCATTATCCCTCCATCAATAAAAAAGAAATCTAACAAATTCCCTCCACTACAAACAAACCCCAACATATGGGCATTTATGAATAAGACCATGGCAGATATCAACCACCTAAAAATCTTCGGTAACAACCAGGAAAACCAAAGTCCTCCCCTTAAGAAAGCTATTACCTCATTAAGTAAAAACTCCCAAATTATAGTAAAACCTTCTGACAAAGGGGGGCAATATTGTGATTATGGATCACTTGCAATATAGAAACATCTGCTGGGATATATTAAAAAATCGCGATTGGTATAGGGCTATCAATGAGGACAGGATGCTGGCTGCCCAGTCTAAATTTACAATGCTGATTAATGAGGCGTACAGGAGGGGTACGATAAATAAACAAACATACGATTCCATCAAAATAGATCAACCTCACATACCGACGTTCTATGCGTTACCTAAAACACATAAGGACATGATCAACCCCCCTGGACGCCCCACGGAACCATTAAGTAGACTCACCGATCATTACCTGCGGCCTCATGTAATGAGCCTACCTTCATTCATTCAGGACACCCCAGACTTACTTAGAGTACTATACGATACAATTATGCCATCCAATTGCATTATGGTTGCATTGGATATTGAGGCACTGTACTCTTCCATTCCACATAAACTTGGACTGAAAATGGTCAAGAGATTTCTTGATGAGCGAGGCCCCCATTTTGAGGCCTACAATCAATTTATTCTTGAGGGTCTTTCCCATATTCTATACAATAATATCTTTACCTTTGACAGCTCCCACTTCATCCAGGTGCAGGGCGTGGCCATGGGCACATGTTGTGCCCCGGCCTACGCTAACCTGCACCTGGGGGGGTGGGAGCATGATATATTTAATGATGAGTCCCTCTCTATGTACCTGAGCCACATCATCACTTGACTCAGGTACATAGATGATGTCCTCGTCATATGAGATGGCGGGATTGATCGTTTTGAGTCATTTTTTGAACAACTAAAAATTAATACCCTTAATTTAAAATTTACTATGACTTGGAGCAGCCAACAAATTGACTTCTTGGACACTACTCTATATTTTGATGAGGATGGCAGGATAGGATCCACACTATACAGGAAGCCCACTGCGGGCAATACGATCTTGCACTCGGAAATTTCTTACAGAATCTGCAGATAAGACACTTCAGAGATCGCGTCACAATTTTTACATTAAAGCAAATAAACCAGATTCACCCATGGCCCGCATGCTCGCGTCACTCCATAAACCATTTAAACCCATACGTCTTAAAATCTCGAGAGATACATTTTCCAGCAACCCTATAAAAAATTCTTAAGAAATTTAAAACACACCTAGCTACTCTATATTCATCTGAAAACAATTTGAATTTTTCTGCGGCAAATACATTTTTTGCTCAACTATCACTACCGACTCTTTCTCAGTCTCAGATGGAATTTATGGAAAAATCAATAACACCAGATGAAGTGTCCCAAGTTATAAAATCACTAAAATTAAATAAAAGACCAGGCCCTGATGGTTTTTCAGCATTATACTACCGGGTTTTTTTCCGATTCCCTTTCGCCTATCCTAGCTAATGCTTTCAATACACTTCTTAATGGCCAATCCTTTAAACAGTAAACTTTAACAGCAATCATCTGTATGCTCCCGAAAACTCAAACTGATGACACGATTTGGTCGAACTATCGACCCATTTCCTTATTAAATTTAGATATTACAATTTTAGCCAAAATTATAGCTTCCAGACTAAATAACTTCATAGGACAACTCATTCATAGGGATCAAGTAGGTTTCATACCTATTTGCCAAGCTACTGACAACATCAGACGTGCAACTCTGTTATCTCATATAGCTAAAACACACCGCATCCCCTCTTGCTTCCTATCACTAGACATTAAAAAAGCCTTTGATACCATATCCTGGCCATATATGCAATATACTCTTAGTAAATGGGGTTTTGGCCCAAATTTTTTAAAATGGATCTCTGCGCTTTATAACAAACCTAAAGCATATATTAAATAAGCAGGCTATAAATTAGACTTGTTTAACATAGAGAGAGGCACACATCAGGGGTGCCTTCTCTCCCCTCTCTCCCCTCTCTTATTTGCCTTTCTCATAGAACCTCTAGCCAGTGGCGTATCGTGGGATGTCAGCACCCGGGGCAAGGCAAGTCATTTGCGCCCCCTAACCCGCGGGATTTTAGCACTCGAGTCTCTTCCACTAGATTAGTTAAAGAAACCCTTACCCCCTAAGCACATGTATTGTTTATTATGAAAATACTGATGTAATTAAAGTAAAATGCATCTAAATACAAGTTTGAATGACCAGCGTGCCCCCTTTCAATGCAGAGAGACCAGCGTGCCCCCTTTCAATGCAGAATGACCAGCGTGCCCCCATTCAATGCAGAATGACCAGCGTGCCCCCTTTCAGTGCAGAATGACCAGCATGCCCCCTTTCAATGCAGAATGACCAGCGTGCCCCCTTTCAATGCAGAATGACCAGCGTGCCCCCTTTCAATGCAGAGAGATCATCGTGCCCCCTTTCAATGCAGACAGACCAGCGTGCCCCCCTTCAATGCAGAGAGACCAGCGTACCCCCTTTCATTGCAGAGAGACTTACCTGCAGCGGTGGCTTCTCCTCAGTTCCCCACATCTTCTCGAGTCCTCCGCGTCTCCTCGAGTCCTCCCGCCTCCTCCTCGGCCAATGGCATGAGTACGCCTTTCTGCCAATCAGGAAGCGGGTCTCGGACCCACTTCCTGATTGGCCAGGAGGAGGATCCGGGTGACAATAGCGAATTTTCATTCGCTATTGTCACACAATGGGTGGGCTCGGGGCGCACTGCTATGCGCCCCGGGTCCACCCTTTTTTGAAGCCTGTTAGAGCCTCTGGCTCTAATCAGATGATTAAAAAAAAAACCCCACTCTGTGACAGCGCCAGGCTGCTGACTCACTCGCTGCTAAACTGACTGAGCAGTGAGGAGAGGGGGCATAGCCGGGGCTTGGCTTGCAACGCCACCCCACCCTACACCAAGGGACAGGTGAGGCACAGTCCAGCCCCGTCCCGACCTGCCATTTTCATCCATAGGGCTTCCGCGCTGGACATCTCCCAGCCTGAAGATGGAGGCAGCCGCAGACTGTGTGTGAACTGTGTATGTCAGAGTCAGACAGAGTGACACTGCGGATGCGCCCCCCCAGATGTTGCGCCCGGTGCGGCTGGCCCCCCCTGCACCCCCCACGCTACGCCACTGCCTCTAGCACACAGTATTAGAAGTAATCCCTCAATTTCTGGTATAGAACATAAGTTGTGTTTATTTGCAGATGTCATTCTTCTTTTTCTATCATCTCCCCATATATCAGCCCCTAATCTCATTGCTACCCTTAATAAATTCACTGCTATTTCAGGACTAAATATACATTTTCAAAAATCCACGGCCCTTAATATCTCATTGATTGAATCTGAGTTAATTTTAGCGCAGAATGCGTTACCATTTTCATGGTCTTTGAAGCACATTCCATATTTGGGTATAAAATTTACTCCCAACCATTCTGATCTTTATGCAGCCAACTTTACTCTATTATTGGAAAAAGTTACTGAACTACTGACGAAATGGGCATCACTTCCATTGTCGTGGTTTGGGAAGATAAATGCAATCAAAATGGTTATTCTACCCAAATTTTTATATTTATTTAGGGTCCTGCCAATTCATATACCTGCACATTTTCTTTGAATCTTCCAAAGTAAAATAATTAAATTCACCTGGGGTTCAATCAAACCTAGATTGCCCGAATCCACATTGATTCTCCCCAAAACAAGGGGTGGACTGGG
The DNA here is from genome assembly GCF_965119305.1 of Pelophylax lessonae. Lineage (NCBI taxonomy): Eukaryota > Metazoa > Chordata > Amphibia > Anura > Ranidae > Pelophylax > Pelophylax lessonae. The sequence continues at coordinate 81,909,359 of NC_138777.1, read as the reverse complement.
TCTCCCCAATTTTGCCACATATTACAAAGCTGTGCAATTGGCACAATTAACTAAGTATCATGCCACTACTGAAATTCCCTTATGGGTTACGATAGAATCTATCGAATGTGACCCCATCTCAATTTCCAATCTCTTATGGTTACAACCATCAGATCTAAAACATATTACTAATCCAATTACCAAGCATTCTCTCTCTTTATGGGATAGACTAAAGACTAATTATAATTTACAGTCTACACACAATTCACTACAATCTTTTATGAGAAATCCAGCCTTTTATCCGGCTTGGGAATTCCCAAATTCATTTCGGGCATGGTCTAGGTCAGGCCTGTCAAGGCTATTTAATCTTGTCTCTAGCTCTTTTATCTTAAGTTTTCCTGAACTTTGTGAGTCACATCATTTACCACATTCAGAACTTTTTCGATATCTCCAAATTAAAAATTTCTATACCCCATTTATAACAAATGGTACCATTCTGAATCAGCTCTCTCAATTCGAGCGTATCTGTATCAACAACCCACACTCCAGAGGTCTAATTTCTAGCCTATATTCTCAATTGCTTAACAATCCAGATGTAGATACACCAAACTATGTCAGGAAATGGGAAACAGACCTTGGCCGTACTCTTAACCAATCAGAATGGTCTGAAATCTGGTCTCTAACGAAATCTTCTTCTTGAAATATTATCGCAATTGAATCATCATACAAGGTTCTTTCACGATGGTACTTGGTACCAGCTAGAATCGCCAAGTTCACACCAAACTATCCGGCCTTTTGTTTTAGAGGTTGTACGGAAATAGGTACAAGTGTTCATATATGGTGGAATTGCTCGATTGCTACAGTTTTTTGGAAAGAAATATTCTCTCTAGCATCTAAAATGTTTGAAATAGATATTACTCCAGATCCGGTGATTGCCATCTTAAATTTAAAACCTGCATGCCTGACACGAAAACAATTCAAATTATTCCTTCAGCTTCTTAATGCCGCTAAACAAACCATAGCCAAAGCTTGGAAGACTTCCACTTTGAATCTTGTAGAAGTTAAACATAGGATGAATAATGCATTATTACATGCAAAAATGGAAGCCATGGATTGCGATAAATTTAGTACTTTTATAAGCATTTGGGACCCTTGGATTAAACATGGCCTATCACCAGGTTTTGAGGAACAGGTTCTGAACGCTTGGTAGTTAAGACTTATATTTTATTTACTTTGTATTAACTTTTGTGGTACAAGTTCTAGTCTGGATGCCCTCTCCTTTACCCACTTTACCCTACCCACACCCTGCTGGCTTCTTCCTTATACTTTTTTTTTTCCCCCACAGCCATGTTCTGAATACCTTCTCAAAATCTTAATATCTCAGAATATCATATTAATAATTCTACCTTTTTTTTTGTTCCTTCCTTTTGTGCAAACTTCACTATACAGTATAACATTTATAATACTTTTGTAACAATAACAGTATTTATACTTCTGTTTTTGTTTTGTAATTTGCTTTATGGCTTTTATAAAACTCAATAAAAGTATTGAACGAGAATAAAAGGCTGCTTTGGCCATTAACTCCAAAAAAAAAGAAAGAATGTAGTATTCTGTGGCTGAAGGTACATTAGGCATTTACAGGATATAGAAGTAAGTGGCGGCCTGTATAGGCTCCAAAAATTAGCTCACATGGTTTGAACTGACAGCAAAGAACGTAGTATATGATGGCTAGAGGTACAGTAGGCGTTCACAGTATACACAAGTAAGTGTCGGCCTGTATAGCCTCCAAAAATTAGCTCACATGGTTTGAACTGACACAAAAGAACGTAGTATATGATGGCTAGAGGTACGGTAGGCGTTCACAGTACACAGAACCGTAAGTGTTGGCCTGTATAGGCTCCAAAAATTAGCTCACATGGTTTGAACTGACAGCAAAGAACGTAGTATATGATGGCTAGAGGTACGGTAGGCATTCACAGGATACAGAACCATAAGTGTCGGCCTGTATAGACTCCAAAAATTAGCTCACATGGTTTGAACTGACAGCAAAGAACGTAGTATATGATGGCTAGAGGTACGGTAGGCATTTACAGGATACAGAACCGTAAGTGTCGGCCTGTATAGGCTCCAAAAATTAGCTCACATGGTTTGAACTGACAGCAAAGAATGTAGTATATGATGGCTAGAGGTACGGTAGGCATTCACAGGATACAGAATAGTAAGTGTCGGCCTGTATAGGGTCCAAAAATTAGCTCACATGGTTTGAACTGACAGCAAAGAATGTAGTATTTGGTGGCTGGAGGTACAGTACATTAGGCATTCACAGAAAAAATAATTGTCGGCCCTGAAAGGCCCCTAAAATTTGCCATTCAATGGACATAAAATGCCTTTTATGCCGCTGTACGTAGCGAAAACAAGGACAAGGAATTGTTGTGGGTGGAGGAATTTCGATGAAACCTGGTCTACTGGTCACATGTGTTGAATTCCTCAGAGATCCATGCCTCATTCGTTTTTATAAATATGAGGTAGTCTACACTGTCATGAGCTAGGCGAGTGCGCTTATCGGTCACGATCGCCCCTGCTGCGCTGAACGTCCTTTTGGACAGGACACTGGATGGGGGGCAAGCCAACATTTCCATTGCAAATTGTGCAAGCTCTGGCCAGAGGTCAAGCCTGCCCACCCAGTAGTCCAGGTGTTCATCACTCCTCAGAGCATCCTCATCGGCCGTTAACCCGATGTAGTTGGACACCTGTCGGTCTAGGCGTTCCCTCATGCTGGATCCGTAGTATAGCTGTCGATGGTTCGGCTGAAAGAAGGATCTCATATCTGAAGTGACCAAGACATCTTCCAACCAGCCTCTTCTTGCAGGCGCTGTTGGATTGCTACCCGCAACTGTCTCTCTGTGACTGGACATTCCCCTGCCAGCGCACGGAAAAGAAGAATGCAGCATTTCCCTCAGCAAGGCCTGGAAGTGCTGCATTCTGACCGCCCTCTATGATTGTGGTAACATTTCCGCCATTTTGTGTTTGTAACGGGGGTCTAAGTACGTTGCCACCCAGTATTGGTCCTTGGCCTTTATGCCTTTTTATACGGGAGGTCCCCCTTAAAACACTGCAGCATGTAGGCCCCCATTCCCACTAAATTGGAAGGGGTATAGCGGCCTGCTTCCAGCTCATCATCCAGGATAATGTCATCCTCGTTCTCCTCCCCCTCCCCCATCCATGGATAACACCAGGGATCCCAGAAAGGTTTAGCTTCTTGCTCCTCTTCTGCCCCCCCCCCAGCACCATCCTCCTCCTCTGACTCCTCTTCCGACTCCTGCTGTTGATTTGTCTCAGATGGAGTAGCACCCCCTGGGAATTCATCCAACATTGCAACTTCCTGATCTTCGTGCTCCTGCTCCTCGGCGGCTTGATCAATGACACGACGCAATGCACGCTCCAGAAAGAAGGCGTAGGATATGATGTCACTTATGGCGCCCTGGCTGTGACTGACCAGTTTGGTGATCTCTAGTGTTGAGCGAACATGGACTGTATTATTCGCGTTCGTACCGAATAATTGGATTTTTGTTACCCGAACACGGACCCGAAAACTTTACTGTATGTTCGGGTTTAATATCCGTGTTCAGTCATTTTATTTCCTGTTTTGTATGTAATGGTGCGCTTTTAATGGCGGGCTTTCAACAGCCAATTAACAAGCTTTTAACTGGTGTGCATTAAGCCATCCCAGCCATGCCTACTAATGTATTAGTAGCTGTGATTGGCCATCTGAAGCATGTGACCGTGTTTTTATAAGTTCGAGAGCCCCAGCGCGCTGTGTCATTCTGCTGTAGATTAGGGAGAGAGCACACATCATACGTGCTGGCTGCTGATTAGGGACAGACAGTGATTCTGTGAAAAATTGTGTCCGAAAAGAATGCAGGGTCAGGTCGGAGTGCAGGCAGGGAGAGTTATTAGAGCATTTTAGGGCGAGGCTGGAGATTAGGCAGGGTCAGTGTTCTACATCGATTTTGCTGTGTGGGGGGTGGTGCAGTGAACACAATCTTTTTTCCCTCACTTGAGCCCACTGAGGAGGAGGAGGAGGAGGAGGGAGAAAAAAATCTATTTTTATCAGTCAGTTGTGTGCAGCGTTCATCTTAGATCTATTTTACTACAAGTTAAAAGGGGTTTTATTTTTTTTCCCATAGCCTTTTTGCTTCAGTGCTGGCTCCACTATTCAATATACACCCTTTTGGGTTAAAAAAATGTAATTGTTGCATAGTCTGTACTAATCTATTTAAAAATTACAAACTTAAAGGGGAATTTTCTTTTTTTTCCCCTTCATAGCCTGCAGCAGAGCTGACTGACATAAGACACTGCTGTGTTCACATGTGCTATTGAAAAATCACCAATTTTATATCATATTTTCTATTCCGCTATTCAATCTACACCCTTTGGGGTAAAAAGAATTAAATTGCGGGATAGTCTGTATCGGTACGTGTGAGATACACCTTTCCAATTTGTGGGGCGCATCTTACACCGCTGAGGATTGCAGGGTGCTTCAGTTTGCCTCCTGCCTGTTCAGAACTCCTCCTACTCCTCATCCTGCCTTTAGGGTACAAAAAATAGTAATTAGGGCCTAGTCTGGGTCTGTACATGTGAGATAGATACACCTTTTCATATCATATTTTCTATTCCGCTATTCAATCTACACCCTTGGGGTAAAAAGAATTAAATTGCGGCATAGTCTGTATCGGTACGTGTGAGATACATCTTTCCAATTTTTGGGGCGCATCTTACACCGCCGAGGATTGCAGGGTGTTTCAGTTTGCCTCCTGCCTGTTCCGAACTCCTCCTACTCCTCATCCTGCCTTTGGGGTACAAAAAATAGTAATCGGGGCCTAGTCTGGGTTTGTACGTGTGAGATAGATACACCTTTTGATATCATATTTTCTATTCCGCTATTCAATCTACACCCTTGGGGTAAAAAGAATTAAATTGCGGCATAGTCTGTATCGGTACGTGTGAGATACATCTTTCCAATTTTTGGGGCGCATCTTACACCCCCGAGGATTGCAGGGTGCTTCAGTTTGCCTCCTGCCTGTTCCGAACTCCTCCTACTCCTCATCCTGCCTTTGGGGTACAAAAAATAGTAATCGGGGCCTAGTCTGGGTCTGTACGTGTGAGATAGATACACCTTTTGATATCATATTTTCTATTCCGCTATTCAATCTACACCCTTGGGGTAAAAATAATTAAATTGCGGCATAGTCTGTATCGGTACGTGTGAGATACACCTTTCCAATTTTTGGGGCGCATCTTACACCGCCGAGGATTGCAGGGTGCTTCAGTTTGCCTCCTGCCTGTTCCGAACTCCTCCTACTCCTCATCCTGCCTTTAGGGTACAAAAAATAGTAATCAGGGCCTAGTCTGGGTCTGTACGTGTGAGATAGATACACCTTTTGATATCATATTTTCTATTCCGCTATTCAATCTACACCCTTGGGATAAAAATAATTAAATTGGGGCATAGTCTGTATCGGTACGTGTGAGATACACCTTTCCAATTTTTGGGGCGCATCTTACACCGCCGAGGATTGCAGGGTGCTTCAGTTTGCCTCCTGCCTGTTCCGAACTCCTTCTACTCCTCATCCTGCCTTTGGGGTACAAAAAATAGTAATCGGGGGCCTAGTCTGGGTCTGTACGTGTGAGATAGATACACCTTTTGATATCATATTTTCTATTCCGCTATTCAATCTACACCCTTTGGGGTAAAAAGAATTAAATTGCGGCATAGTCTGTATCGGTACGTGTGAGATACACCTTCCAATCTTTTGGGGCGCATCTTACACCGCCGAGGATTGCAGGGTGCTTCAGTTTGCCTCCTGCCTGTTCCGAACTCCTCCTACTCCTCATCCTGCCTTTAGGGTACAAAAAATTGTAATCGGGGCCTAGTCTGTGTTTGTACGTGTGAGATACACCGTTTTATAAAATTTTTTCTATTCCGCTATTCAATCTACACCCTTTGGGGTAAAAAGAATTAAATTGCGGCATAGTCTGTATCGGTACGTGTGAGATACACCTTCCAAATTTTTGGGGCGCATCTTCCACCGCCGAGGATTGCAGGGTGCTTCAGTTTGCCTCCTGTTTCGAACTCCTCCTACTCCTCATCCTTATCCTGCCTTTAGGGTACAAAAAATTGTAATCGGGGCCTAGTCTGTGTTTGTACGTGTGAGATACACCGTTTTATAATTTTTTTTCTATTCCGCTATTCAATATACACCCTTTTTGAGTGTAACAAAAATTAAATTACGGCATAGTCTGTATCGGTACATGTGAGATACACCTTTTTAAATTTGTTTGGTGCATCTCCTTCCACCGCCAAGGATTGCAGGGCGCTTCAGTTTGCCTCCTGTTCCGAACTCCTCCTACTCCTCTTCCTCATCCTCATCCTGCCTTTGGGGTACATAAAATTGTAATCGGGGCCTAGTCTGTGTTTGTGCGTGTGAGATATACCGTTTTATAATTTTTTTTCTATTCCGCTATTCAATATACACCCTTTTGGAGTGTAAAAAATTAAATTACGGCATAGTCTGTATCGGTACGTGTGAGATACACCTTTTAAATTTGTTTGGCGTATCTCCTTCCACCACCAATGATTACAGGGCGCTTCAGTTTGCCTCCTGTTCCGAACTCCTCCTACTCCTCTTCCTCATCCTCTTCCTCCCTTTAGGGTACAAAAAATTGTAATCGGGGCCTAGTCTGTGTTTGTACGTGTGAGATACACCGTTTTATATCCTTTTTTCTATTCCGCTATTCAATATACACCCTTTTGGGGTGAAAAAAATTAGATTGGGATATACCTTGCATATTTGACTGTGAGATACACCCGTTGTATTTGTATACTGTTTTTCTATTCCGCTATTTAATAAACACCCTTTTGGGGTAAAAAATAAATAAATTGCGGCATAGTTTGCATATTTGACTGTGAGATACACCCGTGCGATACTGTTGTTGCTTTGTTCCGCTATTCAATAAACACCTTTCTAGGGCAAGATCATAAATTAGAAATATGAGGAGACCGTCAAATAGGGGCCATGGCCTGGGTCGTGGTGCTGCTGGTAGAGCTCCTGTTGCAAGGAGAGGACATGGTCGATCTGTGCTAGCTACATGCACAAGTGAAACACCTTCCTCAAGTGTGAGTAGGCGACAGAACCTGCAGCAGTATTTGGTAGGGCATCATGCGCCTCTAGAAGTGATGAGGCCAGAAGAAGTACAGGCGATAGTAGATTGGGTTGCTGACAGTGCCTCCAGTTCCTTCACATTGTCTCCCACCAAGTCTACTGCAGAAAGGTCAGAGTTGGCACCTGCAGTCGATGTCCAACCGTCTTTCACCTCACCCCCTTGCAAATCAGGCAAGCAGTCTGAGCCCCAAGTCATGCAGCAGTCTCTTCTTCTTTTTGATGTCTCTGTCAGCAGGGTTTCCCAGGGCCATCCAGCTAGCCCTGCCCCAGAAGTGGAAGAGATTGAGTGCAGCGATGCCCAACCACTTATTTCTCAAGATGAGTACATGGAAGGACCATCGCAGCACGTCTCTGATGATGACGAAACGCAGGTGCCAACTGCTGCGGCACTCAGAGTTGTGGAGACCGACAAGGAGGGCAGGGGTGAAGACTGGGTGGAAGATGATGTGGAGGACGATGAGGTCCTCGACCCCACATGGAATGAAGGTCATGCAGGTGACCTGAGTTGTTTGGAGGAAGAGGCGGTGGTCGCACAGAGCCACCAGCACAGCAGAAGAGGGAGCAGGGTGCAGAAGCGGAGCTGCCGTGCCCTAGACACTATGCCTGCTACTGCCCAACGCAGCAAGGGACCGAGCGCACCAAAGCCAGCTCAAAGTAGTTCTCTAGCGTAGAAGTTCTTCAGAAAATGTGCTGATGACAGGACACGAGTGGTTTGCACCCTGTGCAATCAGAGCCTGAAGCGAGGCATAAACCTCAACCTGAGCACAACCTGCATGATCAGGCATCTAAGTGCAAAGCACGAGCTGCAGTGGAGTAGACACCTTCAAAACCAAGAAAGGTCTCTGGCTCCTCCTGCTTCCTCTTCTGCTGCAGTCTCGGCCTCTCCTTCCACCTCTGTAGTGATACCGGCACCTGCCACCCCGCAAACAGACGATCTGTCAGCAACACCACCACCTGGGTCACCAACCATCTCCACAATGTCCCGTGGAAGCGTTCAGCTTTCCATCTCCCAAACACTTCAGAGGAAGAGGAAGTACCCCCCTACCCACCCGCGATCCCTGGCCCTGAATGCCAGCATTTCAAAATTCTTGGCCTTTGAAATGCTGTCATTCCGTCTGGTGGAGACGCACAGTTTTAAAAGCCTTATGTCGGTGGCTGTCCCACAGTACGTCATGCCCAGCCGCCACTACTTTTCCAGGCAAGCCATCCCTTCCCTGCACAACCAAGTGGGGGAACAAATCAGGTGTGCACTGCGCAACGCCATCTGTGCCAAGGTCCACCTAACTACCGATACGTGGACCAGTAAGCACGGTCAGGGGCGTTATATCTCCCTAACGGCACACTGGGTAAATGCAGTGGTGGATGGGCCTGAGGCGGATAGCAATTTGGCGCATGTCCTTCCACCACCGAGGATTGCAGGGCGCTTCAGTTTGCCTCCTGTTCCTAACTCCTCCTACTCCGCTTCCTCATGTTTGGGGGAAAAACCACACACCACGCAGGAGTTGTGGAGGAGCATGGAACAGCAGAAAAATGAGTGGTTGCTGCCAGCGAGCCTCAAGCCCGGCCTGGTGGTGTGCGATAACGGGCGAAATTTCATAGCAGCTCTGGGCCTAGCCGGTTTGGCGCACATCCCTCGCCTGGTGCATGTGCTGAATTTGGTGGTGCAGAGGTTCCTTAAAAATTACCCCGATATGTCAGAGCTGCTGCAGAAAGTGCGTGCCGTCTGTGCGCACTTTCGGCGTTCTCACCCTGCTGCTGCTCGCCTGTCAGCGCTGCAGCGTGACTTCGGCCTTCCCGCTCACCGCTTCATATGTGACGTGCCCACAAGGTGGAACTCCACCTTGCACATGCTGGAAAGACTGTGCGAGCAGCAGCAGGCCATAGTGGAGTCTCAGCTGCAGCACGCACGCGTGAGTCGCTCTGCAGAACAGCACCACTTCACCACCAATAACTGGGCCTCCATGCGAGACCTGTGTGCCTTGTTGCGCTGTTTTGAGTACTCCACCAACATGGCCAGTGCCGATGACGCCGTTGTCAGCTTAACTATCCCACTTCTATGCCTCCTTCAAAAAACGATTTGGGCGATGATGGAAGAGGATGTGGCACAGGATGAGGAGGAGGAGGAGGATGAAGAGGTAACATTTCCAAGGCTTTCAGTGCAGTCATTCGCAAGTGGCTCCGAGGGTGGGTTCCTGCACCCACAAACGCCAGGGACACAATTGTCCAGCAGGGGCACAGTTCTGGAGGATGAGGAGGATGAGGAGGAGGAGATGGAGGAGGAGATGGAACCATGTTCACAGCAGGGTGGCACCCAGGCCAGCTCATGGCCATTACTGGTGCGTGGCTGGGGGGATACAGAGGACACAGACGATACACCTCCCACAGAGGACAGCCTTTCGTTGCCTCTGGGCAGCCTGGCACACATGAGCGATTACATGCTGCAGTGTCTCCACAACGACCGCCGAGTTGCCCACATTCTAACTTGTGCTGATTACTGGGTGGCCACGCTGCTGGATCCCCGTTACAAGGACAACGTACCGTCCTTAATTCTTTCACTGGAGCGCGATCGCAAGATGCGCGAGTACAAGTGCACGCTGGTAGACGCGATGCTGCTGGCATTCCCACCTGACAGCGGGGGCCACAGTGGAAGCACAAGGCCAAGGCAGAGGAGGAGGAAAAGGTCACCAACGCAACCCGGGCACCGCCAGCACCTCAGGAGGCAGGGCTAGCATGGCCGAAATGTGGAAAAGCTTTGTCAGCACGCCACAACAAACTGTAGCACCAGCAGCTCATATGGAACGTCTTAGCAGGAGGCAGCATTTCACCAACATGGTGGAGCAGTATGTGTGCACACGCCTACATGTAGTGAATGATGGGTCTGCCCCCTTCAACTTCTGGGTCTCCAAATTGGGCACATGGCCTGAGCTTGCCCTTTACGCCTTGGAGGTGCTAGCGTGCCCTGCAGCCAGTGTATTATCTGAACGTGTATTTAGCACGGCTGGGGGCGTTATCACAGACAAGCGCAGCCGCCTGTCCAGAGACAATGTGGACAAGCTCATGTTCATTAAAATGAACCAGGCATGGATCCCACAGGACTTTTCCGCACCTTGTGCAGAATAGAGATGGATACTGACCTTACCCAGCCATTGTTCTATTTTTGCTCTTTCTCACTCTTTTGGGGTGTACCCTCATTTAAAATGACTGAAAAAAGCAGTGTTGGCTACCTCGTCCTCCTCCACCGCCGCTTCCACCTACACCGCCACATCCACCACCACCTCAACCTCCCTCCTACTCCATATGGGCCTCGTCCTTCACAGATGAAGAAAATTTTTTTTTTTCATTTTTTTTTGTTGTTTTAAGTTATTTCCCTATCCACATTTGTTTGCAGAGCACTTGCCATGCTCTTAACTACGTTTTGTTGCCATTTGCAGCACTCTAGCCTATCGAGCATATGCAAAGTTGAGTTCCATCGCGTTGGGCAGTCACAAATAAGAGGGGCAGGTTGTGTCATCGCTGAATCTCAGCAAGGCGAGCCATGGCTGTGTAAGATCTTCGGAAATGGCCCGAGATTTTCCTGGCCTGCTGCAAGACGTCCTGGACCCCAGGGTATTTGGCAACGAATCGCTGCACCACCAATTTCAGGACGTGTGCCATTCATGGCACATGTGTTATTTTGCCCTGTTTCAGCGCGCTCAGCAGATTGGCACCGTTGTCGCACACCACTTTACCAACTGACAAATTGAGCGGTGTCAGCCACTGATCTGCCTGTGAACGCAAAGCTGAAAGGAGTGCAGGACCAGTGTGGCTCTTTGCTTCCAGGCACAACAGACGCAGCACAGCATGGCAACGTCTCACCTGGCATGTGGAATAGGTTCTGGGGATGTTGGGCGGCGCAGGAGAAGAGACGGTAGCAGCGAAAGAGGAGGAGTCAGCCGAGGAGGAGAGGGAGGATGGAGGAGGAGGAGAAGAAGAAGCAGGCCTGCTTGCAATCCGTGGCGGTACAACTAAATCTACACGGGTGCCACGGGTTACATGCTTAACGACCGTCAGAAGGTTCACCCAGTGGGCAGTAAAAGTGATATACCTTCCCTGCCCGTGTTTGCTAGACCATGTGTCTGTGGTCAGATGTATCTTGGCACCAACACTGTGTACTAGAGATATATTCACTTGCCGCTTAACATGGTCATACAGCTCTGGAATGCCCTTTTGCGAGAAGTACTTCCTGCCTGGGACCTTCCATTGTGGTGTTCCAATGGCCACAAATTTACAAAAGGCCTCCGAGTCCACCAGATGATATGGCAGTAGTTGGCGGGCTATCAGTTCCGACAAGCCAGCAGTCAAACGTTGGGCAAGAGGGTTATTCGGCGTCATCATTTTTTTCCGCTCCAACATTTGGACCACAGAAGCCTGCCTTTTTCCAGAACATCGTGACAACGGCATCATGGAAGGTGGAGTGGAGGGCAAATGTGAGGAGAGAGGAGAAGGAGAAGCAGAAGGAGAAGGGGTTGGACGATGAGAGCCTGGAGTGTGGCTTTGTGGGTTCAACTTCTGACGGTGTTGCTCCCACTGGGCTCGGTGATGGGAGTTTAGGTGCCTTCTTAAAGCGGTTGTCCCTAGGTGAGTGTTGGGCTTACCGCGACTTATGCGTTTACTGCAAAGGCTGCAGATGGCAATGCTGTTGTCAGCAACGGACACATTAAAAAAATTCCACACTGCGGAGCCATGTGCCGGCGTCCTGGCAGCGCCAGATGTGACTGTACATGGTTGATAGCTCGCTCCTGATACATTTGCAGTCTGCTTTCTACCTCTTGTGCAATGCAAGTTCTGCCTGCCTCTCCTCCCTATCTGCCAGTCCGTCTCTCCCTCTGAACTCCCTTCCTCTTCCTCTCTTGTGGAATCCCACCTGACGTCCATAGACTCGTCATCATCCAAGTCATCTTCCCCACCACTAACATTCGAGATCTCGAAGTAGACAGCAACAGTGGGGACCAACCTCCTTGGGCTGATCTGGGTACTGTCGTCAGACTGCTGAGTGGCGGCTGTTGCTACCTCCTCTTCCTGATCCAATGCCAACAATGGCTGTGCATCGCAAACGTCTTGTGATGGATCGGAAAATAATTCCAGTGACTCAAGTGGAGGGTATGTGCTGGTGGTGGTGGTGTCTTTTGGGGTGAACATAGCAGAGCGGGAAGAGGGTGCAGATAGAGAGGATGAGGAGGGTGCAAAAGAGGAAGGCTGAGTGACCCACTCAACCAAGTCTGGTGCGTCCTTTGTCGTAATTGCACGCCGCTTTTGAAACTTCACACTTAGGCTCCGGCCAGGCCCGTCGCAACAAGGCAGGCAAACCAAGCAATTGCTTGGGGCCCCAAGCTGGCCTGGGGCCCCAAGACAATGACTAGTAAGTCACTTACTTTGTATCTATTTCTCCCGGATATAAAATGTACAGGGGCGGACTGAGCGGACGGGCACTTCAGACGTGGTCCGAGGGCCGGGAACGAGGAAGGGGGGGCTATAGTAGTGGATGGAGGGGAGGGGCCCGGCGCTGATTCAGTGTGAGGAGGGAAGCTGGGGAGGGGCCCGGCGGCGGCAGCGCTGCTTCTGTGTGAGGTGGGGAGGGGCCCGGCGGCCGTTGCTGCTTTAGTGAGAGGAGGAGGGGCCCAGGCTAGCGCTGCATTTCCGTTGCTGATGGTGTCCTGTGTGCGGGGGCGTGTCGGCGTCGCATACTGACGTGACGTTGATGTGCCCCGCCTCCATCGGGTACAATGATCCAGTACAGAACTTCAGTGGATTCCTGCGATTGTCTTCTTCATCAAGCCCTTCATTCATCCATCCATGGCAGCGGTTTCATTTGTGAGTAGTTCTTCTGGCCTGAAATCCAGCTCCACTCAATGGTCTCTCCTGTGAGGAATGATGTGTACATACATTTGCATTATCCCACACAATTTTAATAAAAATATATGATTCATATATTTTTATTAAAATTGTGTGGGATAATGCAAATGTATGTACACATCATTCCTTACAGGAGAGACCATTGAGTGGAGCTGGATTAGTTGCTGATGACTTGCAATTTGCAAAGGCGTTCCCTCTTCCTCAGATCCCCTGTTTCTGTTTGATTTGTGAGTAGTTCTTGTAACATATGGCCTTTATGTGAAATCCAGCATTTTGCTTGGGGCCCCCAAATTCCTTCAAACGGCCCTGGCTCCGGCCTACTGCTCCTGCCCTACCCCTGCGTAAGTCTCTGCCTCTTCCTCTGCCTGTCTTTCTTGCCTTCTCTGTCTCTTCTGTATAAAGAGTACCTTGGTATGGTTATGTCCCAGTCATTTCTTTCATTAAACCGTGTCTCCGTAACAGCCACTAAATCTACATTCTCAGATGCCATTCCTACTACAGCCACCTTAAATGACTGCAGATAATGAACTGAGCTGCTGAACTGTTGGAAGAGACAACAAGTAATCTGGGATGGAAAGGGTGTGTCAGACACTGGAGAGATGGTGGCACGGGAGACAGTCAAGACACTGGGAGATGGTGGCACAGGAGACAGTAAGACACTGCAGGCATGGAGGCACAGGAGACAGTCAGACACTGGAAAGATGGTGGCACAGGAGACAGTCAGACACTGGAGAGATGGTGGCACAGGAGACTGTCAGACACTACAGGCATGGTGGCACAGGAGACAGTCAGACACCGGAGAGATGGTGGCACAGGAGACAGTCAGACACTGCAGGCATGGTGGCACAGGAGACAGTCAGACACTGGAGAGATGGTGGCACAGGAGGCAGTCAAGACACTGCAGGCATGGTGGCACAGGAGACAGTCAGACACTGGAGAGACGGTGGCACAGGGGACAGTAAGACACTGGAGAGATGGTGGCATAGGAGACAGTCAGACACTGGAGAGATGGTGGCACAGGAGACAATCAGACACTGGAGAGATGGTGGCACAGGAGACAGTCAGAAACTGGAGAGATGGTGACACAGGAGACAGTCAGACACTGCAGGCATGGTGGCACTGGAGACAGACAGACACTGGAGAGATGGTGGCACAGGAGACAGTCAAGACACTGCAGGCATGGTGGCAAAAGGAGACAGTCAGACACTGGAGAGATGGTGGCACAGGAGACACTCAGACACTGAAGAGATGGTGGCACAGGAGACAGTCAAGACACTGGAGAGATGGTGGCACAGGAGACAGTCAGACACTGGAGAGATGGTGGCACAGGAGACAGTCAGACACTGGAGAGATGGTGGCACAGGAGACAGTCAGACACTGCAGGCATGGTGGCACAGGAGACAGCCAGACACTGGAGAGATGGTGGCACAGGAGACAGTCAGACACTGGAAAGATGGTGGCACAGGAGACAGTCAGACACTGGAGAGATGGTGGCACAGGAGACAGTCAGAGACTGCAGGCATGGTGGCACAGGAGACAGCCAGACACTGCAGGCATGGTGGCACAGGAGACAGTCAGACACCGGAGAGATGGTGGCACAGGAGACAGTCAGACACTGCAGGCATGGTGGCACAGGAGACAGTCAGACACCGGAGAGATGGTGGCACAGGAGACAGTCAGACACTGCAGGCATGGTGGCACAGGTGATAGCCAGACACTGGAGAGATGGTGGCACAGGAGACAGTCAAGACACTGGAGAGATGGTGGCACAGGAGACAGTCAGACACTGCAGGCATGGTGGCACAGGAGACAGTCAGACACTGGAGAGATGGTGGCACAGGAGACAGTCAAGACACTGGAGAGATGGTGGCACAGGAGACAGTCAAGACACTGGAGAGATGGTGGCACAGGAGACAGTCAGACACTGGAGAGATGGTGGCATAGGAGACAGTCAGACACTGGAGAGATGGTGGCACAGGAGACAATCAGACACTGGAGAGATGGTGACACAGGAGACAGTCAGACACTGCAGGCATGGTGGCACTGGAGACAGACAGACACTGGAGAGATGGTGGCACAGGAGACAGTCAAGACACTGCAGGCATGGTGGCAAAAGGAGACAGTCAGACACTGAAGAGATGGTGGCACAGGAGACAGTCAGACACTAAAGAGATGGTGGCACAGGAGACAGTCAAGACACTGGAGAGATGGTGGCACAGGAGACAGTCAGACACTGGAGAGATGGTGGCACAGGAGACAGTCAGACACTGGAGAGATGGTGGCACAGGAGACAGTCAGACACTGCAAGCATGGTGGCACAGGAGACAGCCAGACACTGCAGGCATGGTGGCACAGGAGACAGTCAGACACCGGAGAGATGGTGGCACAGGAGACTGTCAGACACTGCAGGCATGGTGGCACAGGAGACAGACAGACACTGGAGAGATGGTGGCACAGGAGACAGTCAAGACACTGCAGGCATGGTGGCACAGGAGACAGTCAGCCACTGGAGTGATGGTGGCACAGGGGACAGTTAGACACTGGAGAGATGGTGGCACAGGAGACAGTCAGACACTGGAGAGATGGTGGCACAGGAGACAATCAGACACTGGAGAGATGGTGGCACAGGAGACAGTCAAACACTGGAGAGATAGTGGCACAGGAGACAGTCAGACACTGTAGGCATGGTGGCACAGGAGACAGTCAGACACTGGAGAGATGGTGGCACAGGAGACAGTAAAGACACTGCAGGCATGGTGGCACAGGAGACAGTCAGACACTGGAGAGATGGTGGCACAGGAGACAGTCAGACACTGGAGAGATGGTAGCACAGGAGACAGTCAGACACTGGAGAGATGGTGGCACAGGAGACAGTCAGACACTGCAGGCATGGTGGCACAGGAGACAGTCAGCCACTGAAGAGATGGTGGCACAGGGGACAATCAGACACTGGAGAGATGGTGACACAGGAGACAGTCAGACACTGCAGGCATGGTGGCACTGGAGACAGACAGACACTGGAGAGATGGTGGCACAGGAGACAGTCAAGACACTGCAGGCATGGTGGCAAAAGGAGACAGTCAGACACTGAAGAGATGGTGGCACAGGAGACAGTCAGACACTGAAGAGATGGTGGCACAGGAGACAGTCAAGACACTGGAGAGATGGTGGCACAGGAGACAGTCAGACACTGGAGAGATGGTGGCACAGGAGACAGTCAGACACTGGAGAGATGGTGGCACAGGAGACAGTCAGACACTGCAGGCATGGTGGCACAGGAGACAGTCAGACACCGGAGAGATGGTGGCACAGGAGACTGTCAGACACTGCAGGCATGGTGGCACAGGAGACAGACAGACACTGGAGAGATGGTGGCACAGGAGACAGTCAAGACACTGCAGGCATGGTGGCACAGGAGACAGACAGACACTGGAGAGATGGTGGCACAGGAGACAGTCAAGACACTGCAGGCATGGTGTCACAGGAGACAGTCAGCCACTGGAGAGATGGTGGCAAAGGGGACAGTCAGACACTGGAGAGATGGTGGCACAGGAGACAGTCAGACACTGGAGAGATGGTGGCACAGGAGACAGTCAGACACTGGAGAGATGGTGGCACAGGAGACAGTCAGACACTGGAGAGATGGTGGCACAGGGGACAGTCAGACACTGGAGAGATGGTGGCATAGGAGACAGTCAGACACTGGAGAGATGGTGGCACAGGAGACAATCAGACACTGGAGAGATGGTGACACAGGAGACAGTCAGACACTGCAGGCATGGTGGCACTGGAGACAGACAGCCAGACACTGGAGAGATGGTGGCACAGGTGACAGTCAAGACACTGCAGGCATGGTGGCAAAAGGAGACAGTCCGACACTGGAGAGATGGTGGCACAGGAGACAGTCAGACACTGAAGAGATGGGGGCACAGGAGACAGTCAAGACACTGGAGAGATGGTGGCACAGGAGACAGTCAGACACTGGAGAGATGGTGGCACAGGAGACAGTCAGACACTGCAGGCATGGTGGCACAGGAGACAGCCAGACACTGCAGGCATGGTGGCACAGGAGACAGTCAGACACCGGAGAGATGGTGGCACAGGAGACAGTCAGACACTGCAGGCAAGGTGGCACAGGAGACAGTCAGACACTGGAGAGATGGTGGCACAGGAGACAGTCAAGACACTGCAGGCATGATGGCACAGGAGACAGTCAGCCACTGGAGAGATGGTGGCACAGGGGGCAGTCAGACACTGGAGAGATGGTGGCACAGGAGACAGTCAGACACTGGAGAGATGGTGGCACAGGAGACAATCAGACACTGGAGAGATGGTGGCACAGGAGACAGTCAGACACTGGAGAGATGGTGGCACAGGAGACAGTCAGACACTGCAGGCATGGTGTCACAGGAGACAGTCAGACACTGGATAGATGGTGGCACAGGAGACAGTCAAGAAACTGCAGGCATGGTGGCACAGGAGACAGTAAGACACTGGAGAGATGGTGGCACAGGAGACAGTCAGACACTGGAGAGATGGTGGCACAGGAGACAGTCAGACACTGCAGGCATGGTGGCACAGGAGACAGTCAGACACTGGAGAGATGGTGCCACAGGAGACAGTCAGACACTGAAAAGATGGTGGCACAGGAGACAGTCAGACACTGGAGAGATGGTGGCACAGGAGACAGTCAGACACCGGAGAGATGGTGGCACAGGAGACAGTCAAACACTGGAGAGATGGTGGCACAGGAGACAGTCAAACACTGGACAGATGGTGGCTTAGGAGACAGTCGGACACTGGAGAGATGGTGGCACAGGAGACAGTCAGACACTGCAGGCATGCTGGCACAGGAGACAGTCAGACACTGGAGAGATGGTGGCACAGGAGACAGTCAGACACTGCAGGCATGGTGGCACAGGAGACAGTCAGACACTGGAGAGATGGTGGCACAGGAGACAGTCAGACACTGGAGAGATGTTGGAACAGGAGACAGCCAGACACTACAGGCATGGTGGCACAGGAGACAGTCAGACACTGGAGAGATGGTGGCACAGGAGACACTCAGACACTGCAGGCATGGTGGCACAGGAGACAGCCAGACACTGGAGAGATGGTGGCACAGGAGACAGTCAGACACTGAAGAAATGGTGGCACAGGAGACAGTCAGACACTGGAGAGATGGTGGCACAGGAGACAGTCAGACACTGCAGGCATGGTGGCACAGGAGACAGCCAGACACTGGAGAGATGGTGGCACAGGAGACAGTCAGACACTGGAGAGATGGTGGCACAGGAGACAGTCAGACACTGGAGAGATGGTGGCACAGGAGACAGTCAGACACTGCAGGCATGTTGGCACAGGAGACAGCCAGACACTGCAGGCATGGTGGGACAGGAGACAGTCAGACACCGGAGAGATAGTTGCACAGGAGACAGTCAGACACTGCATGCATGGTGGCACAGGAGACAGTCAGACACTGGAGAGATGGTGGCACAGGAGACAGTCAAGACACTGCAGGCATGGTGGCACAGGAGACAGTCAGCCACTGGAGTGATGGTGGCACAGGGGACAGTTAGACACTGGAGAGATGGTGGCACAGGAGACAGTCAGACACTGGAGAGATGGTGGCACAGGAGACAATCAGACACTGGAGAGATGGTGGCACAGGAGACAGTCAAACACTGGAGAGATAGTGGCACAGGAGACAGTCAGACACTGTAGGCATGGTGGCACAGGAGACAGTCAGACACTGGAGAGATGGTGGCACAGGAGACAGTAAAGACACTGCAGGCATGGTGGCACAGGAGACAGTCAGACACTGGAGAGATGGTGGCACAGGAGACAGTCAGACACTGGAGAGATGGTAGCACAGGAGACAGTCAGACACTGGAGAGATGGTGGCACAGGAGACAGTCAGACACTGCAGGCATGTTGGCACAGGAGACAGTCAGACACTGGAGATATGGTGGCACAGGAGACAGTCAGACACTGGAGAGATGGTGGCACAGGAGACAGTCAGACACTGGAGAGATGGTGGCACAGGAGACAGTAAGGCACTGCAGGCATGGTGGCACTGGAGACAGACAGACACTGGAGAGATGGTGGCACAGGAGACATTCAAGACACTGCAGGCATGGTGGCAAAAGGAGACAGTCAGACACTGGAGAGATGGTGGCACAGGAGACAGTCAAACACTGAAGAGATGGTGGCACAGGAGACAGTCAAGACACTGGAGAGATGGTGGCACAGGAGACAGTCAGACACTGGAGAGATGGTGGCACAGGAGACAGTCAGACACTGGAGAGATGGTGGCACAGGAGACAGTCAGACACTGCAGGCATGGTGGCACAGGAGACAGCCAGACACTGGAGAGATGGTGGCACAGGAGACAGTCAGACACTGAAGAAATGGTGGCACAGGAGACAGTCAGACACTGGAGAGATGGTGGCACAGGAGACAGTCAGACACTGCAGGCATGGTGGCACAGGAGACAGCCAGACACTGGAGAGATGGTGGCACAGGAGACAGTCAGACACTGGACAGATGGTGGAACAGGAGACAGTCAGACACTGGAGAGATGGTGGCACAGGAGACAGTCAGACACTGCAGGCATGTTGGCACAGGAGACAGCCAGACACTGCAGGCATGGTGGGACAGGAGACAGTCAGACACCGGAGAGATAGTTGCACAGGAGACAGTCAGACACTGCAGGCATGGTGGCACAGGAGACAGTCAGACACCGGAGAGATGGTGGCACAGGAGACAGTCAGACACTGCAGGCATGGTGGCACAGGAGACAGTCAGACACTGGAGAGATGGTGGCACAGGAGACAGTCAAAACACTGCAGGCATGATGGCACAGGAGACAGTCAGCCACTGGAGAGATGGTGGCACAGGGGACAGTCAGACACTGGAGAGATGGTGGCACAGGAGACAGTCAGACACTGGAGAGATGGTGGCACAGGAGACAGTCAGACACTGCAGGCATGTTCGCGTTCGCCGCTGCCGGCGAACATATGCGATGTTCGGTCCTCCCCCCATAAGACATCATTGAGGCAAACTTTGACCCTGAACTTTACAGTCAGCAGACACATTTCCAGCCAATCAGCATACCTCCCTCCCACACCCTCCCACCTCCTATAAATAAGCAAGGGCAGCATCCATCTTAGATCATTCTGAAGCAGTGTGTGTAGTGAGAGTAGGGAGAGAGCTGCTGCTGTTGCTGCTGCTGCTGCTGCTGCTGTTAAGCTAGGGACAGTTAGTCAGTGTTCCTGGTCTTGCAGTGTTCTTGGTCCACTACTGCTGTAATATCAGCACCCCAAAAAGCCCTTCTAAGGGCTGGTATTTGTGTTTTTTTTTTTTATATATATATATATATATATATATATATATATATATATATATATATATATATACCTAGCGTCCCCAAAAGCCCTTTTAAGGGCTGGTAATTGAGTTGTTTCTTCATATATATATATCTATATCTATCTAGTGTCCCCAAAAGCCCTTTTAAGGGCTGGTAATTGAGGATTTTTTTTATTTATATATATACATATATATATATATATATATATATAGTGTCCCCAAAAGCCCTTTTAAGGGCTGGTAAGGTAATAGAGTTTTTTCTTTATATATATATATCTATATATATCTATTGTACACTGCAGTAGGGATGATCGAACTTTTGAAAAGTTCGGTTCGACCAGAACACCCGAACTTCACGAAAGTTCGGTTCGGATTTCAGAACCCCATTGAAATCAATGGGACCCGAACTTCTGTAATCAAAAAACACCATTTTTAAGCCCTAAAACCCAATAAATGCCCCTAAAAAGTGCCTAGGGTTCTGGGTCATGCCCCAGGGACTATTAATCACACAAAAAAAAGTTCTTAAAAATTGTCGTTTTTGATAGATAGCCAATTATTGAAAAAATTAAAAAAAAAAAAAAAAAAAAGAGATTTCTTTGGATTTAGTGTCTGGGGGGTCTAAAAGTTGTACCTGTGAAGTTTCAGCTCTGTAGCATGTCCAGAACCAGAATTACAGCATACCAAACCTTCAAAAATGACTTTTTTGCTTAACCGCACCTTTCTTTTGCTCCTAATCAACGGCTCAGCCAATGTGTATGATGGGGACATAATGCAGTGCACTGGGAACAAGATTAGAGGTTTTTTTGGAAAAAGGTGCTGTCTCTTTAAATGTGCATATAATTAACGGGTGTATTTCCACAATGGGGCTTTTATTACCAAATGTTTCAAGAAGTCCAAAGATGTATGTAATTGCACTTTATTTCATGTAAAATGGTGTTTGGTGCACTTTAACTTGAAATCTCACAAGAAACAGACATATATGCACGGATACATTGAGGGTTAGGGGTAGGGGCCACAATGTAGTGCAGAGTGAACAAGATTAGAGATGTTTTGGATGAATACTGTTGTCTCTTGACTTTGAATAGAAGTAAAGGATGCTTAAAAATTGGGCATTTGGTGGTGCGGACGATGCCTTGACACCATATCCCTATGAAAGTGCTGGTAATGAAAGCAATAATTGCCTTTGTAAGGAAAAAAATTACAATGATATGCATCTGTGTGACAGGTGCGCAAAAATTGTTGTTTGGGTGTTGGCGGAGCCATACCACTGTAAGCCCAAAGAGCTGGTGTTGAAGAAGGCGTAAAAATTATGAAGGTGTGCACCTGTGGAACAGGTGCGCAAACATGGTAGTTTTGGTGTTGGCGGAGCCTCCCCACCATAACCCCAAAGAGCTGGCTTTGAAGGAGGCCCAAAAATTGTAAAGGTGTGCACCTGTGGAACAGGTTCGCAAACATGGTAGTTTTTGTTTAGCATAGCCTCCCCACCTTAACCCCAAAGAGCTGGTGTTGAAGGAGGCCCAAAAATTGTAAAGGTGTGCACCTGTGGAACAGGTGCGCAAACATTGTAGTTTTTGTTTTAGCATAGCCTCCCCACCTTAACCCCAAAGAGCTGGCGTTGAAGGAGGCCCAAAAATTGTAAAGGTGTGCACCTGTGGAACAGGTGCGCAAACATTGTAGTTTTTGTTTTAGCATAGCCTCCCCACCTTAACCCCAAAGAGCTGGTGTTGAAGGAGGCCCAAAAATTGTAAAGGTGTGCACCTGTGGAACAGGTGCGCAAACATTGTCGTTTTTGTTTTAGCATAGCCTCCCCACCTTAATCCCAAAGAGCTGGTGTTGAAGGAGGCCCAAAAATTGTAAAGGTGTGCACCTGTGGAACAGGTTCGCAAACATGGTAGTTTTTGTTTAGCATAGCCTCCCCACCTTAACCCCAAAGAGCTGGTGTTGAAGGAGGCCCAAAAATTGTAAAGGTGTGCACCTGTGGAACAGGTGCGCAAATATTGTCGTTTTTGTTTTAGCATAGCCTCCCCACCTTAACCCCAAAGAGCTGGCGTTGAAGGAGGCCCAAAAATTGTAAAGGTGTGCACCTGTGGAACAGGTGCGCAAACATTGTAGTTTTTGTTTTAGCATAGCCTAGCCACCTTAACCCCAAAGAGCTGGTGTTGAAGGAGGCCCAAAAATTGTAAAGGTGTGCACCTGTGGAACAGGTGCGCAAACATTGTCGTTTTTGTTTTAGCATAGCCTCCCCACCTTAACCCCAAAGAGCTGGTGTTGAAGGAGGCCCAAAAATTGTAAAGGTGTGCACCTGTGGAACAGGTGCGCAAACATTGTCGTTTTTGTTTTAGCATAGCCTCCCCACCTTAACCCCAAAGAGCTGGTGTTGAAGGAGGCCCAAAAATTGTAAAGGTGTGCACCTGTGGAACAGGTGCGCAAACATTGTCGTTTTTGTTTTAGCATAGCCTCCCCACCTTAACCCCAAAGAGCTGGTGTTGAAGGAGGCCCAAAAATTGTAAAGGTGTGCACCTGTGGAACAGGTGCGCAAACATTGTCGTTTTTGTTTTAGTATAGCCTCCCCACCTTAACCCCAAAGAGCTGGTGTTGAAGGAGGCCCAAAAATTGTAAAGGTGTGCACCTGTGGAACAGGTGCGCAAACATTGTCGTTTTTGTTTTAGCATAGCCTCCCCACCTTAACCCCAAAGAGCTGGTGTTGAAGGAGGCCCAAAAATTGTAAAGGTGTGCACCTGTGGAACAGGTGCGCAAACATTGTCGTTTTTGTCATAACCAAAATGAGGTTCTGTGAACGTAAAGAGAATGAGAGGAGGGTTTGAGGGTGGCACCATGGTCCAGGCTTAAACTGAGGCTCAACTGCCACATCACAACGATAGCCTAGTCTACAAGGTCTGCATCAGGTGCATCAAAGCTTGATATCCACGACTGATTCATCTTAATGAATGTCAAACGGTCGACTGAGTCGGTGGAGAGTCTAGTTCGATGGTCTGTGACGAATCCTCCTGCTGCGCTGAATGCCCGTTCCGATAGGACACTGGAAGCAGGGCAGGCCAACAACTCCATGGCATACTGGGCCAGTTCTGGCCAGTGGTCTAATCTTAAGACCCAGTATGCCAGTGGATCGGATTCGTCACATGAAAAGCCCTCTGTGTCACTTTGTGCCCTCACGTAATCGTCCACCATGTGATGCAGACGGTGTCGATGCGATGTGGCAGCTGAGAGGCCTGGGCGGTGAGGACTAAAAAAAGACCGAAAGGCATCCGTCAACCGCACGCCTTCTCCAACGCTCCTCTCGTGACCACCAGTAGAATCCATGGTAGGTTGTCCCCGCCCCTGCACCCTACGGGAGTCGGGGAACATGTTCACCAGATTCCTCTTGAGACTGTCCTCAAGGGATTTGATCCTGTGGACTCTATGGGTGGATGGGAAAAGCTCCGAGACTTTACACTTGTACCGGGGGTCAAGTAGGGTGGCCAACCAATAGTGGTTAGTCTCTTTAATGGCCTTGATTCTGGGGTCCTTTCGCAGGCTCTGGAGCATGATGTTTCCCATGCGTCGCAAATTAGCGAAGGCCTGAGAAGCTGACTCCTCGGGGTCACTCATAACGACATTATCTTCAACGGGCTCCTCCTCCTCCCAGCCACGTACTACTCCAAAGTGTCCCGAGGGAGTCAAACTAGGCCTTGCAGATTGCCGCATGTCTTCCTCCTCCTCCTTCTGAAACCCTGCAAAAGTTCCGGCAGAATCGTCCTCCTCCTCCTCTTCCACCCCTGGATCCTGCTCGGGCCTCTGGGAGCTAGGCATAATGGGGTCAGGATTCTCAGGATAAAGGGGGCCTTGAGAGGCAAGGAAGTCCTCCTCTTCCTCCTGCTGCTCTGCCTCCAGTGCCCTGTCCATAATGCCACGCAGAGTGTGCTCCAACAAAAACAGTACCGGTAGGGTGTCACTGATGCATGCGCTGTCCCGGCTGACCATCCTTGTGGCCTCCTCAAATGGCGAGAGGACAGCGCATGCATCCTTAATCAAAAGCCACTGCCGTGGTGAAAAGAAGCCCAGGCGCGCAGAGCCAGTGCTGGTGCCGTACTCGCATAGGTATTCATTGAGGGCCCTCTGCTGCGTGTACAGGCGCTGCAGCATAGCCAAGGTGGAGTTCCAGCGGGTGGGCATGTCACAGATGAGGCGGTGTACCGGCAGGTGAAACTCGCGCTGCACTTCGGCCAAACGTGCAGTGGCACTGTACGACCGCCTGAAGTGACTGCACACCCTTCTTGCCATCCTTAGCACATCCTGCATTCCCGGGTACGAGTTCAAAAACCGCTGTACCACGAGATTCAGGACATGCGCCAGGCATGGCACATGGGTTAACTTTCCCTGACGAAGGGCGGCCAGGAGGTTTGACCCATTATCAGTAACCACCATCCCTGGCTGCAGCTGGCGTGGTGTCAACCACCTCTGGGCCTGTGCCTGCAGAGCCCCAAGAATCTGAGGGGCAGTGTGCTGCCTGTCCCCTAGACACACAAGCTGCAGCACTGCGTGACACCTTTTGGCCTGAGACATAGAATAGCCCTTTGAACGTTTACGTGGTATCTCATCATATTCAAAGGACCATTCTGCAGAGGAGGGCATGGAGGAGGTAGAGGAGGAGGAGCAGGAGGGGGTAGAAGTGATCGATCTACCCGGATCAGCGACACCACCAGCTGTTTGCAGACGTGGGGGCAACACTGGCTGCAGCACCGAGCCCTGGCTACAATCCCTTCCACTGGCAAGCAGTGTCACCCAGTGAGCAGTGACAGAAATGTACCGTCCCTGCCCATGTTTGCTTGACCAAGTGTCAGCCGTCAAGTGTATCTTACGGCTGACTGACTTGGCCAGGGATGACACTACATTGCCTTCCACATGTTGGTATAGGGATGGCAGGGCCTTACGGGAAAAGTAATGCCGACTTGGCACCTGCCACTGTGGAACTGCACATTTTGCGAAGTCACGGAAGGGAGCAGACTCTACCAGGTTAAATGGTAATAGTTGCAGAGCCAGTAGTTTAGCCAAACTACTGTTTAGACGCTGGGCATGTGGGTGGCGGGGAGTATACATTTTTTTTCGTTCCAGCATGTGTGGAATCGAAATTTGGCGTCTAGATGATACAGCTGGTGGTGTGCTGGAGGTAGATGCGACACTGCCTGCTATATCATCATCCCTGCCAGTGGAGGCTGCCAACAGGTGACGAGTGACTATAGCAGGACCAGGAACAGACTGATGTGCAGGTGGAGCAGGTGGAGCAGATGGAGCATGAGGAGGAGCGCGAGGAGAACTAGGAGGCCGACTGACCAATCTTTGGCCCTTTTGTGGGTTCTTTAAATGCTCCTGCCAACGGGCCGAGTGGTGGGTTGTCAAATGCCTGTTTAGGCAGCTTGTACCCAGGTGGTTGACATTTTTGCCACGTTTTATACCCTTCTTACAAATCTTGCAGATCGCAACTGTTTTATCTGCATGGGATGTCTCAAAAAAGGCCCAGCAAGATGAGGTGTGTATAGTGGCCCGGGAGACAACAGGTGCGGCCTTAGATGGAGTAGGCCGTCTGCTCTCCCCTCTTGCTTGCTCTGCCTCCTCCTCAACCTCAGACCCAACATCTGACTCCATCAAAGACTGAGCATCAGGCCTGGCCTGGGAGACAACAGGTGCGGCCTTAGATGGAGCGGGCCGTCTGCTCTCCCCTCTTGTTTGCTCTGCCTCCTCCTCAACCTCAGACCCAACATCTGATTCTATCAAAGACTGAGCATCAGGCCTGGCCTGGGAGACAACAGGTGCGGCCTTAGATGGAGCGGGCCGTCTGCTCTCCCCTCTTGTTTGCTCTGCCTCCTCCTCAAACTCAGACCCAACATCAGACTCCATAAAGGACTGAGCATCAGGCTGGAGTAGATGGCCGACACTGTGGTCAAACAGCTCAGCTGACTCCTCTGCCATGTCTGAAATTGGGTCTAAGGGAGGACATGAGGTGGACATGGACTCATCTGTATTTGTTCTGACAACTGCAGAAGACTGACCACTTTTCTCTGCCTGGGTCACTGTAGTTGCAGATGATGCCGATGATGAGGGTTTGTTCATATAGTCCACCACCTCCTGTACATACTGTGGACGTATAGCTTGGCCACTGCCGGAGAACAATCCAAATGGTGGCCTGGCTGAGGACTGACCACCACGTCCACCCCTGCCTCTAGACACCCTAGAAGCTGTGCCCCTTTCCGCAGCAGGGCCACGTATGCCTTTTCTTGGTCTACCAGGCATATTTCTCAATGATGCGTTGGCAACTGTGTGCGGTGAAAAACGCACACTGCTATGCGACCCACAGTTGTCGCTGGATACAGCACAGCAGTTGCGGTTCACGCACAGTAGCAAAGCCTTTTGCACAGTGGACCTAACGCTTTGAACAACAGGCGTTAGGTTGTCACTGATGCGTTGGCAACTGTGTGCGGTGAAAAACGCACACTGCTATGCGACCCACAGTTGTCGCTGGATACAGCACAGCAGTTGCGTGTCACGCACAGTTGCAAAGGCTTTTGTACAGTGCACCTAACGCTTTGAACAACAGGCGTTAAGTTGTCACTGATGCGTTGGCAACTGTGTGCGGTGAAAAACGCACACTGCTATGCGACCCACAGTTGTCGCTGGATACAGCACAGCAGTTGCGGTTCACGCACAGTAGCAAAGCCTTTTGCACAGTGGACCTAACGCTTTGAACAACAGGCGTTAGGTTGTCACTGATGCGTTGGCAACTGTGTGCGGTGAAAAACGCACACTGCTATGCGACCCACAGTTGTCGCTGGATACAGCACAGCAGTTGCGTGTCACGCACAGTTGCAAAGGCTTTTGTACAGTGCACCTAACGCTTTGAACAACAGGCGTTAAGTTGTCACTGATGCGTTGGCAACTGTGTGCGGTGAAAAACGCACACTGCTATGCGACCCACAGTTGACGCTGGATACAGCACAGCAGTTGCGGTTCACGCACAGTAGCAAAGCCTTTTGCACAGTGGACCTAACGCTTTGAACAACAGGCGTTAGGTTGTCACTGATGTGTTGGCAACTGTGTGCGGTGAAAAACGCACACTGCTATGCGACCCACAGTTGTCGCTGGATACAGCACAGCAGTTGCGTGTCACGCACAGTTGCAAAGGCTTTTGTACAGTGCACCTAACGCTTTGAACAACAGGCGTTAAGTTGTCACTGTATTTTGCTGCCTAGCAAGCACGTATACCTGCTGTGATACAGCAGCACTGTGCCACGTGCTCACTAAACAGAACCCTCACACTTTCCCTACAGAAACTAAATTTTCAAATCTAACTAATGTAGTACAAAGTTCCCTAACTACACTAGATATCCCTTTCCACTAAATAGAAAGCTCCATACAGCAGAAGACTGACACTGTCCCTTAAGTTTTTTTTTTTTTTTTTTTTTTTTTTTTAACTCTAAGAACCAGCACAATCGCTGTATCTAACTACACTGGCTGTAAGCTAAATACAATTCTGCTATATGGAGCTTTAGAACCACTCGATATGTAGGAAATGTAGTGTAGCAAGCAGGAGTCAGACAGAACTGCTTCAACTCTCTTCAACAGGCTCTGGATAACTGTGCTAGGGGTTAGGCGGGGCCATCTTATATAGTGTGGGGCGTATTCACTCCTGATTGGCCTCTGGTCCCCGTAGTCACTCCAATCACGTTCCTAGGAGACTCCTGCCCCCTCATTGGCTTTTGCAGACGTTTCTGGGCCAATCACGGGCTTTTAAAGCCCAGTTCCTGTCCCAGTGCATTTTGGGCGGTTCTGGTGGCCGAATACCGAACTTTTGCCGCAAAAAGTTCGGTATTCGGCCGAATATCGAACATCCAATGTTCGGGTCGAACCGATGGTCGACCCGAACCGTTCGATCATCCCTACACTGCAGTTGCCTGCCCGCTGTGTGTGAGAGGCCACAGACCTACCACAGACTGTACTGTGTGCACACCACACTCATTTCGGATGGCAAAGGCACAGTACCTGGCATTTTAAAAAATATTTTTTTTTTCCTCTGTCATAATTGCAGTGAGTGCTGTGTCAGGTCCACAGAGTGCACTGTACCCACTGCAGTGCACTGCCCACCACTGATATATATACGGTGGCACAGCATCTTGTTGCAATAAATTGAAAAAAAAAAATATTTTTTATTATTGCAGTTGCCTGGGCTGCCAGTTACTGTCAGGTCCACAGAGTGTACTGTGCCCACTGCAGTGCCACTGTGTGCCCACCCACCACTGATATATAAGGTGGCACAGCAGCTTGCAAAGTAAAAAAAAATATATATATTTTTTAATTGCAGTTGCCTGGGTGCCAGTGACTGCTGTCAGGTCCACAGAGAGTGTACTGTGCCACTGCCCACCCACCACTGATATATAAGGTGGCACAGCAGCTTGCAAAGTAAAATAAAATATATTTTTTTAAAATTGCAGTTGCCTGGGTGCCAGTGACTGCTGTCAGGTCCACAGAGAGTGTACTGTGCCACTGCCCACCCACCACTGATATATAAGGTGGCACAGCAGCTTGCAAAGTAAAATAAAATATATATTTTTTAAAATTGCAGTTGCCTGGGTGCCAGTGACTGCTGTCAGGTCCACAGAGAGTGTACTGTGCCACTGCCCACCCACCACTGATATATAAGGTGGCACAGCAGCTTGCAAAGTAAAATAAAATATATATTTTTTAAAATTGCAGTTGCCTGGGTGCCAGTGACTGCTGTCAGGTCCACAGAGAGTGTACTGTGCCACTGCCCACCCACCACTGATATATAAGGTGGCACAGCAGCTTGCCAAGTAAAAAAAATATATATATTTTTTAATTGCAGTTGCCTGAGTGCCAGTGACTGTCAGGTCCACAGAGTGTACTGTACCCACTGCCCAACACTCCTATAGGGTGGCACAGCACCTTGCACTCATAGTACACAACACATTAAAAAAGAAAATGACAGGCAGAGGCAGGCCACCCCGCAAGGGCCGTCGTGGTCGTGGTGCTGTGATTTCCTTAGGCCCTAGAATAATGCCCAGTGTTCAGAGGCCACCACAGACCCTGAACTCAAAAAATTCTGAGGCCATAGTTGACTGGCTTACACAAGACACCCAATCGTCTACAGCTTCCGCTCGGAACCCTAATGCACCATCCTCCTCCAGCTCAGCTTCGGGCACCTCTCAATTTACCACTCGCCAACCCGCCGGCACCACCACCAACACTAGCACCACAGCCGCTTCACTTGATCCGTCAGAGGAGTTATTTTCACATCAGTTTGAAGAAATAAGTGATGCGCAACTATTAGTGCCAGAGGATGTAGATAACGGGGATATGTCTCAGTCAGGCAGCATTATACACATGGACGTACATTGTGATGATGATGATGTTGTACCTGCTGCTGCTGCCTTTGCTGAGTTGTCAAGTGAAGCGGCTGATGATGACGATGTGTCTGTGGATGTCACCTGGGTGCCTGCTCGAAGAGCAGAAGAAGAGGGGGAAAGTTCAGATGGGGAGACAGAGAGGATGAGGAGACGAGTTGGAAGCAGGGGGAGGAGGTCATCGCAAGGAGCTAGTGGCGCAGTCAGACAGCATGTAGATTCGGCACCCGGGGTCAGCCAGACAGCACGCCAATCAACGCAAGCTGTTGCCACCACCAGAATGCCGTCCTTGCAAAGCTCAGCAGTGTGGCATTTTTTTTGTGTGTCTGCCTCTGATATCAGCGATGCCATTTGTAACCTGTGCCAAAAGAAACTGAGTCGTGGGAAGTCCAACACCCACCTAGGTACAACTGCTTTGCGAAGGCACATGATCTCACATCACAAACGCCTATGGGATCAACACATGAGTAAAAGCAGCACACAAACTGAAAGCCACCATCCTCCTCCTGGTCCAGCATCTTCAGCCACGTCAACCACTGCTGTCCTCCATGCCCCCTATCAACAACCCGCCCCTCCGCCTCTCACCTTCAGCAGTTCCTGCTCGTCACCTGCCCACAGTCAGGTGTCTGTCAAGGAAATGTTTGAGCGTAAAAAGCCAATCTCGCAGAGTCACCCCCTTGCCCGGCGTTTGACAGCTGGCTTGTCGGAACTCTTAGCCCGCCAGCTTTTACCATACAAGCTGGTGGAGTCTGAGGCCTTCAAAAAATTTGTCGCTATTGGGACACCGCAGTGGAAGGTACCCGGCCGAAATTATTTTTCACAAAAGGCAATCCCCAACCTGTACTCTATTGTGGAAAAGGAAATCATGTCACGTCTGGCACACAGTGTTGGGGCAAGGGTCCATCTGACCACTGATAGCTGGTCTGCAAAGCACGGTCAGGGCAGGTATATAACGTACACTGCGCATTGGGTAAACCTGCTGGCGGCTGCCAAGCATGGAATGCGTGGCTCTGCTGCAGAGGAGTTGGTGACACCGCCACGACTTGCAGGCAGGCCTGCTGCCACCTCCTCTACTCCTCCTACTCCATCCTCTTTGCTAACCTCCTCGGCTGAGTCCTCTTCTGCTGTTGCGTCTTGCTCCACACCAACTGCACCCCCCCAGCTCCCCAGGGGCTATTCCACATGCCGGATACGACAGTGTCACGCTGTCTTGGGGTTGACTTGCCTGAAAGCAGAGAGTCACACCGGACCAGCACTACTGTCCGCCCTGAATGCACAGGTGGATCAGTGGCTGACCCCGCACCAACTGGAGATCGGCAAAGTGGTGTGTGACAACGGGAGCAATTTGTTGGCGGCATTGAATTTGGGCAAGTTGACACATGTGCCGTGCATGGCACATGTGTTGAATCTGATTGTGCAACGTTTTGTGCAGAAGTACCCAGGCTTACAGGACGTCCTCAAGCAGGCCAGGAAGGTGTGTGGCCATTTCAGGCGTTCCTACACGGCCATGGCGCACTTTGCAGATATTCAGCGGCGAAACAACATGCCAGTGAGGCGCTTGATTTGCGACAGCCCGACACGTTGGAATTCAACACTGCTAATGTTCGACCGCCTGCTCCAACAAGAAAAAGCGGTCAACGAGTATTTGTATGACCGGGGTGCTAGGACAGTCTCTGCGGAGCTGGGTATTTTTTTGCCACGCTACTGGACGCTCATGCGCAATGCCTGTAGGCTCATGCGTCCTTTTGAGGAGGTGACAAACCTAGTGAGTAGCACTGAAGGCACCATCAGCGACATCATCCCATATGTTTTTTTCCTGGAGCGTGCCCTGCGAAGAGTGCTGGATCAGGCCGTAGATGAGCGTGAAGAGGAAGAGGAAGAGTTGTGGTCACCATCACCACCACCAGAAACAGCCTTACCATCGATTGCTGGACCTGCGGCAACACTGGAAGAGGAGTGTGAGGAAGAGGAGTCAGAGGAGGAATGTGGCTTTGAGGAGGAGGAACACCAACCACAGCAGGCATCCCAGGGTGCTCGTTGTCACCTATCTGGTACCCGTGGTGTTGTACGTGGCTGGGGGGAAGAACACACCTTCAATGACATCAGTGAGGACGAGGAATTGGACATGAGTAGCTCGGCATCCAACCTTGTGCAAATGGGGTCTTTCATGCTGTCATGCCTGTTGAGAGACCCTCGTATAAAAAGGCTGAAGGAGAATGACCTGTACTGGGTGGCCACGCTACTAGACCCCCGGTATAAGCAGAAAGTCTGTGATATGTTACCCAATTACCGGCAGTCGCAAAGGATGCAGCAGCTACAAAATAAGTTAAAAACTATGCTTTACAAAGCGTATAAGGGTGATGTCACAGCACAACGGGAATCCAACAGGGGAAGAGGTGAAAGTAATCCTCCTCCTACCACCACAACCACGCCGGCAAGGACAGGACGCTTTACAGACGTCTTGTTGATGGAGGACATGCGGAGCTTTTTTAGTCCTATGCATCGCCACAGCCCTTCGGGGTCCACCCTCAGAGAACGACTCGACCGACAGGTAGCAGACTACCTTGCCTTAACTGCAGATATCGACACTCTGAGGAGCGATGAACCCCTTGACTACTGGGTGTGCAGGCTTGACCTGTGGCCTGAGCTATCCCAATTTGCCATTGAACTTCTGGCCTGCCCCGCTTCAAGTGTGCTGTCAGAAAGGACCTTCAGCGCAGCAGGAGGTATTGTCACTGAGAAGAGAAGTCGCCTAGGTCAAAAAAGTCTTGATTACCTCACGTTTATTAAGATGAATGAGGCATGGATCCCGAAGGGACTGACAGTGGGGGATGCATTTGACTAAAAAAGGCCTGGTGATGACTGAGATGCCTTGGCCTAAAAATGGTCCACACGCTGCTGTATATAATCATTCTCTGCATGCCGGATGACTTACGTGACGTCTCCGCCACCAACTACGGTTCAAGCCGCAATGTTTTAGTGCACTTTCTGCCTTAAAACCTCAATTTTTCAGGCCGCTGCTACAGCAGCGGCTGCAACAATACCTACTTTTTCATGCATGTGTACATGCCTAATTTTTCTGGCCTCTGGTGCTACACTGTGGCTGCAAAAACACAAAAAACAAAAAAAAAGGCACATACATGTGTCAATTCCCCTTCGTGATCGTTACCTTGTCGTGGTGAAGGGGCTTGCGTATCACAATGAAGCGATCACCTCTAGGATTGTGTTGGCACACCCCAGATGATAAGGTCGTTGCTTCATTGTGTACAGACCAAAAGCGATCCGCAGGATAATTTTTCATAAAAAAAAACATTCATTTTCTTTCATTCTTTCTGCGGAGCTGGGTATTTTTTGGCCGCGTTACTGAATGCTCATGAACAATGGCTGTAGGCTCATGCATCCTTTTGCGGAGATGACAACCCTGGTGGTCAGTCGAACCCAAGGCAACATCATCGACCTCATCCCATATGCGTTTTTTCTGGAGCGTGCCCTGCGAAGAGTACTGGATCAGGCTGTAGATGAGCATGAAGAGGAAGAGTTGTGGTCCTCATCACCACCAGAAGCAGCCTTGTCGTTGTCAATTGCTGGACCTGTGGCAACGCAGAGAGAGGAGTCTGAAGAAGAGAAGTCAGAGGAGGAAGGTGGCTTTGAGGAGGTGGAATACCAGCCACAGCAGGGGTCCCAGGGGGCTTGTTCTCACCTTTCGGGGACCCTTGGTGTTGTATGTGGCTGGGTGGAGGAAGAGACCTTCAATGATGTCAGTGAGGACAAGGAACGGGACATGGCTAGCTTGGTATCCAACCTTGTGCAAATTGGGAGTTTGCGGTTGTGCAAATGGACTGACTGACTGTTAAACGGGGAGTTTGGTCTGTCAGAGTTTGGTCTGTCACTGTGAAGCGGGCGACGGGCGTAACCCTTACACTACTTGACCGATAAAACATCATACCTGATCGTATTCACACACTGGATGTTTTAGTGCTGGTTTACACTGCCGCTACCACTAAAGTAGCGTCGCTTCCAGTGCGACTTTGGCGCGACTTAGCGCGACTTTGGCGCGACCTCATCGCGAGGCGACTTTTTATTTGGCCAATCACAATATCATGTTTTGTGACCGTCACCTAATTTCCTTTTCCTGTTTTTTGTTTTACATATTTCCCCATGTGTGCAGTGTTGTCTGTGTCATAGCTCAACTGATAGGCATGTTTGCCTTGGCATATCATATTTCAGCTTGCCAGAAAGAAAAAAAGACAGCTGGAAAGACACTGCATTAGTTTTCTACTAAAAATCATAAGAAAAATGCTGGTTTTTTGGGGTTGTGGACATACTACAGAGCTGAAACTTGACAGGTACACTTTTTAGACCCCCCAGACACTAAATACAAAAAATGACATGCCTGCCTAAAAAAATGCCCGCTAAATGCCCGCAAGAGAAAAAGCCAGCCGCAGAGAAGCCGTATTCCTGAAAATATAAGAAAAATGCTGTTTTTTAGGGGTTCTGGACATGCTACAGAGCTGAAACTTGACAGGTACACTTTTTAGACCCCCCAGACACTAAATACAAAAAATGACATGCCTGCCTAAAAAAATGCCCGCTAAATGCCTGCAAGAGAAAAAGCCAGCCGCAGAGAAGCCGTATTCCTGAAAATATAATAAAAATGCTGTTTTTTAGGGGTTCTGGACATGCTACAGAGCTGAAACTTGACAGGTACACTTTTTAGACCCCCCAGACACTAAATACAAAAAATGACATGCCTGCCTAAAAAAATGCCCGATAAATGCCTGCAAGAGAAAAAGCCAGCCGCAGAGAAGCCGTATTCCTGAAAATATAAGAAAAATGCTGTTTTTTAGGGGTTCTGGACATGCTACAGAGCTGAAAATTGACAGGTACACTTTTTAGACCCCCCAGACACTAAATACAAAAAATGACATGCCTGCCTAAAAAAATGCCCGATAAATGCCTGCAAGAGAAAAAGCCAGCCGCAGAGAAGCCATATTCCTGAAAATATAAGACAAATGCTGTTTTTTAGGGGTTCTGGACATGCTACAGAGCTGAAACTTCACAGGTACACTTTTTAGACCCCCCAGATGCTAAATCCAAAGAATTTTTTTATTTTTATTTTTTTTTAATTTTTCCAATAATTGGCTCTCTATCAAAAAATTATAATTTTTAAGAACTTTTTTTTGCGTGATCCCTCTCCGGCATGCCACAGTCCAGGTGTTAGTCCCCTTGAAACAACTTTTCCAGCACTATTGTGGCCAGAAAGAGTCCCTGTGTGTTTTAAAATTCGCCTGCCTATTGAAGTCTATGGCGGTTCGCCCGGTTCGCCGGTTCGCGAACATTTGCCGATGTTCGCGTTCGCCGTTCGCGAACGGCGAATTTTAGGTTCGCGACATCACTATCAGACACTGGAGAGATGGTGGCACAGGAGACAGTCAGACACTGCAGGCATGGTGGCACAGGAGACAGCCAGACACTGGACAGATGGTGGCACAGGAGACAGTCAGACACTGGAGAGATGGTGGCACAGGAGACAGTCAAGACACTGGAGAGATGGTGGCACAGGAGACAGTCAGACACTGGAGAGATGGTGGCACAGGAGACAGTCAGACACAGGAGAGATGGTGGCACAGGAGACAGTCAGACACTGCAGGCATGGTGGCACAGGAGACAGCCAGACACTGGAGAGATGGTGGCACAGGAGACAGTCAGACACTGGAGAGATGGTGGCACAGGAGACAGTCAGACACTGGAGAGATGGTGGCACAGGAGACAGTCAGACACTGCAGGCATGGTGGCACAGGAGACAGCCAGACACTGCAGGCTTGGTGGGACAGGAGACAGTCAGATAAAGGAGAGATGGTTGCACAGGAGACAGTCAGACACTGCAGGCATGGTGGCACAGGAGACAGTCAGACACTGGAGAGAAGGTGGCACAGGGGACAGTAAAGACACTGCAGGCATGGTAGCACAGGAGACAGTCAGCCACTGGAGAGATGGTGGCACAGGGGACAGTCAGACACTGGAGAGATGGTGGCACAGGAGACAGTCAGACACTGGAGAGATGGTGGCACAGGAGACAATCAGACAGTGGAGAGATGGTGGCACAGGAGACAGTCAAACACTGGAGAGATGGTGGCACAGGAGACATCCAGACACTGCAGGCATGGTGGCACAGGAGACAGTCAGACACTGGAGAGATGGTGGCACAGGAGGCAGTCAAGACACTGCAGGCATGGTGGCTCAGGAGACAGTCAGACACTGGAGAGATGGTGGCACAGGAGACAGTCAGACACTGGAGAGATGGTGGCACAGGAGACAATCAGACACTGGAGAGATGGTGGCACAGGAGACAGTCAGACACTGGAGAGATGGTGGCACAGGAGACAGTCAAACACTGGACAGATGGTGGCACAGGAGACAGTCAGGCACTGGAGAGATGGTGGCACAGGAGACAGTCAGACACTGGAGAGATGGTGGCACAGGAGACAGTCAGACACTGCAGGCATGGTGGCACAGGAGACAGTCAGACACTGGAGAGATGTTGGCACAGGAGACAGCCAGACACTGCAGGCATAGTGGCACAGGAGACAGTCAGACACTGGAGAGATGGTGGCACAGGAGACTGTCAGACACTGCAGGCATGGTGGCACAGGAGACAGCCAGACACTGGAGAGATGGTGGCACAGGAAACAGTCATACACTGGAGAGATGGTGGCACAGGAGACAGTCAGACACTGGAGAGATGGTGGCACAGGAGACAGTAAGGCACTGCAGGCATCGTGGCACAAGAGACAGTCAGCCACTGGAGAGATGGTGGCACATGAGACAGTCAGACTGTGGAGAGATGGTGGCACAGGAAACAGTTAGACACTGCAGGCATGGTGGCACTGGAGACAGCCAGACACTGGAGAGATGGTGGCACAGGAGACAGTCAGACACTGGAGAGATGGTGGCACAGGAGACAGTCAGACACTGGAGAGATGGTGGCACAGGAGACAGTCAGACACTGGAGAGATGGTGGCACAGGAGACAGTCAAACACTGGACAGATGGTGGCACAGGAGACAGTCAGGCACTGGAGAGATGGTGGCACAGGAGACAGTCAGACACTGGAGAGATGGTGGCACAGGAGACAGTCAGACACTGCAGGCATGGTGGCACAGGAGACAGTCAGACACTGGAGAGATGTTGGCACAGGAGACAGCCAGACACTGCAGGCATAGTGGCACAGGAGACAGTCAGACACTGGAGAGATGGTGGCACAGGAGACTGTCAGACACTGCAGGCATGGTGGCACAGGAGACAGCCAGACACTGGAGAGATGGTGGCACAGGAGACAGTCATACACTGGAGAGATGGTGGCACAGGAGACAGTCAGACACTGGAGAGATGGTGGCACAGGAGACAGTAAGGCACTGCAGGCATCGTGGCACAAGAGACAGTCAGCCACTGGAGAGATGGTGGCACATGAGACAGTCAGACTGTGGAGAGATGGTGGCACAGGAAACAGTTAGACACTGCAGGCATGGTGGCACTGGAGACAGCCAGACACTGGAGAGATGGTGGCACAGGAGACAGTCAGACACTGGAGAGATGGTGGCACAGGAGACAGTCAGACACTGGGGAGATGGTGGCACAAGAGACAGTCAGACACTGCAGGCATGGTGGCACAGGAGACAGTCAGACACTGGAGAGATGGTGGCACAGGAGACAGTCAGACACTGGAGAGATG
Organism: Pelophylax lessonae; assembly: GCF_965119305.1. Lineage (NCBI taxonomy): Eukaryota > Metazoa > Chordata > Amphibia > Anura > Ranidae > Pelophylax > Pelophylax lessonae. Next base: position 81,871,753 of record NC_138777.1, on the reverse strand, counting down.
GTGGCACAGGAGACAGCCAGACACTGGAGAGATGGTGGCACAGGAGACAGCCAGACACTGGAGAGATGGTTGCACAGGAGACAGTCAGACACTGCAGGCATGGTGGCACAGGAGACAGCCAGACACTGGAGAGATGGTGGCACAGGAGACAGTCAGACACTGCAGAGATGGTGGCACAGGAGACAGTCAGACACTGGGGAGATGGTGGCACAAGAGACAGTCAGACACTGCAGGCATGGTGGCACAGGAGACAGCCAGACACTGGAGAGATGGTGGCACAGGAGACAGCCAGACACTGGAGAGATGGTGACACAGGAGACAGTCAGACACTGCAGGCATGGTGGCACAGGAGACAGTCAGACACTGGAGAGATGGTGGCACCGGACACAGTCAGACACTGGAGAGATGGTGGCACAGGAGACAGTCAGACACTGGAGAGATGGTGGCACAGGAGACAGTCAGACACTGGAGAGATGGTGGCACAGCAGACAGTCAGACACTGGAGAGATGGTGGCACAGGAGACAGTCAAACACTGGACAGATGGTGGCACAGGAGACAGTCAGACACTGGAGAGATGGTGGCACAGGAGACAGTCAGACACTGGAGAGATGGTGGCACAGGAGACAGTCAGACACTGCAGGTATGGTGGCACAGGAGACAGTCAGACACTGGAGAGATGGTGGCACAGGAGACAGCCAGACACTGCAGGCATGGTGGCACAGGAGACAGTCAGACACTGGAGAGATGGTGGCACAGGAGACAGTCAGACTCTGCAGGCATGGTGGCACAGGAGACAGCCAGACACTGGAGAGATGGTGGCACAGGAGACGGTCAGACACTGGAGAGATGGTGGCACAGGAGACAGTCAGACACTGGAGAGATGGTGGCACAGGAGACAGTCAGACTGTGGAGAGATGGTGGCACAGGAAACAGTTAGACACTGCAGGCATGGTGGCACTGGAGACAGCCAGACACTGGAGAGATGGTGGCACAGGAGACAGTCAGACACTGGAGAGATGATGGCACAGGAGACAGTCAGACACTGGAGAGATGGTGGCACAGGAGACAGTCAGCCACTGGAGAGATGGTGGCACATGAGACAGTCAGACTGTGGAGAGATGGTGGCACAGGAAACAGTTAGACACTGCAGGCATGGTGGCACTGGAGACAGCCAGACACTGGAGAGATGGTGGCACAGGAGACAGTCAGACACTGGAGAGATGATGGCACAGGAGACAGTCAGACACTTTAGAGATGGTGGCACAAGAGACAGTCAGACACTGCAGGCATGGTGGCACAGGTGACAGTCAGACACTGGAGAGATGGTGGCACAGGAGACAACCAGACACTGGAGAGATGGTGGCACAGGAGACAGTCACTGATGGTACAGTAAATCAGTAAATGGCCAGAGACTGCAGACATGGTGCAGGTACTGTGGAGATGGATGCTTCCCCCCCCTCGGAGATGTAGCAGATCAGTGTACACAGCTCAGGGACCTGGGCGAACATGTCCTTCCTTTTAGAATATTACTGTTCCCTCCCCCTCCTCTGTGTGCAGGCATGGCCAAACTCCTCTGTTTACTCTCACTCCCCTCCCCCTCCCCTTACTCACATCTCCTGATCCAGACAGCACACAGATCCTCCAATTCTCACAGCACACAGCTCAGCAGTGTCCCAAGTTCTCTCCCTCTCACTCAGGGATGGCATCCTCCTGTGTAGCAGCAGCAGGGAGACGATGGAAAGATGTCTGTGCGGGCTCAGGCAGGAAGCAGACAGTGACGCCCAAGCACCGCCCCTATGATGTCCACTCACAGGATGGCAACCAATCACAGGACGGCAACCGGAGTGGGAGTGTTCCGGGTGCATCGCTCTGTGCCCCTAGGACACTCTAAAGAGCCGTCAATCAGAATACCAGAAACTGGCACATGATGGGAACATCTCCACCCCTCTCCATAGCAGCAATGTGTCCGGCGCCCCGCTGCATTAAAGGTACACTTTTTTTTATGCTGATGCTACGGTGACTAGCCTGAGGGGGGCAGCGCCCCTGCGCCTCCTATTGACCAGCCGCCACTGGTCTGCATATGTTACAGTGAGATACACCCATTGCATACTGTTGTATTGCGCCGTGCAATAACAAAAAATATTTAGGGGACAAAAGAGTTTATTGCTGCCCTGTCCACGTATGTTACAGTGAGATACACCCATTGCATACTGTTGAATTGCGCCTTGCAATAAAAAAAATATTTAGGGGACAAAAGAGTTTATTGCTGCTCTGTCCGCATATGTTACAGTGAGATACGCCCATTGCATACTGTTGAATTGCGCCTTGCCATAAAAAAAAACTATTTAGGGGACAAAAGAGTTTATTGCTGCCCTGTCCGCGTATGTTACAGTGAGATACACCCATTGCATACTGTTGAATTGCGCCTTGCAATAAAAAAAAACTATTTAGGGGACAAAAAAAGTTGATTGTGGCCCTGTCTGCATATGTTACAGTGAGATACACCCATTGCATACTATTGTATTGCGCCCTGCAATAAAAAAACATTTAGGGGCAAAAAAAGTTGATTGCGGCCCTGTCCACGTATGTTACAGTGAGATACACCCATTGCATACTGTTGTATTGCGCCTTGCAATAAAAAAAAACTATTTAGGGGACAGAAAGATATTAAATTGCGGCTTAGTCTGTATCTGTACATGTGAGATACACTCGTTGGATACTGTTGTTCTAGTCCGCTATTCAATAAACACCCATTTAGGGAAAAAATATTACATTGCGGCTTAGTCTGCATATTTTACTGTGAGATACACTCCTTGGATACTTGTAAAGATAAAAGGAATCAGCGCACAATTTTCTAAAATTGGTGAACCAAACAAACTCAGATAAATAGATGGAAATTCTGACTGATGAATAAATATGGATAAAACCAATATTAAATCACAAAAAAATCAATAAATAAATAGTTTTCTAATACACAGATAAATACAATAACTGATATGTAAAGTGCAGACAAAATAAATGAAGTGCTTAAGTGCTAGGAAGATGATTACAAAATGATAATCACAATATGAAAATAGAAGTGAAGTGATCACTATAGTGAAAGAATTCCAAGTGAAGAATGGTGAAATGCAGCTATAAATAGCTGATAAAGTGACAAAGTGAAGAATAGCAACTTAAAATTGCAAAGTGATGGTAAAGTTGGCTGAATAAATGACCAGTGAGAAAATAGGGAAGTGCCAAAGCACCAGAAAGGCACTGAATAAATAAATCAGTGAAGTAATAAAGCAAATGACAGTGCATAGAACGTCTCACTGTAATAAGATAAATTAAATAAGGTGCCAAGCTAAAAATCCATAAAATTCATACAAAATATAAAATGTAAAATCGCATAGAAGATCGCAAAGTCCCAAATAAAATGCAGCCAGTGCAAAAAAGACGCCAAGGATGGCAATGATAAAACAGTTCAATGGTGATGGGATAACACAGGACACTTCCGGTGACCACCCAGTGCGATTTTTTGTGAGCTAAGAATCCACAACTAAGTGCAATGGCCGCTCACCTCCATTAACACTCAAACGAGCGTTTTGGGAATATTCAATAACCCCACAGGTCCTCTGGACACGTCTCACGTCTGTAGGGGAACCTCGATATTCACCAATTAATCCTCACAGTATATCACATAGGTGGATCAGGTGCCTTCTCTATTAAAATCCCATGGACAGCAGTAATAGCGATGCTCCTAAATTTAAGTAGACAAAGAAAGCGTTGCATGAACAGCTTAGGATGCCGCCGATGCGGTCCGTACCGATACTTCCGGTCTCGGCCGTAGACCGGAAGTGACGTCACCACGGCTTTTCCCGTTTACCCATTTAGGGAAAAAATATTAAATTGCGGCCTAGTCTGTATCTGTACGTGTTAGATACACCCGTTGTATACTGTTGTTTTAGTCCACTATTCAATAAACACCCATTTAGGGAAAAGATATTACATTGCGGCTTAGTCTGCATATTTTATTGTGGGATACACTCGTTGGATACTGTTGTTCTATTCCGTTATTCAATAAACACCCATTTAGGGGGAAAATATTACATTGCGGCCTAGTCTGCATATGTTACAGCGCAACAAAGCACACAGGTCTCGCATGGAGGCCCGGTTACTGGTGGTGAAGTGGTGCTGTTCCACAGAGCGACTCATATGCATACGTGCTGCAGCTGAAACTCCACTATGGCCTGCTGCTGCTCGCACAGTCTGGCCAGCATGTGCAAGGTGGAGTTCCACCTTGTGGGCACGTCACATATGAGGCGGTGAGCTGGAAGGCCGAAGTTACGCTGCAGCGCTGACAGGCGAGCAGCAGCAGGGTGAGAACGCCAAAAGTGCACACAGACGGCCCGCACGTTCTGCAGCAGCTCTGACATATCGGGGTAATTTCTAAGGAACCTATGCACCACCAAATTCAGCACATGCGCCAGGCAAGGGATGTGTGTGAAACCAGCTAGGCCCAGAGCTGCTACGAGATTGTGCCCATTATCGCACACAACCAGGCCGGGCTTGAGGCTCACTGGCACCAACCACTCATCGGTCTGCTGTTCAATGCCCCTCCACAACTCCGGCACGGTGTGTGGTTTTTCCCCAAACACAGGCAAGTTTTAAAACTGCCTGCTGTCGTTTACCCCTGGCTGTGCTGAAGTTGGTGGTGAAGGTGTTACGCTGACCAGATGAGGAGGCGGTAGAGGATGAGGAAGCAGAGTTAGGAACAGGAGGCAAACTGAAGTGCACTGCAATCCTCGGTGGTGGAAGGACATGCGCCTGTAACGCTCCTGCGTTTTTGTATATAGGCTGGATTTGCAGCTGCAAAATCTCCACTCAGCAGTCATGCAGAGATATGTTGAATACCAGATCCAACTCTCCAGGACTCATCACCGTGGGCCTGTCAGCTTCAACATACAGATATATACACACTCAATGAGATGTTCCTGGAGTGATATGATGTATATGGTAGTATGAAGGTGATGTGCTGAAGGGACAGGTGTGAACAGTGACAAGGATGGTAAGCACTTGATAGGTTTGTACAGGAGAGTTCAAGATGGTATTTAGGAATGCAGATAGGTTAGTATCGAGTATGCTAATAGGTGGTGAGGACAGCAGATGACAATACAGGATAGACTAACCCAGTGCAAGGATAGATAGTAGTAGACAGGAGAGCTAGCAATATATGCAGCAGTGCAGATGATAGATGGTAGTAGACAGGAGAGCTAGCAATCTATGCAGCAGTGCAGATGATAGATGGTAATGGTCTCAAGAGCTAGCAATCTATATGATAGTGCAGATGATAGGATAGCATGGATAGGTAGTAACAGTCCTTAATGCAAATAGTAGTAGTGTAAGTTATGGAGGGTTCCCCTGCGGGGTACTTATCACTATAGTATAGCAGTAGAAGGTCCGGTGATGAGGAAGTGATCCAGTAGCGAGATACAGGGATCAGTAGCGAGGTTCGGTTCTAAGGAAGTGATCCTGGTAGCGAGATACAGGGATCGTAGCGAGGTTCCGCAGCGAGACACGTTTGTAAGCGTGGATGCAAGGCAGGTTGAACGAACATGTGAGTGAGAAAGCCGGCGGTTGAAATAGCCTCTCTGCGGCGCTCAGTGATGACAGCATCAGTCTTAAAGGTGTATGCGCACCTACCAAAAGAGAATGGTGGGACGCATACATGCATGGAAAGTGGAATAAAGGGTACCAGAGGTACCAGAACATTACAGTACCACCCCCCTTAAGGCCGGCTCCTGAAGGCCTCTAGAGCTGGTTTTTCCGGGTATTTCGCGTGAAAATTGCGAATCAGCCCAGGGGCATGTATATCAGAGGTATCCAGCCAGATATCGTCTTGGGGTCCATAGTTCTTCCATCGTACTAGATATTGGAGTCTTCTTCTGTGGATACGAGAATCCAGAATCTCCTTTATCTCAAATTCTTCTCCGCCTTCAACTTGTACAGGAGGTGGAGGTGGGATGGTAGGTCTTATTCCTTGGTTAGGAACATGTGGCTTTAATAGCGACACATGGAAGATAGGATGGATCTTGAGATCTGTTGGTAAGGTGAGCTGTACTGCAGCTTTTCCCAATTAGTTTCCTGATTGGGAAGGGTCCCAAGAATAAAGGCCCAAGCTTTTTGCTAGGGATCTTCAATCGTAAATTTTTTGTTGATAGCCAAACGAGGTCCCCAATAGCATACTGAGGAGAAGGCCTTCTACGAAGGTCGTAGTACCTTTTTTGTTGACTATGAGCGTGTGATATGGTAGTATTGAGTAAACCCAAAGAGTCTTTTATTTGGGTGAGGTAATCTGAGGCTACTGGGTTACTCGATGGCAGGATGCGTGGTGGAAGAAGAGTAGGATGAAACCCATAGTTCAAGTAGAACGGACTTTGCTTCGTAGTACTGTGGGTTGCATTGTTGTAAGCGAATTCCGCTAGAGGAAGGAGATCCACCCAATCATCCTGCAAGTATGATGTGTAGCAGAGTAGATATTGCTCAATGCACTGGTTGACTCTTTCAGTCTGTCCGTTGGTCTGAGGATGGTAGGGAAAAGTGAGCTTTCGCTCAATGCGTAAAATTTGACAAAGTGCTTGCCAAAATTTAGAAATAAATTGTGAACCACGGTCGGACAAAAGAGTCTTTGGAATTCCATGCAATTTGAACACATGTTTCATCAGTAGTTCCGCTGTTTGTTTGGATGAAGGTAGTCTACGGATAGCGATGAAATGTGCCATCTTTGTCAAGTGGTCCACTGACACTAGGATGGTATTAAATCCTTTGGAAGGTGGTAGTTCTACTATGAAATCCAAAGAAACAACTTCCCATGGAACCTGGGGTATTGGTAAACTACAAAGCAGTCCAGATGGTTTTGTAGTGTCAATTTTGGACCTTGCACAGATGTCACATGAAGCAACAAATTTTTGTACAGACGTCTTCCTATCAGGCCACCAAAATTGTCTGGTGAGCAAATTAAAGGTTTTCGTCATACCCATATGTCCTGCCATGGGCACATCATGAGATAACTCCAAGATCTATCTTGGTGCGCATGGTAGGGGGTATATAAAGTTTGTCATTGTAATAAAGGAAGCCTTCTGCATCAGTACTTAGTTGTGGTGGAGGTGAATCCATTCCTATACTATGCAAAATCTCTTCCTTCAAGGATCGGACAACACCAATAATACGTTCATAGGGTATTATGGGAATGGAAGGGATTTCGGCGCAGTTATCTTCGGTTAGTCGTGATAGCGCATCCGCTTTTTTATTTTTATCTGCAGGCGTATAGGTCACTAAGAAATTAAATCTTAAAAAGAATAATGACCATCGTACCTGCCGGTGGGAAAGAGTCTTGTTAGTCTGGAGGTATTGAAGGTTTTTATGATCTGTATATATGAGTATCGGTAACTGGGTACCTTCGAGCAGATGTCGCCAATTCTCCAGTGCCAATTTTATGGCAAGCAACTCCTTTTCACCCACTGGGTAATTCACCTCTGGGCTGCTTAGTGATTTTGAAAAGAAAGCAACTGGGTGGAGTGATGAAGTGTTTGTTGGTCGTTGGGAGAGAACTGCTCCTACTGCCATATTTGACGCATCTACCTCTAGAATATATTGGAGGGATGGGTCTGGATGGCGTAGTGTGGGAGCAGAAGTGAAGTTTGATTTTAACAAGCAGAAGGCTTGATTTGCCTCTTCTGACCATTTGAATGTTTTTTTTTATACTTGTCAGTTGTGTGAGAGGTCTCACAATGGCGGAAAAGTTCTTGATGAACTTCCTGTAGAAGTTTGAGAATCCTAGGAATCGCTGTAGGGCCTTACGAGTTGTTGGTATAGGCCAGTCTAGGATACAGGATATCTTACTCATATCCATCTTAATTCCAGTTTTGGATATGAAATATCCTAGAAATAATATTTCTTCTTTATGAAATAGGCATTTTTTTAATTTCACGTATAGACTGTGTGAGAGCAGTCTGGACAGCACAAGTCTTACATGTTTTATGTGTTCAGGCATAGATCGAGAATAGATAAGTATGTCGTCTAGGTATACTACAACACAGACATCAAGTAAATCTCTAAAGATGTCGTTTATGAACCTCTGGAAAGCAGAGGGAGCATTACATAGGCCAAATGGCATCACAAGGTATTCGAATAGTCCGTATCTGGTTCTGAATGCTGTTTTCCACTCGTCCCCATCACGGATTCGGAATAGGTTGTATGCCCCTTTCAGGTCTAATTTGGTGAAATAAGTAGCCCCACGCACTTGTTCGATAAGTTCAGGGATAAGCGGTAAAGGATAGCGATCCTTTATCGTAATCGTGTTTAATTGTCTATAATCGATAATAGGTCTGAGACTGGAATCCTTATTGCGGACAAAGAAAAGTCCTGCAGCAGTGGAAGAAGTAGAGGGTCTAATGAACCCTTTTGTCAAATTCTCATCCAAGTATTCCTTGAGATGAGAAAGTTCATCCTGTGAAAGGGGATAAACATGACCGAAAGGCAATTTGCTGTTAGGGAGTAAATTGATCGTGCAATCGTAATCCCTATGGGGAGGCAACGCTTGAGCATTTTTCTCAAGGAACACTTCGGACAGATCCTGATAGCATAGTGGTGCAATTTCATCTGACACCACAGACAGAATCTTCCCATGAGATGGGAGGTTACACGTATTCTCACAATAGTGGGAAGGGAAAACCAAAGTCCGTTTTTTCCAATCTATGATTGGTTGGTGTGTGTGTAACCAGGGAAGTCCCAAAATAATAGGAAAATGGGGTGAGGATAGTATATCAAAAGTGATGGTCTCCACATGTGACTCGTTGGTAGTGGCAAGGAGTGCCTGTGTCTGGTTGGTGATTGGATCAGAAGACAGTGGAATACCATTAATGAAACTAACAGAAACAGGCTTAGATTTTGAAATAATAGGTATTTTATTTAAGGTAACAAAGCGTGTATCAATATAGTTTCCACAAGATCCAGTGTCGACCATGGCCTTGGTGGTGATCCTAGTTTGGTCCCACTGTAATATTAAATGAACAAAAAGATAGGGGTTAGAAAAGGAAGTCGTTAATCCTCCCAGTAAGACATGTGAACACTCACCCTCTTTTTTACGAACAAGGGGACAAGTGTTTATCAAATGATCCGGGGATGCGC